>NC_071285.1:15569142-15676642 GCF_943735745.2 Anopheles bellator | reverse complement strand
ACAGGAACGACTTGCCGCACTGTTCACACGAATAGGGACGCTCCTTCGGCACCACGTTCGGCGTCGGTGTCGGTGCTTCCTGCTGGACGTAGTCATTCTGCAAGGAAAAGGGGTCCGTGTTAGAGGAAGGGCACCTGCCACGCAGTTTCCGATCGATACTCACATAATCAATTTCCACGGCCTCGAGCTTCGGCGAAATGCTCAACGTCGGCTCAATCTTGAGCTGATGGTTCGAGGTGGTGGCCTGCGAATCGTCACCTTCCTCCAGTCCCTGGATCACTTTTTGGACCTGCACGGAGATGGCTGTTTGTTGGGAGAGCAAGCAGAACCGCGGTTAGAGTTCCAACCTAATGATAGGTAGAGAGAGAGAGAGCCTCATAAACCAAACACTTACATGCGTGATGGCCATCGGTGCTGTTGGTGATGGCATGCTGGTTGTTGGCGGCCACCGCAGCGGCGGCTCGCTTCATTAGGATGTCGTTGCATTCTTCGGCCGTCAGCTGGATCGGCCCGAGTGGACTCATGAACGCACCGGCGGCACTGGTGGCCAGAATGGTGGTTTTCGGTTTCGTCTCGATGAGCCCGTTCGCTAGAGCGGAATTAGATTGATCTAGCGGTTCCGGTGTTTGGTTGGTTGGTTGGTTGATGGCCCCAACAGTGAATTCCCCCCCGGGGATTGTTAGCAAAAGGTGCAGAGAGTAAAGGATGCGTTTGGTGGTGTTAGATGGAATTATATGAAAATAGCAAGTCCAAAAACGAAGGAATTAGTAAAAGTAATCTAATTCCCATCTATCTCAAATCATTGACATAATAAAATGTTATGCCCTACAGTTTCGGGACGCGCAGCAACTAATGGTAGTTGTTTTATTACTACGAAACGCCGCTCTTTGAGTGCCACACACTAGTAGCAGCAATTAAATAATCGATCAGTGGTTCGTGACGTGCTCTAGCCCGGGAACACGACGACGTAGCCGTTCGTAGCGGCAGTGAGGAGCGTGCTCGGTGAGCGAGTGCTTCAATGATAGTTTCGTGATAAAAAATGAATGCATTGCAAGTGTTTGACCAGGAAGGAAGCAGATAAAACAGACCCCACTCCGGAGGGGGCAAATCAATCGAACGGCAACAAATCGTTAGTGCATCGATCGCGTATTTTACGCGCGGGAACCATGTGGGCCCGAACTGATAACGCTGGCGAAGTGGTAATACAATAGAAAGAGGAAAACCTGGAAAGTTTGCACCGGAGTTCTCCTCTTTTTTCTGTTCATTATGCGCGCTGCTGGTGCGGGCTGGACTATGATTTATAAATATTCATACTAATGAAGAATTCTTTTCTACGATTGCATTCGATTAAGAGAGAACACGGTTATGGGGATTGAGTTGAGCTAAACCGCGAGCAGCCATATGGCAAGAAGTAGACGTTCACCATCCGAAACTTGACCTCTGTTAGTGGGACTAATTTGGCTTGTTCGTGTACTAATACAGTTTAACGGGTGCTTACTTATGACTTCATGCTTCTTCGGGTGTCCTGTGGCGACGACGGTGGCCGTTGTGCCGCTGGTCGTAATTATCCTACAAAAAGCACAGAAGGCAGAGAATCGTGAAATAAACAGAATGAATGGGTGGCTCCCGAAAAAACAAACGCCAAAGCAATGCTCGTGCGTGGCTCTCTCTCGCTCGCTTACCGCTGTGTTCCTTGCTGCAGGGTGGACCCATCATTTACGACGAGCATACGGCGGACCGATTTGTTGGCGTGCGTGATCGCTCCTTTCCCGTCCTTGACAATAATGCTAGCACCGTCCGGTAGCTGCAAGTATGGCATCTGTTAGCGGGGACATATTCCGGCCATCGTGGGGTGTTGTCAGAGAGCGAAGGGAGTGATGGCACCGCGACCGGATGGCGGGAATGAAGGATGATAAAACGATGCGGCACAGGAAACAGGACACAGGAGCGCACCGCAAGCGATGGTGGTGGTGGTGTGTATGATAATTGTGTCGATTTATCGTTGTGTCCATCATGAGCGGACACACATATTCGTTATCGCGGTGATGTGAGGACCGGACATAAAATCGATTTTTAATTCGCCATTATCGTGTGGTGTCAGGTTGGAGTGCACACACCGGCGTTGCGCAACAGGCGGACGATCACAACGAACAGACAACACACGCATCATGCCCCGTGTGTGATGGAGCGGGATTCGGGAACAGGAAGCACGTGGCACACGCAAGACGGCGCGTGGCAGGATGGATGTTGTGTGTGGTATTGTGCGGCAGTTGTGTTGTTTTCGAAGTGTCGAGAACAAGATGATGAACGTGATGATGAAGATGATGATGTTCGCAGAGAGACGAAGAAAGATAGAAAGAGAGAGAAAGAGAAAGAAAAAAGAAGCAAAACACTTGCATGAGAATCGATATTTCCAATTTACTTTAATGACACATACAGGCATTATTGGCATTTGACGCGAGAGCCCAATTAAGGGCCCGCGCGCAATTCGCAGAGTGTCCTCCATTTTTGTCATTCCATCGGTTGTTGTGGTTGGTGTTTCGAAAAAGCAAACTTAAAAGATAGACCGCAGGCGCAGCACAGCACACAACAATGACGATGAAATGACACAAAATGGTAGGCGGATTTTCAATTGATTTTCACCGTTTTTTGTTTGTTTCCAATTCCATTTGTCAGCGCTAACCAAATAAATGATCCGATAGTGATGGAGGATATACGCGGATGATATAAATGGGATTGTGAACTCTGGTACTCTTTACAGATCGACAGGCCGGACGTGTGAAGGTCCTCGGTGATTGCATTATTCGAGTTGTTTTGCTGGCTGCCCACCAAAGTCGATGCGAAAGCAAAGTGTCAAAATCAGCTGATCCGCTCTCAAAGGAGGACACGCACACATACAGAGAGCCCATCACAAAAAGGTACGCTTGTGGTCACCACCGCTCGTGTGTGCGTGGGTTCCCAACCTGCTTCCCATTACCCGGTATTGGTTCCATTTGCCGACCCCGATAGAGATGACGATAAGAGGGCGAGACGATATGCTGATGATGTTGTTAAACATTGCTGCGTTGTGTGGCTCCGGAAACACTCGCACACCACCAAAACTGTGGCCAACATTCCTTCCGCACACACCCACGAAATGATGGTGAGGACGTAAAAAGCAAAGTGCAACTTGTCCTGTTTTACCCAGTTCCATATTATAATAGTTCGGAACGAAGGAAGTTGCCATAAAGTGTCAGAGATCGTTCTAATAGGCCTGCCAACGCGGAGTTCATCGGATGACCGGCAGGCACACAAGCAAAGCCAAGGAAATTCTCGTCCTTATCGATGTGTGTTGTTGTGCGACCCTTAAGTGCGTCATGTGTTGGAAAACTTTCTTTCCTCTTTTCGTAACATTCAGGTGTGTGCAGAGGAAATGTGAGGTTCTTCTCAGAGGGCGACTGGATTAAATGACCATAACAACTCCCATTGACACTATCCCACGTTTATTGTTTTCCCGAACATAAACCCCCGATCAGCTGTTCGTGGCCTTTCGTGGCCCCTTTTTAAATTCATTGCACCAAACCAAAACACACGCTGGTTACGTGTGCGTGAATGGCGGCAGGCACCCCAAAGGCCCCAATGAGCCCAGGGTCCATGTGTTGGGGGGATATAAACAAGTTTGTAAAACATTTTGACAGGCGTGCGGCGGCAACAAGTTGGGACAAAAAAGTATGCAACAGACACGCGCACCTTGAGAGGGGCACCCTTTCACTACCAAAGCAGCAGCATAACCAACACTCTGATTCTGTGTCACGCTCTCTCACTCGTGCTCCACACACACCGCGACAACAACGGTACCGGGAGTTCTTGGGCTTGTCATTTATGTCCAATCCATAATCGGGATATGTTGGTATGTATCCCCTCCGGGTGTCAGGGTCTGTCCGCCCCTTACGGGCGTTGTGTGTTATGCTTATCAGACGGTGCACAGAAAAGATGGATTGTTTGGGTCCCTCCGGCCTGTTTGTTTTGGCTATTTCCATTCGACGATCCCCACAAACCACGGAGCGAGCAAAACTAATTTATGGAAATTCGATACACAACGGGATGGGCTGCCATTTCGAACCTGAGAGCCAGGGAAACGATAACGCACGCTTTTCTAAAGCTGAATCAACTATCCGTTTTCGAACACGGGATATTCCAACAAAACATTAATTGTTTCAGGGTGGAAGATAATGAGCAAACCACTCTGTGCGCTACGAAAGCATCTCGCGTATGATGGCTCTTCGTGTCTAGTCCGCAACAGTGCAGATAACCAGTACAGACTGTACTGTGGAGTACGGGATAGAAGTCTGGCCAGGACAATGAACGGCAGCCTCTCTTGATGGACAGCGCACCACACTTCACATCCACAGGACGCTGGTTGAATGCACAATACAGCGCATCGTATTATCAAGAGCATATGAGATGCCAGTGAGCATAAAGCCCCGTCGACATGCAATAGGAACAGGGAATTTAATCTTGCTCGCACAGGTAAAGAACGGACTCTACTCACACGCTGGATAAGCCCCCGGCCATTAATTCGGTTTTTCGCCATCCACCTGAATATTATGTCCACCGCCTGCACGAAACCGCTGCACCCGTAATCTCGTTCGCCCATTGCACCGCAAGAGGACTGCTCGTTATCCCACACGAAATTTGCAGGATAAATTCCCTATTATCCCTTAAAAAGGCATCATCATCCTGAAGGGCTCCACTAGGGCGTTGTATTGAAAACTTTCGCGAAACCCACACTCATCGGTCGCTCCGTCCATAAATTAAATTGTGAAGCCGGAACCGGCAGCAGCAGCAGGATCAATTCGGGTATTATATCCTCAATTTGTGTTGTGCAATGAACGACAAGAGAACCATTCTCTACTCGTGGCGGCCTCGAAAGTACAGCAAAATACACTCTAGCTGCCAACCAACTAACGGCCAACGGTAGCCTCGCACAGCCGTTGAGGATACTTTCTGTCCCGTCGGTTGTAGTGTTGCGGGAGAAATGATGGGCCCCCCCTTCAGAACATGATTCCTACATTAGAAAAGTACGCGGCAGTCCGAGAACCGCGCCGAAAACGGACTACGGTGGTGCGCCTAAATGTATGTGAAACGCCACTATCGCCGTGGCGTGGGGTTGTGTGCGGGAAATCTGGTGAAAAACTGAATGCCACCACGGTCATACACAGACACACGCTAGGGGGAAAAACTCAGAGTCTGGATTTTCCAATACATTTCCACCAGAACCCCGTTTCCCTGGAGCTACTCTTTCTCTCTTTGGCACGACTGGAACCATTATTTCTGGCACACCAATACTCCCCACAAGGCCGCATCCAGCCATCGCACGTGGTGATGAGGGTTGCGTACATGGTTTGCGTATAGCGTTGGGATGGTGCCGAGAGAGATTGGCGCGAAAATGGGACGCGTATTTTGGAGACCCCTTCTTTTTGAGCATCCATTTTTTACATTCAATTTTAAATAAGAAAATGCGCCCCCAGAGAACAGTATCCCCCCTTCAATATGCCATAGAAGTGTGTGAGGTAATTTTCAACCCAATAAAGTAGACAAAACAATGGAGGATATCATGGCTGAGACCGGCATGCTGCTGTGTCGCTTGCCTGAGTTCGCCCGCCTAATCTCGCTTGTTCCATTGCTTCACGGATCGTTTCACAAACACACAGGCTCCAATACACATGTTTGTGTCCGGTGGCCTCAGCCCCCCCGGTCGGGTCGGTGGAAGTCGGCATACTCTCTCTCTTCAAAGGGGCAAAAAATAATAACCCACCATATGTTGCAAGTAGTAACTCGGCCCGTTGGTTGCTGACTTGCTTACTGATGGCTCTGCCATGTGTGTCCTCCATGCGCAAAACGTGCACCGGCACAAACAATCTGGGGGTTTGTGTTTGCGTGTGACACAATACCCGGGTGTCCAGGGGGTCTATACTGCCCTTGCTTTATTATGGAGAGTGCGCTTCTGTAAAATGCATATGCAAACACTGCTGACTAGCGCCGGTTGCGTTTCGCCGGATTCGCCGTCGGATGGCGCCTATCTGTTGCTGCTGTTCGATGCATTTCGATGAGCTGCATGCCGATCGAGTGATTTCAACGAGAAGGATGTGGTTTCGGTTGTGGTTAGTGAATTATAAACAGAACAGATATTTATGACACACTCCTCTTTTGGGTTTGGTTCGGTAACGCACTACGTCCTACTGGAGATAAATATTTATGACCTTTACCCTAGTTTGTTCATCTCAGTAACAGCAACATCGTGTTACCATAAACTATTTATAATATTAATTGATTAGATTAATGATTGAACCGCTAATTATCCTGATTACCTAATTATCTGGAACATTTTCTTTATCATGACGTAAGAAGGATATTACCACAAATAAATTCAAACTATGCTTCGTCCGTGTAGTGCTCACAGCTGGCAACAATTGAGAGTTGCCACGATGGACAAAGATTAACAGTAAACAGCGCCAGCGATTGACATTCACAACGACGACGGAACGACCGAGTGACCGTCGTTCGGTCAAAGTCACGCCCCCGAACGATCGTCGTGACACTTCGCGTTTACCTCTTGGTGGCCTCTTTTCCCCTCATAGGGTTACTCAGCCTCGACACGCACGACACAATCGGTTTTAAGTTGGCAACATACGGTTCCAGCAGCAAAAGGAGCTGCTGGACACGAGCTAACTTTTCGCTAACATTTCTATGCAAACGCTACACAATCCACCCCAAGCGTGCAGCATTGAACACAGACCCCCTTAACAACATAAAAACACCCCACCACGAATTGTTTCGGTCCCCGTCAAATCACGGTGTGTCGTGTCCGTCGCGCGCCAGTAAATGTGGCAGGTCGAGAAAAAATCCCCATCAACGTTTTTGTGGCTTCATCCGGAGAAGTAGAATTTGATGGAGTTTTCAAGAACACGCCGGGCGGGCACCGAAGAGGTTTTGTGGTCCACTGGCTCCCCTCTCTCATTGAAACGCTGGTTTTTCCTCCATTTTCCTCCATATATTAACATTTTCGTTAGACTCGGTTTTGTTATTTGGCGATTTTGCGAAGAACGATGATCGATGGTAACATTCCGATCGTTACACGGTGAGAGACCCCACCAAACCGGTACACGCGACTACAAGCTGCAGAAAGGGGAGAGAGTATAGCGCGCCCGAAGCATATTGAATTACGGATCATCACTCACTCACAGCAGCGGCCGCACCACCGGCCTTGGTGAAGAAGATGCAAAAACCCACCCAGACCCAGCGAGAAGCGAGACCGAGATGACAGCAGCAGGCAGTAGCGGATCTGATTAATCTTGAAAGGATAAACCTTGAGCTGACGATATTGGTGAGAGATTCGATGAGCTAACGATGGGTTTTAGAAACGAAAACGAAAAAAACCCAACAGAAACCTGACCATGACGGACCACGCTTTTTATGTCGTGGGGAGCATTCTTCAAGGCTTCTATACATTGCGCGCCACTGAAGTCTGCCGCCTCCCGAGATGTCCGTTGCCCGTTCGCGCTTGGCTGCCAATTGATGATCGTTGTCAGCAGCGGTAGTACCAATCAAACTTTTCTGCCATCGTCGGCCGTAATTTTCCAGTGCCCATCAATTAGGTGGGGAATAAGAGTTCAATCAATTGAGTTAACTTCTCCCTAGCGCTCGTTCACTCTCACGAGGCGCACGGTGTTCGGCGCCACATAGCACCGTAAGCGGTTTTTATTGTTTAAAATGTAACGATTGTTTATGTTTCGCGATGAAATGGCGGAGGATCCTTCCCACCGAAGGCCACCGCCGGTCCACAATTGAGATCTACAACACAGTGATAAATGGTTGATTTGTAATCGACGACACCGCAGTTTAGTCGTCAAATTGGAGTAGATTTAAAAAGCAAGGCCAACTTTAGTATCGCCTCGAATCGTTTCCAGCAACCCACAGAGTGCTACGAAAAGGTCGAAGGTCGCAGGAGGCGCAGAGACTGATTGACGTCAGCAGCGTGGAGTGTAATTAACAGGAGTTGCAAATTACTTTTGAGGACAATAAAAACTTACTGAAGGACCGCTTTTCTGTCCATATTAGTGTGTACATTCATTTACACGAGAAACAATTCTTTTAGCTCCTCCAAAAGTAACCCCGTCATGGTGGAATTCCGACAAAACCCAAAAAGAACCCTATATAGTGCTATTCATCTGTCAAAAAAACAAACCGGTGTGAAGTGTATTGAAGCCACCAAAACAATGCATTTCAATGTCAAGCAGGGTGAGTTGGGGGTTCTTCTACTTTTTGCAACACTTCACACCATTACCTAACGGTGAGTGTGGTGGGCAGCACACAACAAGTGGAACGAAGCAAAAACATAACCCACCGCACACCATTCCATTCGCTCGCCAAACCACCACCACCGATAGAGAAAGAGCACTCTCGGCGGCAGCAGCATCATCATCAAAGGTGATGACCATCCATTCGTCGTCGCCACCAGTGAGGCTCTATCGCTCTCTCTCGCTCTGACGCGCACACAAAGGCAGCATCATCAGCCCATCGCACGCAAACCACGGCGACGACGGCGCGCCTTCTTTGTCGATATCATAATATGTACGCATAATTCCTACCAACGACGATGACTACCGACCGACAGCAGACACCTCCCCAAGAGGAGGGCTTTAGAGGATTGGGTTGGTTTGGTGCGTTACCAAGCCACCAACGAAAACACATACAGAAAAACACACGAAGCACGTGGAGTCGTGCATACTAGAGCGACAGACACGTGATTTTGAGGCCGTGCGGATTGTGAAATAAGCAAACAGGATGTTTTAAAGCGGCCAACATTAATTCGTTGCCTTATTTATCTCCTGTTTTTGCATGAATGATGATGGCCCGAGTCGGCATAGGATAAAGAAAACAGAGCACGGAAGCTACCTACTTAAGCATTGCTTGTAATTATAGTTGGTGATTGGATAAAATGAAAACATGACCCCCCCAACTAGGGCCGGCACATCTTTTGTTGGTAAACAAACCCGATCTGCAATTGTCTCTGTATCTCCTCGCGTGCACACATACACACCCAGGTACGGCACACGGCCGATCCGAAACCCCCGTGTGTTTACTTTTGCTCCTTTTTGCGCAACACCACACCGCTGCGCGCCGTCGATTGCCCTCGCGCTATCGCGTCACAAACACGTGCCTGACTCGCGCGATACACGCAGTCTCCCCGCACGCACGCACACGCGCTCTCTTCTCCGTCAACCTGCCCAGCCCCGTGCACACACCACCACACACTATCCCCTGCCGCTTGTGGGACGAGCTTCCGCACACACCTCTTTAAACCCGTGCGCGAGGCGCACGTGCATTCTTCACCCCATACACATCAAATGCCGCGGCTGCCTCATGCACACTATCCCATCTCTCGCGAGAAACCATGATTACATGTTTGTTATGATTTTTGTTTACATCGACCATCATCATCATGGTGGTGCCACAATCGCTTCTTCGGGGCACGGAACGACAGCATTGCCACGTATCAAGGATCATCGCTAAGGAGCCGTCAATCACACGATCATCGGAGAGAGTTCAGGGAAAGTGATCTACGGTGTAGATAAAAAGGTCAAGGCCGTTGCGGTGTCATCCACTTGTCGTATTTTCTTCTCAGAGACTCGAGAGACATCATGATTCAGACGCGCACCCATACATCGCCGAAGGATTAACCACCGCCACACACCACCACTGCCGCAGGGATGCGTCCCTGTAGTAGAGAGAGGACGGACGACCGGTTAAGAAGCGGGGCACAGAACTACCGGCGGAATGTCCGTCTCGGAAACACACCAACACGGTCTTCCTGTGCGAGAGCACCACCACCACCAATGAGGAGGACAGGACAAGGAGCAAAAAGGATAGCACCAAATTGAATGAGATACTTTCACGTCTGCACGGCCAGGCCAATTGCCGGTCGCCTGTCCGTGCGTGGTAAGAGATGCCGGAATTGGATCATCGAATACAGCGACCCCATTATTGTTCTACGTGTGTCCTGCGTTTTTACAGGATTCACACTCGAGCCGAAAAAAATTTCGTCAGAAAAGGTGTTTTAAAGTCCCGGCATAAATACAATTGTTACCAATACACACTTCCTACCTACAATACCCCAGCGCGCTTCGTCGAGCATTCCCCGGCCGTGAACTTGACCCAGTGGTCGGTTGTTGTTCGCTATCTCTTTCCGGTCCACCGGAGGCAGCAGAACCCGCAACTGCACACCTTTGATGCACGGATCGTAGAAAATATGAGTGGAATCATATATGCATTCGCCTCGCGGTCCAACGGTGGGCGAGAGATCAACAGGTCTCGAAGGGGGCAGTAGTTGGTTCATTAAATCGTGCCGCCGTATGCTGTGTAATTGTGCATTACCCAAAGCAGCAGAGCTCATTCTCAGAATGGAATGCGCAAACGAAATAATGTCTACTTCATGAAGGCAAAGGAATGCACAACAAACGAAATCTTGAACAGTTAAACGATTACTACTTTAGCGTGCTACTGCGCGAAGGAATCTTCTCGATCGAGGTAGTGGAACCACACAACAAATTGGGACAGCATAAATGGCAGGTTCACGATTCGAGAGGCATCACAACCGAAACAGCACACCTTCAAGTGCACAACACCCCATTAATATATGTTTTACATCGAATCAATTTAACTCGCGAGTACGTGCGACTGTTAATTCGGTTCGATTTAGATTTACCCCCATTTGCTGTGTAATATTCAAACAAATACGACGCATAGAAAAGCCATCCTCTGGCCCGGCAACAGGGGGGCTTGCATAATTCCCCAGCGATCACCGACTGAAACGAAATCTTGTCTTGCGACAGACAGACATGGCCGGCAGACAGGAGCCGCCAACAGAAATAACCGACGAATAAATGCATAATCGGTAACGGCTCGGCCTCCGCTCTCCGGTGATGAGGAATACATTATCCTTCCACGAAGGCCCTTCCCGCCATACGACACCTTCCGGGGCCCGAACCGCCGCGATCGTTTATTCATATGCTGTTCAGCCGTAGCCACAGAAAGCCGGAAAGCATAAGAAACGAAAGATGACTTTGACTGACCAACCGACTGGGTGGTGGTGGTGGCGGCGGGCCTCTTAGGTAGCAGAGCAACAACAAGTGATTTATGTTGATGTATGAAAATTAAAAAACTTTTTCTCGCCCCTCTATCTTATCTTCACGCCCGGTATCCCCATTTCAACAAAACACTCTTCGGACGTCGAATACATCACACGCTCAGATGAGGTAGCCTTTCGAATCGCCAATCGGAACCCGGAGACGTCTTGGTGGTGTGTATCGGTGAGGAGTGTCGCTTGATGGCACACCATTTTATCGTTGCAGGATTATTTTCATGTCATAAAACTGCTAAAACTAAGTGAAATCAATTACCGAATGACCCCGGTTCCCTTTAACTGCACCGCGATGAAGTCTCAATTTGTGCAAATTCCGAGCGGTGGCGTCGTAATTGGACCAGGGATGAGGCGGTGGTGGCCGCTTGCCATGCAGTGCACGTAGACGATTGAACACGAACTACACCAGCCCTTCGTCTCTCCGACGGACGGAAAAAGGATGCTGTAATGGGCACTTCCCCACCATTTGAGGAGGCTTTCCTTCCCTCCTTGTAAAGAAGCAGGAAACACAATTCCACTTTCGCGACGTAGAAGAGCGCGGCACGAACACAATCGAGGCACAAAAAACTGCATCCAAATATGCAACCCAACGGCGGCGAGACGTGAGCGCAGCAGCAGCACCATCCACAACTTGCCGCAGCCTCGCGCGTTTTCTAATGGAACCAGAGACACGGTTCAGTCCGTCAGGGCTAAGCCTGCGGCGGGGAACGGACGACGGCACCATCTTTTGCTTCGTCCGTTCGGAAGAAAAACTTCTTGAGCACGTTGAGCTGTAACAAGCCGACGGGTCTCGGGGTCTCTCTGTGCAGTCAGCATCGCATCGTAAAACGGAATTGGTCTCTGCAGAACACATTCAGAAGCGGAACACGCATCGTCATGGTCCTGCGGTGTTTTCTTCTCGCTCGCTTTGGCTTCCCACAGGTAAACTCCGAAAGAAACCCGTTTCTGCGGGACCTTTTGGGCAGGAGAGGAGCACCAAAATAAAAAAAAAAGGAAAATCCAAGGTTTTAGCTGACCTGTTCCCTCCTGTCAAAACATACCTTGCTTAACGTCGCCTACGGGAAACGGAAACCGACGGAGTGGTCTGCCGCTTGTTAAGGTCTTAGGTCCTTTGGATTGAGCGGGTTACGAGTGGTTCACATTCTTTCGCCATTGAGTCCACGAACTGCCCAGATTTATGGCCAAATATTCGCCCAAATTGCAAAGCTTGAGAGAGATCGACCGCTATTCAACCAAACCCAAATCTCTTCCGTAGCCATCAGACCGACATGTATCTGCGGTCGTTAAACGTAAAACTAATTAACGTCGTTGCGGGGAAGTCACCCCCGGGCGCTCATAAGACTTCGGGCCATATCGTAAATCATACATGGGACTCGTAAATGGGCGAGCGATTGGAAGGAACACGGAATGAATTACCGTCAAATTTGGATAATAGTTAACCTTTTTCCCGCCTTGCCAGACGTTCCCAACGGACAAATTTAAATGCAAATTATTTTGACGCATAACTAAAACTCAAGCGAAAAGAAGTAGGACTGGAGGCATATAAACAACTGAAGGGAAACTAGCTCTGGAAGCGCTGTGCGGCTTTGACTGAATTCTATTCAGGGTACGACATTCGGGAACGCTAGGATAACGACGCAATATATTCTCTCATCTCCCGGAAAGCAAACAAACCATTTCGGAAAACGATTCAATTAAGTGAAGTCGATTAATCTACCTAACGCGACTGCTCCATATGTGCGCGTCCTTCTATCTGTGGTGTTTAATAAATCAACTTCCAGCTTCCATCACGAAATCCCGGAAGTTCCACCGCGCGAGACTGCGACTGCGTTTCTGTGCAATTTGCTCGAACGACTTTCTACCGGTGCCCAACTCCCGGGAGCGACGGTCTGGTTTATGTTTCCTGCCGCTACAACTCATCCGTGTGCTGCCACCAGCGCCCGAACCGTGGATAGTGCGCGAGGCTCTCCAGACACGACCCTTTTACGACGTTGGCCGCCACCGCCGCTGGGAAGGTGGTGGTTTCACGCGGTTGGCGTTCAGTTTCGCGTGGATCGAGCGAAACGGAGCGCCTCGTTGACTTCAGTAAAATTCCAGTGAAATTGAAAACTGGCGTTCCTGCAAAAAAAAACCCGACGGAAAACTACAACACCGAGACATCTCGCGAAGGAGAGCAGCGATTCGTGATGGTGGTTGCCCCCCAGCGCGAGGCAAGAGATCGTGGCCACAACGTGTCGTCCGGTGTATGCTGGAACGCGTTGTTGCTTTTATGTTGCAAAATGTTGGGTCTGCTTCGTCGTGCCGTAGTATAGAGTGTTTTACTGCCGGTCAAAGGTTTGGAACACTGCCTCTTAGCGACCTGGCGGACGATGGCGGGTTTTCCGCAGTTCTAGTTCGCAGACACAGATCAAAACACCGAGATCCTGTCTCGCGTCAGAGTCACGAGCTGCAGCAGGGCATTGCGTAAGGTTGAGGAAACACGAGGCTGAACGGGAATGGCATTGGGTCTCCCGGGCAAAATGGCGGGCAGCGTTGGTCATCGTAAATCATCAGGCATTAGTAGGTTGTTTCGATGTTCTACAAATTGGTACGTTGGCACTAATTGAAGATCGTGCTCAGATATCGCGCGGCCGGATGCAATCTGTAGCACACTTTCCTGTTTGCTGTGCCTCGACAGACTTCGCCACTACCGACACCAAACAGAAGTGTTGTTGTCATCTGCATCGGCTAAAAAATCCCGCGCGCAGACTTGAAACAGCTTTTCCCACCCACCATCAATCGAAATTTCCACCACAACCGGACGGAAAGACAACAAACACGGTCGAAACAAATGGTGTCCGGGTGTGTGCGTGCCTCTGGGCCCCCGTTGTGTACTTTTCGTAAACACACACCCGACCTGGTGTCGGTGTTTACATTCTCTACCTTAAAATAAAGACGAATGTTTGTCCGCCTCGCCATGCCATGTAGATTCAGCCGGTTTTCGGCGGCGTCATCCGGGGCGGCACCCAACGGCACAGGACGAATTGAACTCGCTACATATTTTTTGAGCATGTTTTTCAATTCGAAAAAAAACCCTTTTAAAACTTCTTTACAGCACACGATAGCGATCGTACGCAATATGATCCGGATTGCGCAAAACATTCTACTTAATGATTAGTCTCGTGGTTCCTTTCGCTAAGGGTCGTTGCCGTGGGCGGCCTCTGCTCGCTCGGACGACAGCATGTCAATCATTACAAATTAAACAAGGCAGCTGCATGTTTCATTAGATTGCCCATCACCGTGCGCCCGGTTCCATGTCTCGTTGGTTCTGGGAGCTGAAGGTGGTTGCCGCCAGGTCAACTTGCAACGTGACTCGAAGATGGGGTTAAATGTGATACGGATCGCGGTGGGTGTTCGGCAGCATATATTAGCCCTTCCCTTCCGCACATCAATCATCCCTTGCAACACACAGGAACCAACATTAGATAATGTGTGCAAAAGTGGGAAAGAAAAGATTCCTTTGCGAACGATGCTCGCCTTTTCACTCACAGCTCGCGTCACGTGAACGCCACATGCGTCGAGCGTGCGAGTGACCAGCTCTAGGCTCTCAGCTCTAAAACGGAAAGAGAACGAGAGAGACCGAGTTGACGGTGTGCGCGTCACCTCCGCGTTACTTTGTAATCACACTCGCCCCGTTCGTGGCCGATCAATACGCGAGTGGAGTTAAATTTCCACAACAAAGCCACAACATACACCACACCCAAAACGCAGCCAATGCTAATGAGATAAAAGCGAACGTTTGGTGCTCTCTAATGTCGCCGCGCGCTGGGGCTAGCGGATCTAATTATTGCTAAGAGCTGGGCGCTCCTCTAACGCACGTCCGGTGTCCGTCGTTCAAGGTTATAACAGGAGGCGGCAAACCGTCCGAGGGTTTCTTCTTCACCCCGCGAAAAAGGCGCCATAATTCTGAGCCCATTCGGTGTGGTGTGGGGCACCCGCTCCCACACTACACCGTTCAAAAATGTGCCTCTCGCACGCATATTCCCGAAGCACAAAGTCTAATAATATTCACCACGCGCACAGGGTGACTCCGAACCGAAGCGTTGATGATGTGGTTATATACAGGGTGAAGTGCGGTCGCTCAAAGTGGGAACTCGGGCCGCACTCATACTTTGCTCTCGCTGCTCTGTTCGTTGTGAGAGAACGCCCCTGTGTGCGTGATGCCTAAAAACGAGATACATAACGCTATGAGAAACGCACCACCACACGACTGCCAACGGAGAGCCCGCTTACGAGACGCACTCTCCGTGGTGTTGGTGGTGTGGTGAGTAGAGTGAGTTTCAATTTTTTCGCCCGACCATAGAAGAGACGGCCGCCATCTTGGCGTTTGGGAACAAAGTACGTCAGAGAAGCGAGCGCTTGTTGCTTAGCGGGGAATCGAAGTTGAAAACGACATTTTTACGACCTCAGCAACCAATTAAAACATGCAATTTGACGAGAAGAGATCGAATAACAGGATAACCCATGCCGCCATTGACCCACCACAAACGTTTTCGAAGCGCAAATCGAATTACGTCGCAGATTGACGACGGTGTGTTGATTATGCAAGCACCAGACAACACAGTACGCCCTTCCTTTGCGTTGCCAAAACCATTTATGTTGGCGGACATACCATAGTTAAGCCTGCGGGGATTTTGAGAAACCCTGTGAGCTTAGCTTTGCCATGGTTTCGAAATCAGAAAGATGACACGCTGATGCGCGCGCGCCATTCGACAGCCATTGCATTTTCCATTTCCAAAGCGTCGCGTTGTCTTCTTGGACCACTCGAAAGTAAGCCCGCTAAAGTGCAGCATCCATATCACACCACAGAGTTCACGGTTCACGAAATGCTACACTTTTGAGTAAATTGAGTTAATTTTCTCTACCAAAGAATGCGCTGCGTTGGCTGAAAACCACCGCGACGGCAAATGGTGATGATGCAACCAACCGCGTGTCGTCATCTCGCTTTCTCCACTCTTAGCCAGCTCGCGCTCTCCCTCTCTCGCACACGCGCATGCTCTCGGCCAATCTCTCTTGAGGGCTCGCGATTGATATCGCTTTTCGATGGTTGTGTTGCTACGAAACGGTAAAGTAGCAGCGGCTCGTTCTGCGCCTACCAAAAAGGTGCAAACTGTAGCTCAACCATGAAGCGGCGGCAACGATGAAACGACCGGACACGTTTTCACCAAAAGAATTTCTCAGCTTTTCGGAACGGCAAACGGGCCCAAGCCGGGGGACAGACAGTGAGTAATGATGATGGCGAGCAAACGACCGTGCGATCATTTGGGCCCACCTTTCCCAGGAACTCCGACGACACGCACTAAACGCGGACCACCGGCAGCGGTGGCTAGACGATCCGAATCACCGGACAGTCGGTAACAAACAACAACAGCAGCAAACATCACACCCTAACCCCCAAGAGTACAGCGCACCGGCAGCTCAAGAAGCGGCAGCAGCACCACGACGAACGACGACAACCCTCTCGCTAGCGGATTGCGTGTATGCGGTGCTTCACGACGGGCGGTGGTGTCCAATCGACTCCGCAGTACAGCACACATTCCTGCAAGCTCGGTGGACGGCCACACAACAGAACCAGTCTCCGTCTTTGTCCCTCTTTTGTTCAGCCGCCCAGTGCCAGAGCTAGGAGAACGGCCGAGGAGGCCACCAAAGAGCCTAGGACACGAGCACCATCAGGAAGCGCGCTCGGAACCCACCACACACCCAACCGACCAACCGACCAACACACGCGGCGGCGGCGCCGGATCGGATAATTTGCCGCGATGTTGTGTGGTTCGGGGATGAAGAGATCATACTGATTCTGGTGCCCGGGTTGTTGTTGCTACCGCTGGTGTTCTGGCGAAGCATACCTGAAGGCATTTACGCACACAACATGCCGCCGCCGCTACCACCATCGCCGACCCGGTCCACAACACACGCTAGAGAGCGCGTGGTTGCACAACCATCCGCACGACCTCCTTTCACCACACAGAAGAGATCAGAAATCCACCGTCCCACAGCCCACAGCGCACGTACACCACAGCAGGGCCAAGAGCGCGTGTCACACACCGCTGCGTCGCGTGCTACGGAGAGAAACGCGTACGAAACACACAACACCCAGCCCAAACACACCGAGGAGGAAAGCGGAAGGAAAAGAACTCTCACAACAAAATAAATACCCGAATTTGGTATGTGGGGGCCCTCCTAAAGGGCCAGCCAGCCACCGAGGGCGTGCTTTGCGTGTTTACGTGGCGCATGGCGTGAAAAAAGGATGGCAAGCAAGGTGGTGCCCGCCGTTTCGCCAACCGTGCATATCCTGACACACCGGGAAACAGCTACACAGCCACACGCTTACATTGGCCACTCGACGCGGCACAAGGTGGCGCACACATACCACCCCAAAAGCGTGTCCTTTTTTCGTGTGTTTTTGATCCGGGCCACCTCCGGATGGATAGAGGTGCCAATATTTCGTTGGATTATTGTCAGTCGAGAGGCCGATAATTTAAGATTCGTTTTCCTAACATAACATAAATTGTTGAATGCTGTGCGTTATCCGGAGATTCTTCAACAAGAGGCCAACAACACCATGCTCGAGGCGGGGGCTGCTCATCGCAGCGCGTATCAGCCTACAAAATGGAGAAGAAAAAATAGCCAAAGCGAAAGAGGGTAATCAAAACAAACAAACGTACTATGCTACGAACACTAGTTCGCTCTAGGCGCGCGCGTCGTAGTCGAAAACAGATGATCGGAATACGCCTCGGAACACCCAGGAGGCCCAACATAATTATCATTCCCTGTGTACACACGACACACACCTCTCTTGGTGTGATAGAATCGAATTTTACACACGTAAAAGAGCCCTCCCGTCGGAACAGCGAGCGAGTGACTAACGGAAGGGTGTGTGCGCGCGGTGGTCGGTAGGCGACTACTGTTGTCGGTGTGTGCAGCATGGATGATGGTGGCAGTGGTAGCGGCCGTACAGTATCAATTCCCCCGGCAGAGAACTGTAGGTACCACCCCGCGCGCAGCAACAGTTTTTAATGCAACAACACCATGCCCGGGCGGCGGCCCAAGTCCCCGTCTCTACCACAGAGCCAGGCGAGCAGCACAAGACGCGCTGCTCCATACGCACGTAAAACGTGTGTCTCTTTCTACGCGGTGATCAACCCGGAGTTCTATGCTGTAGTATGCTGCTGACCAACACAGCATGTTGGCGTGTGTACTAGCTATTAAACTAGTGAGATCTACCCCCGTTCGCTGGACATGGACTTATGTACATACACAGCAGAGGGGTGTCTCTTTACCATTTCACATTATGCTTCCCACCAGAGCATGTGGCCCGGGATGATCTGTGTGCGGCGCTATCTTTCTGTGTGTGACACCGCCGACGCACAATCAGCTCCAACGACGCCAAACGTACACAAAACGAGTGGCCATGCTTCCTGGGGGTGCCTAGGAGTGTGCATAGAGGCGCGCATAGAGGAATTCGTTGGCTTCCATCGGTATTTGTAGGCGTCCTGGTGACTGAGCATTAACCGGGGAAAAGGACATGGTTTGTGGCCCGCCTTCTGCGGTTGTTGTAAAAGAATATATGTTTCGTTTGGCCCCAAGGCACCGACTGGAAGAGAAATCTAAAGAAGTTTACGAAAAATCCAAGTTAGAAGATTCATCATATCGAAGCCCATCATCTTTGTGACTGACGTGTTATCTGATATACTGCTATCAGGATCGCCATAGTTCGTGAAGTACATGGCGCACGTACACAGCTGACAAAACAGACAACCGGTGCGTGCCACTTTGTACAAGTACTCCCAACACACCGTACCGCTCTTTGTGGGCAAGAACCGGATGGGTGGGTGTTGGCATCGAAATGCCTTTCCAAAAGTACTCCCGCGTTCAGACTGGTGGGCTGAATTTTGACACATTCCTCTACGCTGTGGAGCCACAACAAAGCAATCACCGAACATCACACGTTGCTGTGATAACAATCTCGTTTTGAGGAGCGGGAAACTTTCCCGCAAACATCGAAACATGTTCCGACACTTGTCTCGTGTATCTACGGAAGTAACAAAACATATTATGCCACCTACCGATGTTGTCGTCCCATCGCCGACGGTGTAGTTGATGTTCGGGCCCAGCTCCACCACCGAATCGGCGCGGGCGTTTTCCGTGAAGCCCCAGGCGTAGTTGAAGCTCGTCGGTGGGTTCGTCTGTGCCGCACACATCTTCGCTCCGCTCCGTTTATGCTTCACGTTTATGCTGCTGATCAGCTGTTGGTGTCACGGGCACGGCGCACTCCCCGCCACTGATATACACACTGTTGTTTGATCCTAAAAGTATGCCTCGTTGGCCTCAGCACACCAACACACGGCGGCGGCGGCCCTGTTAATGTAACTTTGTGTGTGCACCCACGTGCGTGCGTGCGTTTGTGTGTACACGGAAGGACCCAGCATACACTCTCCGAGGGTACGCTGCCTCTGTCGGTGTGGTGGTCGTGTGGACCCACACACTACCAATGCACGGCCAGGATATCGGCCCTGGCACAGAGTACTGTCGTTGCCGCACGCGTCGTGATCTTTTCTCACTGGTTGGCACGAATTTTCACTTTCAATTTACACGCTGATAAATGGTACCGTACTTCTTCCTTTCACACCACATCATCGTACCGTTGCAGCACCCTGCCAATTGCCTCTCGATATCTCTGCAC
The DNA here is from genome assembly GCF_943735745.2 of Anopheles bellator. NCBI lineage: Eukaryota > Metazoa > Arthropoda > Insecta > Diptera > Culicidae > Anopheles > Anopheles bellator. The sequence goes on along the minus strand of NC_071285.1, from coordinate 15,656,738 downwards.
CACACAGGATATGGACTGATTTGCAACGGAGACTCCGCACTTCCGAATAACGCGCTAGGTACACGGCTAGCTCCACTCCGCCGAACTACACTCAATGAATGAAATCTGTAATGAAGAATGAGAAAGGTATCGGTTAGGTATTAAGTTGAGCACCGTTGCGCCAATCCTACAGCATGTTGTTGGTAGGCCAATAATAAACATTCATTCGAGAAGTTAATGTTCCGTGTTCCGTTTTCCTCTTCCTGCAACAAACTTCTGGTGCACATTATTCAAAGAAGCCTACTCTGTTCCAACGTTCGAACGGGCACACAGCATTTCTCGGTTGGGGCACACTTTGATGTGTTCAAAATTTCGTTTTGTTTACATCCCTCACATTCCGTTGCGTGTGGGTTGGTGATTAAAGAGGTCTGGTTGCGCCTATCATGCAAGCAAAACACGCCTTGTACTCAAACATATAGCCGACTGACCGGCCGTGGGGTGGTAGAGGTGCTAACCGCCGCACGTGGCTCTTCCCCATAAGTCGGTGTCCTCTCGTACAGACGAATGTTTCTAGATTCTAGCACTTCCCGTGGTTGCCTTGGTGTCGCACCGGAATCTCCCAATCCGATTCCGAAGTGGGCCACAAGGAGGGAAACAAAAATACAATTCCCAGAATGTAGTGTGCGTTTGTGTGATGATGTGTGTCTTGCATTTCGATCAAATCCGATACGCACGTTGCTTTCACCTTTCGTGGTGGTGTTTTCATATGGGTGGTAAGCATAAAACCGTACACACGTGTGTCCGACACCAGGACGGGGGGACGATGGTGCGGAATCGGTACCAGTGGTGGTGGTGTGGTGGGCACACGCATTCCCCGCGCAAAGCCGGCGGGCGACGCACGCACACCAGGTCACAAGTTGAAAAGCGCGCGAAAATCAACACCGGTCACCAATTGTCCTGCAATCACGGAGAGAAAGTGTAAACCACAACCGCAAAATGGTTCGAAAACAAATCCGGGATTTGTTGCGCGGTTCGCTGCTGGCGTCGCTTTTACACCGCCATTTTATTTTCCCGCATCAGCGGCGGCGGCGACGACGACGAGCAAACAACGCGGGCTCGAGAGGAACGAAATGGAAACCACCGTCGCACTCAGGAGCAGAGCTTGCTGCGGATTGCACAAAACGTCCTCCTCACTTCCTGGATACGTTTCGTTTCTCGGCAAACCGCGGTGCGTGCGATAAAGTTGCGCTGTCGTGATCACGAAATGTTGTTTCAGCACCACTTTGACAGTACACAAATGCGTCTCTACGCGCGATGATATTTACCGACCCCATTCGAGCGGCGCGGGCTCGGTGCTCCGCTCTCGGCGGGCGACAAAACACGCAGCAGATTACTACGGCAGGCGATTTTCACTCCACATCGGTATTGTGCCAGGCGGAGGCCCTCTCTACACCGAGATGCGCCACTATTAATACACGCCACTTTCGCTGTACGGTATCGCGGAGACGACTACGTAACCACACCACGGACGGGCGAGCGTAGAGTGCGCAGTGTGCGCTCTTCGTCGGTCAGGATGAGCGAGCACACAAATGCACTGTTGCTCGCGAACGCTCTCTCTCTTTCGCTCGCTCGCTGAGCTTAATGAGACGCCCGCCAGAGGGCAGAGAGACTATAAATGTCAAACAATAAAATGAAACGTTCGAGGCAGAAAGAGAGAGAGGGCGCGCTATGCCCAAGCAGTGGCGTCACTTGGCAGCGTAGCCATATTATCTGCCATTACGGAGGTGCACACACAGGTCCGCGCACACAGCCACACGACGGCGTCACCTTTAGTGTGGCTGTGTGGTGGCGTCGGGTAGGGAAAATGAAAAATTTCCCATCCCAACAGAGAGCGCCAGACCGACCGACACAAGGATACCCTCTTGTGCGCGCCACCAAGTGACGGCCCGAATGGTGGTGTGTGGTACAGGAAAATACAGGCTCACTACCGCGCGTCGTACCACCACCAGCACTAGCACCATACTTCTTCTGCACACATATGCTTTCTTTTCGGGCCCCGTAGGTGGTGTACGTGCGAGCGAGCGAAATAATGAAAGTCTGTCTACCGACGTGTGCGGCAGTGTGGGACGACGACGGCGGTGGCGGGTTTTATTTTGGACTGCACGCACTTTAGCGTGCGATTCCCGCCCAAATCTGAGGGAACCGGGGCAAAAAGCACAATTCTGCGTCACGCCATCGCCTGGCATGACACAGCGAAACGCGCGCGGTTGTTGAAATATTTCCGCCTGCTTTGTCGGATCTTTTTTTTCTGTTTGCCCGCCGGACTCCGGTCACGCAGTCGGTGGTGATTATTTCTGCTCCGCACGCAAGCCACGCAAAAACAACAACCTCCAATACGGGGCACATCATCCGCAGAACCCGTGTGCGAAGAGCGCGCACACACGACGACGCACCACACTACACCACACATCGGCAGAACGGCGGTTGTAGAGGTATCGGAAACGCGGAGGTACAGTGTAGAGAAGGAGAAAAAGGAAAGCAATGAAACAACTGCCAACAGCAGCGCGGCGCAGTATAGAGGCGACAGCACACAACCTGGTCTGACTGGCGCACTGGTCTGACGAATACTAGCGAAGCGCTCCGATCTGCCTATGTGTCGGGGGCCAGAGTCGAGCGATAGTGGCCGCTGAGAGTGTGAGTGGCGCACTCGCTCTCCCTCTACGATCGCGCGCGCTCTCTCTCTTTTGGCGCCCATGCGTTATGTAGTGGTATCCGCCCGGGGTTTCGCGTATATAGCTCCCCGATGGGTTAGCTGTGTGGGTTGTGCGGCGAACCGTGAGTTCCTCTGGTGTAGAGTGTATGTGTGTGTGCTGCGGCAACTTCCTGTCCTTCTTGGCCGGTGCGATACTCACCACGGCGTGTGTGGTGAGATCTCTGCTCTGCCCCTATCTCGCTCTAGCATCGTATGCTCTCTTTCACGTGCGGAAGTAAGGATTAGAGCCCGGGAAAGCAGAGTCAGGAATCGGGAAAGAAAGTCAGGAATACCGTTTTCTCGTTTTCTTTCGAATACAGTTAACTTGTTTTCTTTCGCTCCTGAATTAATCAAATAAACTAATAATAGTAGCAATAAAATAAAATAATTAAAGTAAAGAAACGTAAAGAATTGTATTTTATTTCGAAGAAGAGGAGATTTATTTTGACTCAGAGTAGATACTTTGCCCAGTGTTATGCTATTATATTAATTTACATAATATTTAAATATTGCATTATACGTTATATTTTCATTACAACATTTTTTTATGGTGAGTGATGGTTATGTTGTTTATCCATCACTTATTTCTAACCCCCACGGCCAACACGAAGGCAACATTTGTTCGGTTTAGCTCTCTGCAAAAGATTGAAACGTTGTTCTACTGTCCATCGGAATTAGGCACAATTTACAAACCATATCTTTAAAAAAAATAAAATAGAAAAGGTACTGTTTTTTGTGACCTCCTCCAGTTTTGTTTTGTCACCTGTGCCAAAACACGTTCAACCCAACTTCTTCTTTGGCGCTACAACCGCTGTGCAGTCTTGGCCTGCACCAGAGATATTGTTAATATCTCTGCTGCTTTTCGTAGCAGTTCGTTCTTACGGGCATAGGGTTGTTAGCCCCGCGCCAACCCCCCTGGTCACACGATGGGCTGCTATCGGGAATCGAAACCATTGAGTTGAGTGACACAACCGGTTCCAGGATTCGAACCAAGGCCTGCTGCGTGAAAGCGACGAGCGTTACCAACTGCTGTATTAGCAGTGATCGTTCAACCGGGCACCTCGAAAGGACGTGCGAAAATCAACCGGATTGAGATCGTTTACTGTTAATTATGCGAATTTGTAATATTTTATTTTTTCGATACATCCTCGCCCAATGTTATTTTTTTTATTCGTTCTCTGAAATTACGCTATATTTAATCAAAGAATTATTGCTTCCGGGTGCTGGCTTGAGTGGCAATGGTTGCAATTTCAGATAGCCGGGGGAATTATGAACATGAGTCAACAAACATATGATACAGCTATGCAATTTTGCATCATGAATTTCGAAACACGTCTCACGTCTTAACACGTCTTTCCTCTATTATCTTTCCGATTGGTGTACCATTGCTAAACATGGGCCGGATAGAAATAAATGTGTCTTACTATCTCGTGAAAAAACAAATCCCGATTAGAAAGATCTTCTGAACGCTATGTTCATAAAGTGTCACATAAGCAACGTTCGTTGGTGTTCGCACTAATTGGGTTCTTATGTTCGGTTCTAATCTAAATCGTTGCCTTTCGATGTCACATTTCTTGGTGGAGGGATTTTGTTGTTCTCGGACACCGAAATGGTTCGCACTTTCTGCACCACAAAGACACCTCGCAATTTCGGACCTCCCGTTGTTGCAACAGGCGATACTACCCACGACAGGGAACAACATTAAATTACTGTTCGACACTCCATCGTGATAAAGTCGTCCGTTTTTTCCTTGTGGTGGGTACAACAGAGCGACGACGCAATCCTCCATGCGACAGGAGCCACCGATTTCGCAGTCATCCCAATTTGCCATACCGAGGGCGTCCTGCGAAAGAAAAGCTGTGCCCACCGCTACCGTGGGCCGGAGGCAAGTGAGCGTTCGTGGGGTAAAGTGATTTTTACGATCGTTACGTATTAATTAAAGCGTCTTTTCGCGGAGGAATGTCTTCGTTTGCCAGCACTGACGCGGCCGCATTACACCTTCAGCGACCGGTTTCGGAGATCACTAAATCATGCATTTTTAATCAAGTTGCTAGCTTCACCACGCATTGCGTTTAATGGTGGATCGTTTTCATACCCGCTCTGGTGCAGTTTGACTTGCTGTTTTGTGGTTTTTCGGCGTATAACGATCGCATGCAAACACCCCAACGGGATCCCCGATTGACTCTCACGCAGTCAAACCCCGGAGGCGGCCCCGTAAAAAGACACAGCAGGGGTGACCGACGACCCGGAGGACCAGGATAAGATTGCGTTGCGTTGTGGTCATCTGTGGGGTCCGCGTTCCGCTCGAAGTCTGTGTCAGCTAAAGGCGCACGGTTGGTGATTGGAATTCCTTGCACTCCCAGAACCCCGAATGGGTCCAGCCACCAGCGTGAGTGTGGCTGAAGATAATTTAAAATCTGCCAAAAAGTTTACGCGTGAAACCAAACAGCGACCGGGCGCGAAGGGTACCGAGAAAAGAAGAAACCCAAGCAAACGGTCCGTAATGAGAAACAGGATCGTCGTCGCGAACACGCCAGCAATAGTGGGCCGAAAAGTAACCAAATAAAGGAAACAACGAAACCTGTCTTAATTTTATTAACTGGCAAACCTTTCGGCGACCGCCGCGGCCCTGCATAAGGACCTCGGGATGCCAGCCACGGATTTGCAATCATCTTGCGTTGATTGGAGTGATTTAAGCAGCACCGTGGGTCGCGCTGGAAAAGATGGAGTGATTATTGGGCATGAAATAAATCAACCAATTCAGTTGCCCTTTTTTGCGCTCTCCTAACCCGTCCGGCTACGGGCAAAGGCAACAGTGTCAGCAAAAGGTTCAAAGTAAACAGGTTCGCGGGGAGCTTCTTCCAGCCCGGTGGTCAGACGTCTACCGGGAGGCCTAATTGTTGACCGGTTAATTAGAGTCAATTACCACCAAACTGGTCACTGACCATACGGTAGGGCGAAAGTGCAACAGGTCGACCGCCAACAACGAATCGGCCACCGACCTGAAAAGCCAAGGGTTAAGCGTAATTGCACGGTTCGCACAGGACACCATTGACAAATCGTTTCTCACTATTTGTTTTCTCATTTTTGCATTATGATCATTTTTCGCGTAGAAAATAATGTTTGCCTCGTCTGCCGGGGACCTCCCGTGGGATGAAAAACATGGCGTGTCTGTACGACACCGTGTCCGGAACGGGATCCGTGTCCACGAAGGCTGGCACCGTTTGCAAACTTTCTTTCAGTTGTTTAGCGCAGCGATTCGTGTAGATAATTTATGGGAGACCAATGTTGCGTTCATTGCCATTTTTGGGGGTCACCATATATTCTCACAGAAGATCTTCGGCAGAACCTTCGTTTCGTTAATCGAGTGGGGTTACGTCGACAATGCGCCTTTCGATTCCAATTCTGTTGGTTGTAGTGGGTTGGATTTTACAGTAAAGTTTCTTGCATCCCGCTAGGAGTCACACAGTTTGATCCGCACCGGCGTCGCCCAACTGTTCCAGGAAATCCAGCATCTTTCATCGAACATCGAAGGGCCACAAAATCTGCAATCCATTGTACGCTTTTGCCGCCCTTTTTGGTGCCCCGAGCAGGCTCCGGCAGGCATTGGCGCGGATCGTTTTGCATCGAAATTTCCTTTTTAATGTCAATTTGTCATAATCATGCTAATAGGTTGCTAATTTATGTCCGTCGGAACACAATGCGGCGTCCGGCGGTGAAGCTTGAAGGTATTCGGTCATTTTTTCCAGTTTGTTCCCTCTGTATGAGGCCTTTCGGACTCAGATATCGACACCGGGACAAGAAGTAGGAAGCGTTACAAGAGATATACGTGGCGCGATATGATGGCGGCATACAATTAAGTGCTGTTTGATTTCCAGAAATCGATTTTTTGTGCTCGGTTCTTGTGCAACAGGGAAGGATGCTTCGTTAAAAAAATTATCCTTACATTTTTTCAACATCTAATAAGAATCTGAGGGGCGCTTCCAGCGAACTTCTTCTCAATTCTCTTCCGAAGGCAATATTCCACAATTAAAGCTTCTCTTCCCAGTAGAAACTGGGTTCTTTGAACATAAATAACTCAACAGACGGCCTAGGGGCGTAATGTTTGCCATTTGGTAAATTGATTTTTTGAATCCTCTTTTGCGCGGAACCCTGTTTGGCTACGCCGGAATTTCGAGAAACATGGTGCTTCTAAACGATGTAGAGCGGCTTAAGAACCATCAACGCAACGGAAAAGGCACATTTTTAAAAAGAAAATCGCTCGTTCCTATGACAGCAAAACTTGTCTATGATTGACGTTCGCCCTCTGTTTGTCTATATCGTCCGCTTCAAGGGCTACACTGCACAGCACGTAGCTCTGGCGTTCGCAGCGAGTCTAAACAAAGCGCGGCCACCGCCACAGACAAAGCGCTCAGCGTAGGCAAACGTTGCACGGGCTGCGCCGGTTTCGTTGCGCTACAATCGCGCTCCGGTTCTCTGCGAGTGTCAAATTGCTGCCGTGTGTATTTTCGCCACCGAGCGGCGATTGGTCATTCGTTCGCAGAATAAAGTGGTTCTCGGTGCTCGCAAAAGAAGCTTGTTTCGTTTTAACTTTAAGTAGTTCTTGTTGCTTTCGGAGCGGTGCTAAGCGGCTCGGAAACATGGAGACGAAAACGGTGCTCGACGGATATTTGCGTATGTTTATGCGTAGTCTGCATTGCGGCACCAAACGAAGGGATAATTAACTGTAACTGTTTCTCGCTGCCTATAGGTAAAGCCGTCAACCCGAACAACGACGATCTGGATGTGTCGGCGATTGATCAGTTTTGTTTGACGCTGAAGAAGGACCCCTCGAAAATGTCCACGGCCCGCGAGCTGCTCGTGAACCGAATCCAGTCGACAAACGCGAAAGAATCGTTGCTGGCGCTAGAGGTACTTGCAATATGGTTCGTTCGTTTGCATCGGTTAATGCCCGTTTTTCCCTTTTTCCAGGCCCTAGAAGAGTGTATGGAGTCGCTGGGTCGCGAGTTCCGTTCAGAGATCAACAAGTTTCGGTTTCTGAACGAACTGATTAAGATGGTGTCGAAGAAGTACAACGGTGACCAAACACCGCGCGAAGTTTCGGAACGGGTCAGTATGCTCTGCGTGACCGGTTTGCAATAGAAATGGGTTATTATTAAGTTTATGCCTTTTATTCGCACAGATCTTGAACATTATGCTGACGTGGACCAACAAGTACGATCCGTGCGAGTGTGATAAAATACAGGAAGCATACAGTTTGCTCGCCACCCAGGGCATTCAGCACCGTTCGCAGCAGAACGTGATTATCCGGAATTCGGCCACGGCAGCGCCACGACCGAGCAGTGACGACCGGAACCAAACTTCCGATAAGCACCAGCAAAAGCTTCGGCAGCTTATTAGCAGCGGCAAACGCGAAGATTTCGAGAAAGCAAATCTTCTAATACAGAACTTTTACCGCGACGAGGAACGCAGGACGCAGATGAAGAGTCGCCGGTTGTCGGAGCTGCAGAAGGTGGCCGAAAACACGAAGCTGCTCGATGAGATGCTCGATCAGTACGGCCGGACGGCAGGCGAAACGTCCGACGATGACCTGGCGGTACTCAACGAGATCTATGAATCGTGCGAAAGTGCCCATCCGACGATCGTCCGACTGGCGGAGGAAACGCAACACTGCGAGGAAATGCTCGGTAAGTTCCCGCGCTGCACCGTCACTGAAGAAGGCTAGACAATCCTCCCAAGTGTGCTCTCGTCTGCAGTTATCTGTTTTATCTGCCTTTCTAACCGTGTCTAATGTGTTGTGTGTTTCCTCTGTTCTTCTCTATTCTAAACTCAACATTTAACACAAAACAAACGCCCATCGTTACCATCATCACCATCATCACACGTTTAAAACCCCACACGTTGCCTCTAAATGCCACTTGCCACCGCGCACAGTTGAGTCCCTTGAGAATGGCAGCAAAAATGTAGGAAATTTCTGGAGTTTAGCTAGCGAATTTGGTTAGTAGTATTTACAAAACTCCTTTCTTAATTCTGCGTTCCCGTTACAACAAAAAAGATTGTTGGCTGTTTCTTTTGTTACACGAGTTTTCGATGTTGCTTTTAATTCCATTTAAAGGCAAACGTAGAATGTTTGGTTTTACGTTCGGAAAGCTAATCTAACGTTGTGTTTTTGTTTATTTCAACAACTATACACGGTTTTTCACACCTTTACATTGACCGTAACGCTCCGTTCCTATTCCACAGGGAAAATATTCGAGGTAAACGATGCGCTGACGCAGGTGTTGGACAAGTATCGCCAAAAAGTCCTAAATCAACCTTCAGCAGCAGCAGAAAATGGCGGTACGTTTGCATTCCGGTATACACCGAATATCGTTGGGCCCGATCCGCTAGACACACTGTTCGATGTGTCCGAAGACGGGACAGCAGGGATCTCAGGAGCTGGTGGCAGTAAACCGACAGCTGACCGTACGAAATATGACGACATTCTCAGTGATATATTCACGTCGAGCAGCGGTGACTCTGCTGTGACCGCGCTCGGTCACACAAGTCAAAGTATTCTCATGCCCCATTCACTAGCCGCAGCAGCGTCACTTGGTCCTTCTTCCGTTAAGTCCGAGGGCACATCGAATTCGAAAGATCATCTAATGGACATTAACACGCTCTTGAGTAGCATTAGTAGTGGTGCCGGTACGATGGCAGGCGGAAAGATCGTTCCCGGGAAACCCGTTCCATCGGATTCAGTCGCAAAAGGTCCTGTACCAGGGGCACAGAACAGTTCTAACAGCGTAAAGAATGGTCCCAGCGGAGCATCGTTTGGAACCAAATCCATTCCGGAGCTTGATTCTATCATTACTGGAATGAAGGCAACACTCCTTTCAACGCCAGCAGCCACAGCGACGGTCGTTAAAAACGCGCATGAAGAAACTGAATCAACAAGTGAACCCAACGTGACCGATTCGGTAGCTACAGAAGAGGATGATCCTATTTTGGCACCTCCGAACTTTTTGGTGTCGGTTCCAGCTACCCCGGATGTTGGAAAACCACAAGAACTTAAAGCCCTAGCCGACATTGTGATCGATCTCGACAGTATTCAACCGAGTAAGGAACCCTCCCGGACAGTACTAGATGATAAGGAGGGACTGCAGATTACGCTTAACTTTGGCGCCGATCACCCGAGACCGGATGTGACGGTGATTGTGATTTCAACCATCAATCAGGGTCGCACCGTCATTCCGAGCTTCCAGTTTGATGCGAGTGTGCGAAAGCCATGCAAATTGCGCCTACTGCCACCGTCGGCCACCAGTCTGCCGGGTACCAAACCGTTCCGACCACCGGCCGATGGTATCACACAGGTGCTTCTGCTGGCTAATCCAACCTACGAGCCAGTAGATTTGACCTGTATCCTGACGTACCTGGTGGGAGACGATCCGGATCCGATCAAGGAATCGATCGTAATGGAGGCGGTTCCATCGTTGCGAGACTAACGTCGTGGCGCATGCACCCGTAAGAGTGAAGCTAATCGAGAGATCCTGTGATTCGCGACAGTGATGAAATGTCCCCAGAGACCCGAATTGGACAATTAAGAAGATTTTACTTAAGGACGTAGCATTCCCGTGTCGTGCAGTGCGTGGCAAAGCTAAGAAGATTATAAAAAGGAACTCAGCTACGGAGCCTATCGAATGAATTGTTGATGAAGCACAGTTCGCGGTCACGGTACCACGGACCGTAATAGGATCGAGAGGTTATAGGAATTATACACAGAGAATAGTCAGTGCTGTAAAACCAAAATTAAACAAAGTTACAAAAAAAACAGCGACACCATCGTCTAGCGTTCTTTTGGTGGAGAATTGCGAATTGAGGCTGCGAATTGTTTTCAAAAGTCCGATCAAACTGGATGAAGGACGCGCCCGGTTGGGGTCCTAAAATGGAAAGTGACTGGGTTCGTTAGTGGCCCTTTCCGACGCCGACGGGCATGAGTTTGCCATAAAAAATACAACCAAATCCCATTTAACACCGTACATTTAACGACCACCCAGCTGATGAGGTTCTTCGGCGATGGATGGCGTTTATATAATAAATGGGTTTAAAAACATAAACGTGTTCGTGGAAGACGCCCACACGCTACGCAGAACCGTCGCGCGACCATCCGCGTGACATTCCGGTTTACCGGCCCGATACATTCGAACATTGCGCGACATCAGGCTGCTTTGGGGCGAAAAAATGGGCGTTTAAGTCTTTTCCATCGTCGTTAACCATGATCGACGGAGGTTGAACCGTAGTTCTGCTTCCACGCTGCACCCCAAGCACTCATTATGTCCAATCGGCTTAAATACCCACATTAATAGCGTCCCTGTCGATGCGGCGGTGTGCGCTCATAACTGCAGCATAAACCGGCATGTAAAGCGCGCTCGCAAAGGTCAACGGCGCCCGCGTCTCTCTGTCCTGGCTTGACTGGACCTGGGCAGGCCGCACCCCCGTAGCGCCCCAGCGGAATCGAAACATGTCAATTAGTCAACCAACCCTCGGATAAGCAAAGCGGCCTGTCAAAGTTGAAACCCTCGCCTCGAGAGCCGCTCGTGAGCGTGTACAACATGTTTAACAGGGTGAGAAAAATGGTGCTCCAAAGCGGGGTGCAGTGTCCCACCGGATCGTTTTGCACACATTTGAAGTGCAGCAGCTGAAGACATTCCATTCGATTGACTGGCAGACTGCTGACGCCATTACCAAACGCAGGCCCGACACCACTGCTCACTGAAAATGTTAAGACAAAAATGAGACAAATGAAAGCATATAAACAACAACACTGGGCGAGCATACAACAAAAATCTCTTGCATATCAATTAGTTTGTCCGAGAAACGACAACGTGTCATCTGTCGGACGCTGTCAGCAGAAATGATGCTGGATGTTTTCGCTTCACACAACGGGGTAGCCTAATCATCGCCATCGGCTTTCCTGCCGCACTGGCCAGCAGCTCGTTGTGTGTGCTGACCACTTCACTTTCCTTTTCCATGCTTAATTGAGATTTCAACAGTCGTACGCCCGGCAGTCAACTGCACAGCGATCACTTCGCGCGCCCGATTGTTTGTGTGTTTTTGTTTTATGTTGCGTCGGGGGCACCAGAAGAAGAAGAGTTTCTTGTAGCTTTTGTTTGTTCACACTTCACAAAGTGAGCAAAAATGGGCAGCATAAGAACAGCATGGATGGTTGAATGATCGAGCTGCGAATGTAGAACGCTAAGATCGGTCATATCAATAAGAGTGTTTGGCCAACAAAAAGCGTTCTTTATTTCAAAAACGACTGTGCAAACAATTTGGGGTTTAGCTTGTCAAACATATCAGTTCCTTTTCATTAACTTAAATGGTTCCCTTTTCGGGAACAGTGACCACCACGTGACCATGTGTTGGTTTATTTTATTTGGCGCCGGCCGAATTGCATCATCTCCTATCTAATCATGCATTGCGTCGTCGGTCGTTGTCATACGATGATAACAAACGTGCCCTATCATTACGCTTTGATTTGTTACCAACGGTTATTGTTGAACGATGGGCAATATAGCGAAACAGGATCTTTCTCTCATTTGCAACGATGACTCTGGTGGTATTTAAAAAACAACTTTTGGCGCCCTCTAATCCACCGGTCCAGTTTTCCACCGCACTCATAAAATAGAAAAATTCAACGTTTGACGGGACCATAATTTAATAAAGCTTTTTTCCTACCTCCACCAGAAGTGGTTTTCTGTGCTCCGGCTTCGATAAATTCTGTTTTCTGTTGGGCAAAGGCCCCGCAGTTTTAAAATGTTGCAGCACACCACAAAACAGAACGCCATTCAAAGCGTGTTCCGGTCGGTTCCCATAAATATGCTCGACATGCCACACAGAGCATATGGAGCTGTGAGCGCGCGGGCGCGCGCCAAATCCCTAATCCCTCCCGGGGTCCGTTGGTAGAGAAATCGGCGCGCGATCGAGGCCGATTCCAGGTTTTTCTTCCTCCCAAGCGCGTCCGTTCTGCATGTTCCCCCGTCACACGAGGCTATTCTTTTAACAACCAATTAACTATTTTACGGTCGCGCATAACTTGTACGGCCCGCGCCAGGGCACGCGGGCGATAACTTCCTTCTCGGTGTTTCCTTCGAAAGGCGCGAGCCCGGAGCAGGGCAGGTTTGTGTGTGAAGTAATCAAATCATAATCGAGTCCCGGTACTGGCTTCAGCACCGGTGCTCGTCTGTCTTCATTAATGGCGATCATCAGTATCGCGCCAACTCGTGGTCGCTCTTCGACGGAAGGTTTTCTACTTTACTTAACCCTGATTTCTGAAGTACGCAGATGCACTCCCTGAGTATGCACTTGTTGGAAGAATGGCATTCACGGGCAATATGTGGAGCGATCAATAAAATATAAAATCAGCAAAATGCGGTTCAGATACGTCACGCGCAACCGATGCGGCAGGCCCGCTTTGCGCTGGCGATGTCACGGAACCATCCGAAGGGACCGTGCTTTCCCGGCGGTTGCACCTGGAGTTCGATACCGGCAACTGACCATGCGTCGTCGCGGTCGTCGGAAGGCACCACGGGACCACGGTTCAGATCGGTTGTGACCGTCGGTGCGTTCGGATCGTATCTTCGCGTGTATCGCTCTACTATCGCAGGCAGCAGATTCCGGATCGGTTCGGGTCGGTTTGGAGCACCTCATTTCGTAGCCAGCAAAAGGAATCGTTTTCTCTATACAATTTCGCGCCTTGAACGTGCGGTGAACGATCGTGAAACGGTGAAACACAAAAGCGGGTGAATTTATTGGCATCCTTCCGCGAAAAGACACACGCGAATAACCAGAAACGTTTTAATTTCGCTACCAACGATCTCCTGCCGTGCGCGGAGTACTAGAAGATCCCCGCTGTGTCAGAAAAGAAAACCTGACAGAAATAATTTAATCGCAAGTTATTGGCGAAAAACCTGCCCGTGCCAGAGGCTTTTGGTGCCAGGACAACTGCACCCGAACGGTTCGCGGGGTTCGGTTTCGGGCCGGTTCGCGTACATTCCAATCGCAATCAAGCGATTGATTTAATTGAAAAGATAATAAATCCTTACCCCTCACACACGGGTGTGCTGGAAGAAGTGGTGAGCACAGCTTGCGATTGGCTAGTGTGCCTGTCCCCAGTGTGGCGGCCGCATTTCTTTCTGGTGCGCGCGAAAGATTTCCATCGAGTGCCGAGATCTCTGAGGCTGTCCGGTGCAGTCGAGTGCAGATGGTCGTTCAGTTTCGGACACAATCCCCGGGCAAGCCTTTGGGGCTCGTAGTGCAAATCCAGGTGAGAAGTGCGTGAAGCATGACAGAAAATTGTGAATAGTGGATTAACAGTCGGACATCGTAGGGTGAATCCTGTTTCTGAAGCAATAAATATTAGTTAAAATAGTAGTGTTTGAGCCAAGTACTAATCGTCTAGTCATAAAAACGATTCGTGAATAAATTTCCAATAAGCATAAGGGCAACAATTCTGTTGGAAGGTACTTTAGCTGAAAGGTGGTTCCAAATTCAAACGGTGACTTCACTTTAAATCCCCCGCCGTGAGGTCGAGTGTGCACATCGTGGTGTCCGATTTTGGCATTAAGTTACCAGTGCCCTGAGTTGCGTGAAACACGAATTGATCTCTTTTGGTTTTGTGGCGCCTTGCGGGTTTAAATTTGTGATTTGTGCACGATCGTACGTGTGATCTTTCTGGCGGTGAATCGAATTTCGTCGGTGGTGCGTGTTACAGGTGAGTTGAATAACTTTGCTTAACTATCTATTGCACATTGCGGCCCACAACCGAACCTAGACATAAAGTATACAAACATTCACTGGCTCATCTAATGAATGCCCAAGGTCTGAATATGCAACATGTGCCAAATTTTAACATTTTTTAGAAGCGTTAGAAAATGTTTGAAATGGAGTCTGTCATGATATAAAAAAAAAGTTACAGTTTATCACTTTAACTATCAAATCCATTTTAAAATTTTTTTAAGAGCTTTATACCTAACTGGAAATCTGGGATCGTCACTCTTTTATTTACCGAAAACTCTCTTCATCTTAATTTTGGTTGAAAAAAAAACCGTTGAAAATGGACAAAACTGGTGCCATTTTGACGGACAGATTTTAAGCACGGCCATCATAGACTTGAACGGTGCATCAATGCATGTCAAGGTGAGAATAAATCACTCCATTAGCCTGCCATCTAACCCCGCGCAACATCAAACAGCACGCGAAGCATAACAAATCATCGCCGCGCAAATAAATGGCGCTCGCCCCGCAAAATGCCAACATAAAGCAAAAAGGCACCGTGCGCATTGTCGCATTTCCTAATTGTCGACGATTTATTAAGACGCTTGCATTTAGTGTCTGCCTTTCATTAGCGTCATGCAGCCCTTCTCGGATCGGCGGAAGAAACAAACACATTTTTTAATCACACCCAACGAACCGGTGTCCTGTGGTGCTAGGAGTAGGAAGATATGCCGCCGCCGCCATCATCATCATCAGCATCATGGGCAGCAACGGTTGTAGCCAATCATAATCGAAGCGGCTAAACACTCACTCAACCGACGGGCCACACGTCGGGCTCATTTGCCGAGTTTTCCGAAAGGGTTCATTTGTGCCCACGCGTGAATCCGCGAAGCGTTGGCAAGGAAAACTCCCGGAGTCGGCCAGCGCCGACGAGGGAACGCCAACTTCACAGATAGCAGGACTCTGTGGCTAGCGGGCGTAGGTTGAGTGAGTGAGCGCGATTTGCATTAATTGCATCCATCAATCGATGGACCGATGTGCCTTTTTTAGGAAAAGGCAACCACGGAGCCCCCCCGGTTCGAGAAAGTTCTCCGGGCGATGCTAGCAATTAAATGGGCACCGCACCGGGCGTCCACGAGACGCCAAGAAAAAAGGCCACACCGTCATTGCTCAAACAAATTGATCTGCGATCATAAATGGCAGACAGATCGCGCACGTCGCGGGTAACACGAGCTGCCAGTAGCTGGTAGCCGTGCCTCTGCCAATGAGTGGCGTAGTCCGCGTCCACGGTGCAAAGACCGGAGGCTTTGCATCTCAATTACGAAACCGCGCGCTGCGCTTGTGGCTATCTTTCCAAACAACGCACACGCACACTTAAGCACCGCCGGAGGGACACACCCCCACGGTGTGTAGTTGGTTGGGGCCCACTACCGCAACTAGTGCCAATCATTTAATCAAGGGCTCAGCCAACTGTTCCTGGCGCCATGGTTGAGCGCGGTGTTTCAGTCACGCCTTTATCGCCCATTTTTATCACACACCTTGTCGTGCTGATTGTCAGCCGGACAAAGATTTCGCTAAGCTGGGAAGTGAAGGGTTACCTGCAACAGCGGGGATGTCGCTCTATTTGTTTATTTATTAACGAAAGCAACCAAACGATTTACCTAGCCAAATTACATTCTGTCAAATAAGTATCGAATTTGTGACTTAAATAAATGTTTTATTCGATTTTCGATTATTTTGTGGCGGCTACACATGTCAGTGACTTATGGTGATAAGTTCGGCCATTTTAAATTATCACTTAATCTTTGACAGCTGTTTTACTGTGCTCGTGTCTTGGCCCATCGGCGATTTTTTTCTCTTCCAAAAAATGGATGGCAAGGAATCTATATCAAATTTTGTATAGAAAACGAAATTAAGAGCGCGAGAATTAAGCGGACGCATTCTAAATGTTGACTGTGGCTAATGGTGAAGCTATTAAGACCAAAACCAGTGCTTATCGGTGGTTCAAAAATTTCTCAGAGGGCCGAGAAGATGTAAATGTCGAAAAGCAAAGTTTGGTCGAATGTGAACAGTTCCGGATACTTTATTGCCACAATGTATATTAAGCCGGCTTACAATAGTGTTCAAATTCTAAAAACTGGCCCAAGTAAACATAATAATAAGCAGAAAAATATATTTAAGGTTCTCAAGGACGCGATTAGCGCGATAAATTTTCTTTGCCCCTCGACCTGGAACTGCAAGTTGTGTTAGGGATAACAACATCGGGCAGTTGATCGACGCTGCCAACAGTCTATGCATTTCTTGTGTTTGCAGTCAGGAAATTCACGGTACAGAGCTTTGAGTGATCTTCTTATAATGTCCTCATATTCAAACGTAGTTGAAGCATTAGATTTGCCGAAAGAGTTCACATTTACAGTTGCAGACAAGCATAATTATTGTCCTCGCAAAGGACGATCTAAGTAGCGGTTGTGACCCCAGGCAACACCAGATGACAGAATCGACCTCACGTAGCGCTTGAGGCTGTGGTTAAATTGGACTAACAGAGGACAGTAAAAAGTGTATTTCTGTATCTTGAATTTTTAGATCGGTATTGAGAACCCATCTGGTGGTATTGCCTGTTTTTTCAAGTCCAACTAGAAGTTGAAGTTCCCAGAAGTTGTACAAATAAGCATCGGAATCAACAGGTACTAGGAGTAGTAAACATGACGCGCATCTCTGAGAATCGGTGTTGTTGCACCTCCATCTTGCTCCTACAAACCTACCGCAATGGCGTATGTTGTGATAGTGTTTATGGTGCAACCGACCCACCATTTCCTGCTACAGGTGTGCGACAGTCATCGCGCGAGACAGTGATCGATCACGCAGGGGCCCGGATCGTTCGTTCGTTCACTGCACCACTTTCGAACGATGAATTGCGGGACGGTCGCCGTTCACGTAACCGCCGCGCCGTGAGTACGCAACTCGGTACAGGGCGGCCTTTGCCATCACGATAAGGCAACGATCGGTGCCAGCAGAACGGCGACCGGCAGTGCTGGCTATAGAGAGGGGGGTCGCCGGTGTGATTGTAAACAATAATCATCCGACATCCGACAAGGTGCCGGTGGGGGAAGTACGGGAAACACGTTGTACTACGAAGGCGCCACGCGAGTGCTAGGGCAAGGTCACACGAGACCTTGCGTCAGTTTGCCAGAGCCACGCTTGCCAGAGCCACTCTTGCAGGAGCCACGTCACAGCACCGTACAGGGAACAGAATCACGCCACCATCTCGACGGCACACCTGTGTGGGGCTTTCGCCACAATGTTTTTTGTCCAAGTTGATCAGGGGTTTTGTGGGTGGTGTGAAGTCATCCCCTCACCGTTTTGACGGGAACATACGAGTCTTTGACTCACGCTGGGTAGAATTTATCAGGAAAATACCAACAACATCCGACCGGGCCAAAAACAAACATGGACATTCCTCAGTTCAGTGTTCAGTGAGTCACTGAATGGTGATTCGACGGGTTGTGGGCGAAATTCGCCGAACAGCGATCAGGTGATGCCCGGATCCCCCACAGCACACGCAATTCGCCGTTAGTCGCCGTGGGCTTCGTCCGATCTCTGACGGAATGATCAATTTTAACGATCAGTTCGAACGGTCAGGCGAAACACGTCATCAAGCTGTTCGCAAATCGATCGACTCTAAGGCTTTTGATCCACACTTCCTTGATGATCTTCACCTGCCGCGATACCTGCGCGCGATCACGAACGAATTGAGGAAGATATGAATGGCGAGATACAGCCCATTGAACCAGACACACAGCCACGTGCACGTACACGCAAGCGCATAAGGGTAGCGCGAATGAGCTAAAAAAAGATCGCCAGCAACACGTCACTAACCCGTTCGGCAGACAGGTGTGGAGCGAGCGGTAGGCGCTATCGACTACGTCACTCATCGTACGATACCTGAAGGTCCGAGGGTGCTTCGCATCGTCATCGTGGCTTCATCACGCGATCGCGAATCGTGAGCTACGTGGAAGCTACGCCGGCGGCCACATTGCACCACCACCACCACCGTTGGTGGCCACCAAAACAAACGGTAGCGCAACACGACGAACCACCACCAGGTGCGCTCGGGTTTCGCTCTTTGGACAGCAACAGCTCCGGCCGACTTGATAACAGTACCAGCAGGTAACGCCACCCGAGTCAATCGCAGCAGTTCAACAAGCTAGCGCTGGTGACACTCCAATGGCCGCGCGAGAGATAAGAGGGTTCTCCCCTAAGGGGATGGTCGTATCAAACCCTTGCATCGAGTCCGCTACACTTCGGATAAGCTTACACATTCACGATCACCTATAAGGAAAGGTGAGTCGGACTTTGTTATCAGCCCGGACGCTGTAATCACGCAATAGTACCGCAGAAGGAATCAGCCGCCGCCTCGGGATCGGTCTGCGCTCTCGCTCGACGACGCGAAACGAGTGCAGAGAAACGCGGGAACCTCGTGGGGCCTTCGGCTACATCGTACGATTTTTCCCCTTCCCTTTTTGGTGGCGGCGTGCGAAGAATGTTGAACGGTCCCGCGCACCACCCAGTCTTTGGCCGCCAAGCGCCGTTGAATGGGGCGCGAGCAGAAGCCGTTGCCCAAGAGTTTTCGTTTCGGCTTGTCAGGTTGATTGGCTTGGTCTGCGCTCACAGGGTGATGCGTTTGCATGCTGTGAAGAAAGCAGGATCACTTTTCAATAAGAGAGGAAAAATAGCGCAAAGTATCACGTTCTGGTACTGCCGTTTGAACGAAAGGGTCACGAACTGTCATTTGAATTTGTCATTCCTTGGTATTTTTTCATTTTGTTATTTTTATGACGACTTTTTTTATGACGCGGCGACCCGTATGACGCCGCGTTTTACGGCGGAAGGACTAATTGTTGTTTATGCCAGAGCCCGCAGATTGTTGTTGACATAATCCGTTGACGATTACATCTAGCAACCCAGGCTTTCCAAGTAAACACGGCGTCGCAACGAAGAGACTGCTTTCGATCGAAGTACACTGGGAAAGGATTTAGTTTGTTCGAATACTTGAAAGTGGCGCTTTGGGTGCACCGTTTTAAGCCGACTGAATCATTGCCATCGCCAAACACAGAACGCTTCCCACGGCGAGATCGAAGATTGGAAAGGTCAAGTTTGTCGCTGAATCATCGCGATCACCCTGTAACTTTGCAACGTCATCACTTGGCGGATGGCGCGTCGCTGCCCCTTTCCTTTCCGCCTGCCTGGCACATTTTGCGACGATTGTGGGCTCGTCGACACGCCTCGCCGCGACTCCTCTTTCGATGTGTTGGTTTTCTGGTCGAACTCCTGAGCGAAACTGCGACCGTTGCGGACTGAAAAAAAGGTGCGTTCATATAAAACCGTTCGCTTCGGGTCGACCGAACGTTATTCGCGTGTCTGCTGCCGTTTGCCTGGTTACGCGCGCCAAAATCCGCTTACGTCGAGCGCGTTTTCGATCGTCGATTCGCCAGAGAAAGAGGCAAAAGAAAAGAAACTTCAATCAAAAAAAAAAAAAAAAAGGCGACCGCGCAATCGATCCTGGGAAACGGTTTCACTCGAATCTCCCGCTGTCCTGTGGCTCCCGGCGCGCAACGTCGAATCTGATCGGGCAGTTACACCTTGCAATTTGAAAGCTTTCTACAGAGCGGCCTCGGCAATAGGAGCTCTTGCAGAGATCGGTGTAATCGTCGAAGAAAAATCGTCGCTCAAGTAAGTGAAGTGCTGCACCCCGCAAGAAAAACGATGGATCCTAGTTGGCAGTGCGAAGAAGTGGATTACGCACCGACCGGCAAGTTCTGGAACCGAGAGGGGAGATCCTATGCTGCGCGGAGGCTTGTGGACCCGGTAAAACAGTGGGCCACGAAGAGGGGTCTAATTTTACGCCCAATTAGCGCGCGCGGTCTAGAAGAACTCGGGCGGATCGGATCGTGCGTGTCTTCTTGGAGTGCTGTGTGAAAGGATTGAAGATGTTGAAAGGATTGAAGATAGTTACCATAGAAATCCTCTCCTAACAACGCCTCAAACGATTGTGATTAAAGTATGTGTTTTTGCTGTTTCTTCTGCAGATTTGTCGCGGTGCCCAATGTGTCCTTGTGCGAGCGGCGGTGCGTTGTGCGTTGGCAAACCAGAGCGCGATTGGCAGAAAGTTACGATGGACCGGCAACACCAACGGCCGATGGAGTCAAAAGTGAAAGTTCACCCGCCACCGGTAGTAGAACGCAGCCGCCCTCTTATGTGGGCTTCCGTGCCCTTGCTGATGGTGGTGGTGCTCCTGCTGTCACCGGCAGTGACGCTTGTTCACGGACAACGGCTCCCGGAAGGGAGTGAGTTACAGCACACTTCTTCCGGTGGTCCTCCGCATCATCGGCGACATCAGCAGCAGCATCATCATCATCGGGAAGCAGCACCCGTCGTTGATCTGGACGATACCGCGGCCGACGCTGGCGATGACGGTGGTGGAGGTGAACATCCCTATAAGGGGAAGCCGCTCGGCAACTTCCTCCTAATCGATTACCTCAACGACGGTGAACGGGAACGGCGCATCAGTTGGAACGGCATCATCGGCAAGGAGACGAGCCTCGCCGACACTGGGTAAGTCCGACTGGGCGGCTATCGATTTCCCGAAATTTGCAATGGGGTTGTACTTCAGATTATGTGGTGCATCGATGCACAACTTGCTGCATCCTCTGGCAGTGCAATCGATCTGACCGGGGCGCTGCAATTGAAGAATGCTTTCAGTGTTGGTCGATTTCTTCAACCCACGTCCACTTAACTGGTTCGTGGGGCGGGAAGTTTCCGGACGACGTCCGGAGGACTTCCAGCAATTAAACCATGCGACTGGGAGTGATGGACAATCTTGAGTGGTTCCGGTACAGGGCGAGGCCTTTTAATTGCTGTCGTCACAAGTCAGGTCCGGTAATCGTTGACCAAATTTTCCGGTTGTTATCCACTTCAGAAGCGGGGTGCCCTTCAGCCACATCACCGACCACATCAGCCACGCAAATTTTTTGGGACGGAGAGAGAGAGAGAGAGAGTCTTTTTAGGAAGTTAGCAAATCGGGCCTAATTGGACTGGTAGACTGGTTAGACGCTAAGGTGTTCATCACCATCATCATCATCATCATGTGCCAGTTTTCCAAAGCCTCCGGTCAAGCGAGGTGCCAATTGGTACACCCCGTGACGGTATACTTTTAAAGTTTTCGCTCATCGGTGTTAAAAGACTGGGGACGCTTAGAACTGATTGTGCAAGGATCCAGCATAAAGATATGCTCCGTTTGCTACCGTGAGTTTGCTTCCGGCAAATTATGTTCCATACTCCTTCGAAGCAAACCACAGCTGGTGCGAATGTGGATCGCCAACAGAACCGACGCCCAAAGTCCAGCGGTTTGACCAAACGGGGCATACATTTGCATAGTAATCATGACGTCGGCCACTTGCAAAGTACTCACTTTTGGGCATCACCTCAGGCGAGGCCCAGTTTCGTAACACGTTTCGGACATTTGATGCGCCCGTCCAACGAAATACGAACCGGATCGCGTGATCGTGTTTTTAAAGCTCGTCCTTTCAATGACGTGACGGTAAACTGGTTTCCGGCTTGACAACTGGCAAATTGGCCTGATTAGGGCGGAGCATTTCTCTTCGAAGCGAGTGAGCAAGTTCTGAAAGTCTCCGATGTCACTTGGCCCGCATAATCACTAAGGGCAGACATCCCGTGGCTCGAACAGACCAGCCACGAACCGCGAACAGTGGTTCACCTTGACCCATGTGGAGTAGTGTAACTTGATTGACCAAATAGCTATACCCTCCGGTGGTGAAGGATGAGCACTACGCGGTTAGTTTTCTCCAACCAACCGCCAACAGGCGATCGAAAGATGTCGTAAGATCCGGTGGCGCCCTCTACCGAGTGTACCTTCTTGGCCTTTTCTTCACTTTTTTTTGGTGCCAACGGAACCGGTGATCGAAAGATTCGCTACAGAAATAATGTGTGCATGGTGCGCGACGCCGGTGGCGTTTGCGAATCATTCGAACGAAACTATTTTTAAATTGAAACCTACCGGTAAACCGGCGTACGACATAGATCATACGATCTTCAGTGTCGCCCGGTGATGGCGTAGTCTCGGTCGCGTAGATCCCCACAGACTTTGCACTGCTCACCGGGCTGGCTGGCTGGCACCCGGCGTCGGTTCTGAATTGCATAACACAGCGCTCGCTTCGGTGGTGTGCGTAGTGGAAAACCCCCTTCGGGTTTTTGACAGTTTAAAATACAGTTTGAAATTATGCAAACCATCGCGCCACGTTGTCGTGACGTATGTTTCGCGGGATTGGACCTTTTTTTTTCTTCTGCACGCGAACTCGATCACACCATCTAGGCGCGCATGGCCACCGTGCATTTGTTTATTTTTCGTTTTTCTTGCTGCGGAATCATTTTGTTTACACACCACACGGATGTGCGTAGTGGGTAGTACACGCAGTACGCTCGCTATCCATCGGTAGTCCTGCGATAAGTCGCGGTGCGTTCTCGCGCCGAAATTACCACTTATCGGGTGTGGTGCGAGCATTTAAAAATAGCACCACTACACACCGTTTGCGATTTGCTAGTCAAATGTCATTGTCGGATCGAGTTCCTGGCGTTCCTGGTTGGTCTGCGATCTCCGTGGCTCCTCGAACTTCAGACACCAACATCAATATTTGCGTTGACAGATGAGACAGAATTGCAGAGTCGTGTGAAGTTTAAGCGGGACCGTCGGCAATCAACGTTCGTTCGATCGGTGAATTAACTCAATTAAGCCTTCGCGGGAGTTGCGTGCCACTTTCGGTTGCGATCGATTCGGTACGAGTCTCAGAATTTGCTGGGAACGGAGGATCACCGAGAGTTGACCCGTTTCATTAGTCGCAATCGAAAGTGCGCCGGGATCGAGGATCGATTGCGTGAGATTGCCGAGGCTCCCTAGCTATCTTCCCCCAGACCTTGACATTCGTACTTTCGCTCGTCCGAGTTATTGACCGAGGACCTGGGAAGGACCTGAGTTGGTTCCCACTGATTTTATTGTTCTAAAAACCGAGCATAAAACCATCGGGTGATCGGGTGATGTGGTTCGCTAATTGAATGCCCACGCTAGTTGGAATGTCGAGTGGCTTAATTAGCTTTTGGGAGTCGATAGAAAAATGGGCCGGAACAGGTCCCATGCTAGCCCGTCTGATGAAGCCACACCAGATGTGTGACACCTGTAAAGAGAAGGATGGCCCATTAGCATACCGGTCGGGCAAGAAGTGCGCCGTTGCCTCACGCTACAACATACTTGACCCGGTCCAATGTCAACCAGTCCACTCGCTGGGGCCTGCTGGCTGGTGGCTTCCGAAGTGGATTGTTTGTGCGGAAGTCTTCCCAACCTCTTCCGAGTTCGAGAGTTAAACAAATCGTTGTGTCGTGCTGCAGCGCATTGTTTGCGCTTCCCGACCGGCGGCGGGCCAAGTGCCGCCTCTCGCACCCTTCGCACACACGCGTTTGATCCTTTTATTAGGACGGCAGGCTGATGATGATGATGGCTCAGTTGCACCGCCGTGGAACGCGTGCAACCAACCCCAAACGATGATGGCGGTAAACAGTCCGTAACTGTGTCCGTAAGGGATGTGCGTAGTGAGACCATTTAATGTGCAGGCTTCCCTGGCACCGGTCCCGGTGTCTGCTGGTCTGGGCAGCACAGAGCGCAGGGAGCCTAGAGAAAACATTAAAAGCAATTTGCTCGACGAGCAGCGGGACAAATCTCGGAATGTATCCCGGCAGCGCTCAGGACCAGAGCGGGAAACAATGGGTTCACATACAGTTTTGCGCCCATTTTTTCACCGCCATGCCACGGCCACACGCCGGGTTGCGACTTTTAGCGAAATGAGCAGCACACTTCCGCCGAGGGTGTCCGGAAAGCCGGGTCCGTTCTCCACCTCCGCCCGGTGGAAGTCTGTGTCTATTGTGTGCAATTTGATACGAATTCTGTCCCGTTTCTCCGGCGACCGGATGTCGTGCCGGGGATGGCCTACGAAACTCAGCCCCTCCGGTCCGGACCAGATTAGACGGATTTACACTTAATTTACTTCGCAATAATAATTGTCGCATGGGAATTGTTACTTCTGGGTGTGGGAAGTGGTCCAAGTGTCCCTTAGGGCTTAGGACACCCAGTGCGGACCGCGGGGTTTTTGTGGAAGGTCACGAGCGAGTCAGCGCTCGTGGACTCTTGAAGTGCGTCACTCCACTCCGCGAGGGTTCCGGAGACCAAGTATCAATTTCAGTGGTCCATTTGCGTTCATCCTCCGTTCTTGGTGCGATGCGAAAAATGATAGCGCAAAAAAACTGCATAGTTAACACTATCCGCGACAGACTTCCCCCGGGGGATGTAATTGGTCGAAGGAAATGGAGCAACAGACGGTCGCTTCCTGAAGCTGGACCCGAGGCACCGTCCTCTGGGCGATTGAAACGAAAGGTGGCGGTCCGAATCCCAGGAATGCCACTGAGGAACGTGACGTCACTAGACGAAACATCGTACGATGTTTGGTATTCCGCGAACGGGAACGAAGCCTTTCCGGGCCAAAGTGGTAGCAGCGATGTAGAAGAAGTTATTGAAAAGAAAACCTGGGTCAATGCTGGTCGGACCGCGAAAGTTAAACAACCGGACCCAGCACATAACCCGCGCACCACCCGTAGGAGCAGGCCTTCCGAGAGCCAGCCTTGCCTTCTAATTATATACCGTGCCCAAAACCGTAGGCGCTTTTGGCAAACGCTTTGGCAGTGTTTAAGTGACTGAAAATTGGCGCTGGCATTCGTTATTATTCATTTCTTTTGGCAACTTTCTTAAGTGCTTAAGTTGGTGCTTTTGTTTTTCGTCATCGTCTCACAGGATTCTCGCAGCGGGCTAGTGCATCACACCGATCGGTCGGTGTGGCGCCCACCACGTTGCATTCCACCTTCCCGGTAGAGTGTAGCGGCCCTCGTCCGTGCGTGCGTGAATGCTCGCTGCACGGGCGATGAAATACACGGCGACACCGTGACATCGCGACCGAGCGTGGAAATTTATGCTCACCCGCTGCACGCTGACATGGAAAGCCGTGGGTTGGATTTGGGGGCGAACACGGATCACCGGATCATCTGTTTGAAAAAAAAGAACCAGCAACGCGTTGATTAGTTGTTTTGACAAGCGTCTAAACGGCGTGACACAGTCACGTGCGTGCGTGGGATACTTTTAAATTTATTGTCCTCTTCTCCATTGCTGGGTTCAGGAAAATTTCCCAGTGGTGCTTCGCCCGGGTGGGGTTTTCCACTCGCCAGCCAACGGCCGTTCTTGACGAAATGGAACTTGCCAAACCAAAAAAAGTGGCGTGCTCAATAGCGTGATGAGTGATGAGAAAACAATTTACGAGAACCACTTGCAGTGAAGGTGCTTCGAGGAGCTAATGATTCGTCCATTTTTTCGCATTTGCTGCCGGTTAAATGTTTTTATTGACCACCATTGGGCCGGGCGTTGGGATCATTTAACCTAACGGTCGATATTTCGACTCCGATCGGGGTGGGCCGCGTAAACGTTATAACGGGTCGGTTAACACCGCCACAATGTAACACCATTTATCATCGTCCGTCTCACTCGCAAGCGGCAAGAGCAGCAGAACAGTGAAATAAAATAAATCGACGATGAAGCAACCGGATCATCGGTTACGTACCGGATGGAACCGGCGGCGAAGGCTGGTGTCGCAATGATCGTCTGCGACGATCTGAAGAACACGATAGTCAACGTGGTTCTCGTGTTCTTCATAAACTTCCGCCGGTCCGTGGGATGCTTGAGGCGCGCGATGCAGCGTTAAGAATTGGAGCATAAAAGTTCAAACACATCTTCCAGCCAGCATTCGACAGCGACCCGTGGCCTGCGCTCGTAAGTCTGCTGCGCTCTCCGACAAACAATTATGCCCTGGATTATCGTATAAATTTGGTCACTAAATTTTTATGAACTCCTCACACGGCGCACGACACTCTGCTCGGAGAATGGTGACGGCAAGGCCATGATCATTAGGAGTTTTCTCCGCTTTTCGCCTTCAAACGATTACTTAATTTACGCCGGATATCACGACGGCGACGGTCGTCTATGGAACGCTGGCTTTTCTTGTACAATGTCGGACCCCGTGATCCGTGGCGTGTGGAATGAGTCTGCGTTACTTGCCCTGTGCCCCGAAAGATCGGTATCTAGAATGGAGATTGGGCGGAAAGAAAGTTAATATAGAAGAGAGCGGTGCGTTGTTTGGAAATTCCGTACATCACAGGAGCGCACCCGAACTGACGAAGAAGCTGGCGATCGTTGTTTGAACCCTTCACGTGGGATCCGGAGAGGTTGGAGAGCCACGACCGTTGACGTGGCCCGAGGACCGTCCCGATACCGACAAAAGCAGAGCGGTGGCATCTTTCCCTATTTTAATTAATCGTCGTCGCCCTTCGGACGGACCTTGTGTTCGATGAAGAAGATCTTCACCGAGATTTGTGGAAGGATTTGTCAGGGACTTCGGTGTAACTTGTTCCGCGGGGCAAGTAAATACACCGTTGTTTTGATTCCGGCTTCTACTGTGATGTGATCGTGACACGCACGAGTGTGAAGATCGTTCAAATTCCAACCAATGCCGTTCAAATAAATAGATCGCCACGGTTGCTTTCGAACGATGCAACCCGACTGCACTGGCCGGCAATGGTTTATTTTAGTTCGGAACCCGCGCCGAGAGGGAGTCTCGCAACTCCGCCACTTTATTCAACACCGATTATTGGAAGCGGAAACGCAGTTTTCCCCATTGATTTTCTTTTGAAGTTCAACATCGGCATCGATGATGCACCACACTTCAAACGGATTCTTAAGATCTTGATCGTTAATGTTAATAAACGTGGAACGGGCGCTCGCGGCCAGCGCCAGGAAGAACCTCTTCAGGGAAATTGATTATTGTTTACGACAGCGACACTCCAACGGGCTCTACACTCCGGTCCGGTGCGATCTGGAATAGCTCCATTTTGTGCCCCTTTCTTCGGAACACGCCATCGCCAGAGGCCAGCACCACCGTGTTCCGATTGGTCAAGATTATTAATCAATAAAATCGTCTCGAGAAGAGAAAAACATAGGAAAAGAAATAAATTTAAATAATCTCTTAAGGGCTGCTCTCTGCGGATCGGGATTACACAAACTATAAAATGGATGTAAATAATAATTCTGATAAATTTTATTACACAAGAATCGAAAGAGTGGTACTCTGGCCATTTCTTTCTATAACTATTTTTTTTTTGGAACCCACAAAAGTGGGGTGAAATTCGAAACCATCCGACCGTGTGTTGCTTGCTTCCGCCTTGGACCACGGTTTCTGCACATTCATCTGCACGATTCGCCCACAAACCGCAAGGCGGCAAGAACTGAGGGACCGAGCTTCTAGCAGCTGGCACCGCCAGTCGAATCCTAGCGAAAGATGTTGCCGCTCGTCGTCGGCACAACGGAAGATGGCTTGGCGATCCGAAGTTTTATGTTTTGCTCAACCGGAATCTAGCGAAGGATAGACCGAAGCCTTCGGCGCGCCATTTACGCGCCACGGATTGATTTGAAGGAAAACGGGATTGTCGAGAGAGCCGAAAAACGTTCTTTTTATTGGCGAGGACGCGATTGAATGGGCGAAATAAAAAATAAAGGTGCAAAACGAAGGCCAGTTTATGTTTGGGCAAGCATAAATTTTGCGCAGAGGCGCAGGGTTGAGCCTTTTGTTTCTCTGACGTTTGGTTGATGTCGTTTAAACTATTTTGGCTGGCCCCACGAGGCTTACGACAGAGTTCCGTGCACCACCACCATCAGCCGACCCGACGTGGTCGTCGTGGTTCAAGGTAATGCGATTCGAGTTTCGAGAATTCGCAGGCACCCGTTTTGGGTCGGGCGGTGGTGAGTTCACCATCCCCCCCGGGGGGGTGCTCGAGCGGGGCGGGGTCAAGGCTCTCGCGTGGAGTGGAAAGTAAAGTGGTGACGTGCGATGACCGCAAGACGGAAAATTCAGCATATACTCCACGAAACAGCAAGTTGCCGCTGCTAGCCGTCGCCCTCGTGTAGGGGGCTTTCTTCCAACTCAATCACACCATTTCGGGGCTCGGGTTGTGGTGTCCTTCGGCATCTAAAATGTAAAAAGGGGCAACCCTTTAATCGGATTTACTCTAAACTCGCTCCCTCTAGTCTAGGATGCCGCAAACCGGAGAGTGGAATAGGGCACCGTTTTCTAAGTGCGGTTGTTGAATTCAAATAAACATTGCTTCACATTAGGTGTCACCGGCCATCGGGTGCCCCGTTGCCACTTTCGGAAAGTGGGACTATTTGAAATATTTTAACGTCAAATTGTCTAGCGCTTTTTGTTGCCATAAAAAGGGTCGCTTCGTTAGTCCTCCCGAATAGGAAACCGATGGAAAGGAATCCAGCGACACGTAAATGCATAGTTACAGTTTTATTTCATCCAATTCACAAACAACTTCAAGCCCCCAAGGCGTGCATGTAACGATCCGCTGAGCAGAGTGATGACGTAGCAATTGATTTTTGCTCGCCCGACTGACCATCATCAAACGAATTGGTCAAATCGGACCGATTTCATGGAATTTTGGACAAATAGGAGAAGATGGAAGAAAAAAAACCACCACGGCAAGGAACGTGCTGGTGCCACGCTCTGGTCACTCTCGCCGGGGACGATTTACGAGATTTCGTAACCCGATTTGATGTTCTGTCGATGTTCGGCGGGTGTGTGCGCGATGGTCTGCGGGGTTTGCGCAGGTGATGGTTGTAAATTTTTTACACCACGCCGCCGGTAAATGTGGCCAAGCGTTGACAGGCGTGGAGAGAAATCGAAACGAAAAAGGGAACTCAAGCCCACGGTTTGTACCGACGGTGCAGCCCCGTTTTTGGGGAAGAACGAATGGAAAAATAAAAACATTCGCTCGCCTCGCCGATCTCGCCGGGGGATTCTTCTGGCTCTGGAGGGGTCATAAATTATGCACGAGTTTCCCCGGGGTGATAAAGGTGACCGCGGGACCGTCGTGGGCTTTAATTGGATTCCGATCGATCGATCGATCGGTCGGCCGGTGACATAAACGATGGCCTAATGAGGAGAATCCCTTCGAGGAGTGTCCACAAGAACCGACGGTCCAGAGATTTACTGGCGTGCGATGGCGTAATGAATCTCGAGTGACGCGGCGATTCCGTGCGCCAAAAAGGTAAAAGTCCACGCAACGTGATCATGGCGTGGTTTGAGATTAAAATGGATGGACCATGGCACAGCGATACGGCGAAGCATCCGGACGAGCGTGGCATAAAGTGGGCCAATCGCACCGATAATGTTGACCTTGCACACTAGAAGATTTGTGAAATTCCTTCTCCGTCTTGCGCCGATTGTGGAATGCTTACTGCGCCGCTGCTGCGGCTTATCATCGAAAATTACAATAAACAGCCCATTAGTTAATCAACATTTTCCGCTTTCTTTTCGCTCGTCTTTACAGTTCCAACAAATCGCTGGCCCTTTGGCAGATGGCATACCGCACCTATCTGATGCAAATCATCTACAACAGCGACGGCGACATGATGGACTGCGAGTACGTTCGGCAGCGGCCGCTGGTGCACCAGTTTCACGCACGCTTCCGCACGGAGTTCGAACAGGCACGGGCACGAAACTTTAGCTCGCCGTTCACGTTGCCCGCACGGGGCCGCCAGTCGCTGGTGTCGGATCACGAGTTCCGGGAGTACATCGAGCACGACGTCGTAACGTCCGAGATGGAGGAACTGCAGTACAACGTGTACGAGTTTCCGGCCGGTGTGCCACGGGCGCAACGGGCCGCCGATGCGTTCGGGATGCGCAATCTCACCTACATTCCGCTCCGGACACCGGCCGACATCCCGGGCGAGCTGATGGGTCAGCTGAACTTCCACGAGCTGAAGCAGCGATGTAACGTGCGGCATATGCAGCTGAAAGAGATCGCTTCCGGGCTGCGGAGTGCGGACCCGGAGCACCAGCGGATAGCGAACGAGAAGCTGCAGAGGTAATTGCTCGCCTTTGCACCCTTCACTCCTTTCGGCACCGAACTAACAAACCCCAAACACCCCCCCATTTTTCCACTGATGCACATTGGGAACATTCGGCACCGTGTTTCACATTCGCGCGCATCTTCCGAGCACCGACAACACGAGCATCAGCACCAGCACATCGCAGAAGCAAAGACCCTCGTGTTGACCGCACGTTTCTGTGTCTGATTGCAAATTTGTTTCCCAAGTTCGTGTCCTTAGCACCCGCGCAAATCACGCCCCAAATGGAGTGCACGAACGCTAACACCACTGAATTAACCCCTCCACCGCGCTGACCGGAAGCGAATCGGGGCGAATCGGAGCGAATCGTGGCACAATCGGGTTCGCTTGCTGGGACGCCAACGCAACCCAGCCCGTCCTGCTCTACGCGGCCGATTGCAAACGACGATGGGGTCACGAATTCCGAATCGCTTCCTTTCGAAATCGCCCCCAAACAATGCGCCATTGCGCACACGGTGATAGCACTGAAAAAACAACACGATAAAATATTTGCAACCCTCGTGCGTGACACTGTTTTGTGTTGCGCGGGCACTACGTGACGATGCTGCGAGTCATGCAACGTTCTCCAGCGCATCCGACACGTCGCGAACGATGACGATCGGATTGCGTTGGGGACTTTATCACATAAATCACGCCAAAACCCGAAGCAGCAGCCCAGTGGGGAGGAGTTTGCTTTTGCGCATCTCATCCTCGGTGGTGAGAGAGAGAGAACGAGACATTGTTGAAGCAAGAGAAGACGAAACAGATAAACGCGGCGGCACACCTGACGCTGCCGGTGACGAAAACGGTGTCAGATGATTTTTGGGCTTCCTGACCGATTAATCATGGCGTGGCACGGTCGTCGTGAAGGCATGCCGTCCCCGTCTTATCTGCCATCACCGGCGAGAGTCACTCCCTTTCCGGTCGGAGGAATTAGCGGCAATACAGCAGTGGCACTTTATCGATCGGAATGTTGCTACTTTTGTGTTCGTAACGGAGAAAGAGATAAAAACGAGCCACAAAAATGAGGCATACGGCAAGGAAATTAACAATTTGTGGTTTTGGAATGTATGCCGTTAGTTTTGAGCGGGTCAGGTCGACTTAAACGGTACTAGAAAATGGGTAAAGGCTCCGGTTCACTAACACGCACTCTAACACTTTCCTAACACCTAAACGTTACTTACGGTCACCGCATTTTCTAACACTTTCACTTTAGTTTTATTGTTTTATTTTCGTTTGTCTTGCACGGTTTTGGCGTTTAACAAGTTTAACAAGTTTTCGTTTCGTTCACCAAACTAGACGGTTCACCGTTTGATTAGCTCCGTATCGCCATTTGGTTCAGTTGTATTAACGATGCCCTTTTTTATTTTCCGTTTCTTTCTATTTCTTTGCGTTTGATTTGCTCGCATCACGTATATTCGCGCATCGATGTAACGAAAAACAAACAAACAAACTGACATTATAACACGTTAAACCATCACTTCAAACACACCCATAAAATCACTTGCTGCGGTGTTTGGACCGCGTTTGCATAACCGGAAACACCACAGGCACAAGCGGGCCATCGCCGACTGGTTCCTGTCGCCGAACACGAAATGGTGCGGCAAGGGACATTCGGCAGTCCACTACCACCAGCTAGGAGGCGCATCCCGGGCGGACATGTGCTGCCGGAAGCACGACCACTGCAAGATCATGATACCGGCCATGGGTACCCGGTGGGACCTGTTCAATTTGCGTCCCTTCACGCTCAGCCACTGTAGCTGCGACACGAGGTTAGTTTTTGGAGCCGCGTGCAGGAGAAGTGGCCGCGCTCCGCTGGGAAGATCCTCTTGGGGACTCTCCCGGTTGAGGAGCACGATCGACGATCAATTTTCAGTTTAGAAAACAAACAGGGCATGCGCGCGTCAAACAGAGAGACAGAGAGAGAGAGAGAGAGAATGGGAAAAAGGACTTGAGACTAGTGGAGCTAGAAGAAGACTAGATCCGGCGGCCACAGCCCCCCGCAAAAGGTAAGCCCCGAAATCCCCCTTCTCCGAGGATGTTGATGATGATGCTGATGACAGGTCTTAATGTTGCCGGATAGCGTGGTGCTCCCGGAATCGGTGTGAAGGATTCGAGTGTCCTTTTTCCTCTGTGTTACAACACGCCGTTTAGTTCCCACCAGTGCCATCCTTCCCAGAATTCCCATTCCTGGCCATCGTTTCGGTTCATCGATTTCTGGCGTCGGTCGGCGCTATCGGCCCAGACGCTAATATAAATTTATTACCTCCCTCTCCCATTACGTTCGTCCTTTCTCCAACCGTCCCCCTTATTCCGCCTTTCCCGACAACACCTGACACGCTACCTGTCCCGAAAGGAGTTTATCACGACTGCCGAACTAAACAAGGAATTTAAATCTTTCCCGCCGAAGCGCAGGCAACGCCGCGACCTGTCCAGTATGCTGCGCGTCCCGGGCACCAAGTGGTGTGGCAAGGGCTGGAGCGCCCGGAACTACGTCGAGATGGGCGGCTACTCGAAGGCCGACCGCTGCTGCCGCCAGCACGACCTCTCGTGCCCCTTCTGGATACTGGGCTTCGAGACGAAATACGGACTGTTCAACTGGCGCGTCAACACGCTGATGCACTGCAGCTGCGACGAGAGGTAAATTCGGCGGAGCGCACAGTACCCCCGAGGCGTCGATCGATCGGCCGACGATCGGTGACTCCTGCACGATCGGCGCTCGGTTGCCCCTGTGTTATTAAGTGTTATTATTTTACAGCCTGTTAACCCCCGATCGGTGCTTGCTTTCTCGGTGTACCTTACCGCCATGGCGCAAGACATGGCGCAGGGTCAGCCCACCGTTCGGTCCTGCTTTGCGCAAGTGCCCCACGTGTGTTAAACGGAGCCTCGCTCTGTGTGGGGCAATGGCCTGCCCGCCAATGCTTCGGCGGGACGTGCTGCACGATCTTTCACGAGATGCAAACCTTGATTGATGATCTTTCTCCGTGCACCCTGAGTTTCCTGATAGGTAATTTGTTACCGATTCCCTGGCCAGCTGGGGCCGCGGGAGTTCTCGGGGCCGGACAGCGAAGTGGATCGAATTCATGATCGAAATTGATTATAATGAATGATGTGCCGGTTTTCGATCAGTCTGTGTCCGGGACGGGTCCTTGGTGTGGCTTCTGTGGACGGTGGAGAGTTGAGTTGGGTTGTGGGACCAGCTTGTAAATTGAAACATCACGCGTGACCCTGTGATCCCCGGGTGATGGTGGATCTACTACGCCGCTAATGCGATTGTGATCCCGTTTCGTGTCGGTTTCGATTTCGGAGTCCGCCCGCTCCGGTTATGATTGGCTTGGAGATCGGCCACCAGTGGCCGATCGATAAGAGATTGGTCGAAAGTAAACTCCACCGTGGAAAGCGTTGGTGAGAATTTTTCTTTCCCATCGGCGATCGTTAGGGGGCTCGTGTCGATGGAGTTGGAATATGCCAATCAATTTACAAGCAGTCCCTCATAATTGTTTCGTCACTAATGGATTAGTAATACCTTTCGGCATCGGACGGATCGTTGCCGTGTTGGAATGCATTTTAATGCGGCCGAAGATATGACGCGAATAGAGCTTGCTTACGACATCTAAACCGCGTCTTAACAGACCGTTAGCTGCTGGCGCGATGTTTTGTTGCTAAATGGGTTAGATTCATTGTTTAGTCCCACGCTACACCGATTAAAAATGCAAAAAACACAAATTGATCGCGAAGTAATTAGCGGAGTCATTAATATCTTCTGATCTTCACCGTACGGCGTAGTTAATTCGATTTGACGTACTCTCCCCGGCAAGCTCCAATAGTTTGCGCGGCAAAATGTACAAAAAAAAAAAAAAAAATCACTTATCATTTTGCCACCAAAACACGGGGCTGGTTAGGGGTGCACAAAACCTGGGCCTTCCCGTTTGTTCGGCAGTAGACTCATTAATGTCGGCTTTCGGTCAATTAGGGGCACCATTTGACGTACGTGTGTATAATTACGTCCAACGTCACGGCCGCCGAACGTCTCTTCCAGGTCGGGCGTCAAAGAACGGTCTTCGATAAAGCCACAGGAAAGCCGTTACGGAGGGGTGCAAATAGGCATGGCCAGCAGTTTCCAGCAAATTTCTTCGACGTTAGAGGTTCTTTTCTTCCGCTGGTCAAGCAGCGGGTACTAATGGGCCAGTTAAATCCTGCCACTTCTGTGATTTGACGATGAAGTGGTTGGCCTCTTCTCGCAGAAATGGGTCAATCGACGAAATGCGACGGTCGATTGCCCATGGCCACCGGGAGCTGGTACGGGATTCCAAAGGATGGTACAGATTTGTTTATCGTACTCTGAAACGGAAAGGAACGGATACAAAAATTCATGGCTGCTTTTGTAGAAGATGGCCTCCTGAATTCAACAGTGCCATCGACAGCACAGTACTAACTCCACTGCAAACAGCGATATTTTTATAAACTCCCTTTTTCGGCTCTGAACTGGAACACTCTATTCGAACACCCACTGTTTGCTTAGGCTTCCTGACCTTCGCCACCAAAAGGGACTTCTTCTCGTCGAGCTAGGGAACTCCGCTTTTAATGATGCGTCCCCTTTGTTCACACCCAATCGGCAGTTTGGGACGACGAAAGAACTAAAAAAAAACAACATAGAAACGAGCATAAGGATAAAAGGAGCGTGTTCTCGGTAACGCACTGCTGGCGGCCCTTCATCAGAAGGCGCCATTTGCTGGCGAAGGAGAACCGACGGCCAGTTGGATTGGTCTCGTTCGGTTTACGAAGGAAATTACAGCGGACCAGTCCGGGGCTGTAACGCATGAGAATTGATTGACTAAATAGAGCTACCCAGGCCAGCTTACGGATCGTGGTAGGTGGTAGGACTTCAATCCATGCTGCTTCGAAGTTGACCCCGCGGGGAGCCAAGAACTTTAAACCGTGGCGTCCCATGGGACCTGCAGGTTGGGCCCTGTCGCGCCCTGTCAGCAGCCTAGTTTTGACCGGCATCGGATGAGTTATTGAATGGTTCTCGTTTATGGTGGGAGCATTATAGAAAGACATTACCATTGAGCTGGTTGTAGGTTGGCCATTTAAAGGAGATTGAAGATCGTTAAAGATAATTAGTACAAATTATGACAGTTCATGAAAGGATCGATGTTGAGTCTCACTGTACTTTCGAATGCTTAAGAATGCACTACTGTAGAACAGGCAACATTGGCACAGGGACAGAGGTATTCGGGACAGATTTGGGTCACTGTATCAGGTGATTTTTCACCCAACTTTCACCTTTTCATACGGATAGAATCATAAGACACAAGGAAAAGCATCTTAATGATAATGAGAGAAAAACAATCACATGAAAGGAACTAGGAGGAGGAAAGAACCCAGCGCAGGATTATTAATAAGTGAGCAATCAATTCCTCCTTAGCCGATGAGCTTTGGTTCCATCGTAGGGTTGAAAAATATGTTTCCCCCGCGTCGTTAAGCATTTCTTCTGGGGCCACGTATCACAACGGGCCCAACCTCCCACAACGAGGACAAACATGTTTCTTCGATTGTTTCTCGTATCGGATGAAATAATTACACTCGTATAGAAATTGGAATGAAAGGCGCTGGAAAAAATGAGGAATATGATATCTCGAAAGCGATGGGGAAAGGAAGAATGGTTGGTTGGTTGGTCAAAAGAACGCAGAACCTATTTGTTCTTTTCCGGCCGGACCGGTGGACGTGGCCGCACGTTCACGTCGGCTAGGATCTTCAAGATTTTTATCGCCAAGACGTACAAATTGATCGAGAACGGGAATTAATTATCAAGATCGTATCAATAATCATACTACGTCCCGCCATTCCCACCAGCGGCAGGCGACAAATGGGTGACGATACACAAGAAGAAAGGGGCGACCGAATACGTTAGTCATCTTTCAAGAATCTTTCATCCAACTTGGCTTGACCAACGCCGCACGATAGAAGAAAGTAACGGAAGGTGACTTGGTCCCGGAGACAACGCAAAACGATACCGCAAAGTGGCCAGCGACACCACGACGACGGTGGGTGAAACGACTTTGAACCATCCTGCCACGCCATTGTCTGCAATTTATGGTTTCGCATAAATACAGCACCTTCAAGCGCCCGTAGTAAAAACCGACCGCGAGCGGCAGCATACGTCGCACGCGGCCCACTAGAGAGGCCTCCTCAAAATCTCGGCCCATTTCTATGTTGTTTTTTTGCCGCTCGCACCGAAAGTGTGTGGTGGCCGATTCGTTCCGATTCGCCCGGAAGCTGTGCGGCAAGAAAGTGAAACCACTTGAGAGGCAACGGCGGCAAACGGACGGACCAAGTCAAGAAGTGTGTGCGCCTACTTTCGGATTGAGAAAGCCTTCGATCGGGGCCGCTCCCCGGACATTGAAGAGTGTTTTGCTACTGTTTGGCCGGTAATTTACTGGATTGGCACGGGGCACCACCGTAGGCCTACGCGTCTGGGTGGAAGTTCTGGGTCCGAAAGAGCACATATCGGGCCCGCCACGAAGGGACAACGCCAAGTGGACATCTGTCATTGATTTGCGTCCTTTCTCCGTTTTCGTCCAGGGGGACCTCAAAGGGACAGGCCGCAAATGCCGCACTGCGCGATTAGCTATGGCCCTGGTGGTTTCTCCCTTCGCTTTCAGGGCCAGCTGGGCCCATTTCGATCACCGTCCGGAAACTGTGCCGATCGTCGATAAATTTGTCATAATCTATTAACGGCAAAGAGCATATCATTTCTGGACGGCGGGTGTTTGATTGATTGAATGTGGCTGCGAATCATCGATGACCGGTTGTCGATGGCAGATGGATTCGTAGCTTTGGCAACCGTCGGAAGAGCTAGCTTTATTCATTGAATCATTCCTTACTATCTTTTTGTAATGAAGTTTAAAAAAATGTGATGTTCAAATGCGAAGAATTCATGTGGCTGGATTGGTTCAATAGAGCATCGATAATCCACCTCAAGCATCATTCAACTCACGATGATTGCGTTGTTACACCTTTTCAAGTCTTCAAACGGATGCTAAAAGAAACACTCAAGTCGATAAATTTAGCGCAGATTGTTGCGGATTGTTTCAAGCGGATTGTTTCACTCATTTCAAGTTTTGTTCACTT
This sequence comes from Anopheles bellator, assembly GCF_943735745.2. NCBI lineage: Eukaryota > Metazoa > Arthropoda > Insecta > Diptera > Culicidae > Anopheles > Anopheles bellator. The sequence continues at coordinate 15,619,011 of NC_071285.1, read as the reverse complement.
CAGATCACAATAACCGCGCTCTTAATCTTTCATCTTTGGCAAACAACTTCTGTGGCAAAGTGATCTTAATTAAAATCACCAACCGGTGCTGCTTCGTCGCTCGACGCGGCACTGTTGAAAAGAAATGGCAACACCGTGTCACCGACTAGCCTCACTTCGTCTCCCACTTCCGGCCAATTGTCAGCGGGAAGTGGGACAGCAAAAAGGAAGGAACCGTTCCGGTGTTCAGCATCCCTTCGGGGACCGACTGGAGCCGAAAGCAAAAGGTGTGCGGTGAAGTAAACTCCAAGGCCTACTACTGCAGAAAGGTAGACCAGAAAATGGATTGACTTTTACACCGTCGGCGCCTTCCCGCCCCGCTTTGACAAGTGAGACAACACTACCAAAGGGATGTTTTAACTGGCAATGAGCACCCAGGGTGGATAATGGATGACGACGACAAAGTGTTAATGCGCCCGGAACATGCCACAGGGGTCCACAGCGACGACGATTTTCGTTTGCAAGGACCGTGTTTGTGTTTCTTTCAACCGGCGTCCGCTCCTGGGCGGTGGTGTTGTAACGAGAGACAATAAAAATGTCACCACCAGTAAGCCCTTCTGCCCTTGGTTCGTCTTCCAAAGTAAGAAGCATCCTTCGGGACAGGATTTGGCCAGAAGCGACATTTTTGTTTTGCTCCGCAGCTTAGAAAAATTGGCCCACGGGTCAGTGTGTTTGTCAACCTCGGGGAACGTGTGACACAATTAATGAGCCAAACAGCGTGTCAAGTGTGCACCGGAAGTGCACTTGCGGATGCGTCATTCGAGCGCTGCACTCGTCCAAGGATATTAATCCGTGTGTAATGTTAATGACAGAGAGCCGCAAATGGTACGTCTTAGATCCTCTTAGACCAATGCCCGATTCACGGCCCCATAAATAATCCCGTCGCACCCGGGTTGGCGCACTTAATTTTTTACCGTAAACCGGTAGCAGTGTTAATGGCAGTTTTATGCGATTGGCAGGCCCGTGGTGCCGAATCGAGCTCATAAAATCACCATCGACCGCGACCGCGGCGCAGATTGGTGCAGGATGATTTAGTTGAGAACTTTTGTGCGGCCCATCTGGCCGTGGCCGCGCAAGATTCTCTGTTGGGTTCCGCCGTGTTGCCCCGATGCGTACATACATTTGTAAGGTCCTTTCGATCGGAGGTCCATTCAGTTTTTTTTTCGCAATTCCGAAAGGCCGGTGTCGATTTTCCTTTGGCCTTTCAATGTACGGCGCAAAAAGTTTTCGTTTACAGCGCAAAGTGGAAGATAAAAATCACTTACGGCCGCAGCCAAGCTCGCTGGGATGCAGGGCCGGCGGCAAGACTGGGACCAACTGTCACCGTCATCTTCTCACATTCCGCCTTCCCACCGGAACGATAACGATCTCTATGGGTAATCCGTTTAAGAAATTAGATTTTATTAAGCCCTCACATTCTGTGTACCGCAATCGTACCGTCGATGCATCTTGTGGGTTATTGGCGGCCTCGTTTTGGGTGGGAAATTGACAAAAAAAAACCTCGAGCCAATTCATATTGAGCTCAGAGATCAAAGATTACTATCTTTATTGGTGCTGTCACTGAAGCACTGCTCGTTGGTCGCTTCCCCGTCGGGTCTTACGGCGTCCCACGCACACACTGTCTCGAAGGGCTATCGGAACACTTGCGCGATTGATATACGATCCTTCTGTGGCCATGTCAAGCCACACCGTGTCCGTGCAATAAAGTGATTAGTGAAGGGGACACGGGACTGGCGCAACTTTTACGACAAACCTAAACGGCGCAACGGTTTTGCGTTGTATTTTCCCCCCGAACGAAGTTTATCGTTTCATTTGGTTTTCTGTCTAATGTTTGTTTTGTTTTTACTTTTTTATTGCAGGAAAACTCGTTTCCATATCGCTCTCTCTCTCTCTCTGCTCCGTTTTAATTTACATTTACATGCCCTGTCGAGATTTTTCTTAATATAACCGATTATAAATTCCGACAGAGAATTCTAACTACTTTCCTTCTTCGCTCCGTTTCCAGGTTCCGCACCTGTCTCAAGATGGCCGACTCGAGCGACGCCAACCTGGTCGGCAAGCTGTTCTTCAACATCGTGCAGATGAAGTGTTTCGTGCTGAAACCGGAATCGGTGTGCGTGAAAAAGTCGTGGTGGGGCAAGTGCGAGAAGAAAATTCGCCGAAAGCGCGCCCACCTGCGGGACAACCGGAAGTTCTAAGGAGCCTGCGTGCTGTGTGTGCGAGAGTATGATTCCTAATGCTGTCGCCATCCACCGTGGACGCCGGATGGCTGCTGGCGGCTACGATCTGTTGATACGTTATTTATTGTGTACCGGTTAAAACTACTATTTATTGCGCCTCATTGCCAGCCAGGGGGGGAATACGGGGAGCTTTACAGCGACACGTGGTGACACTATTTATGCTTGGCAGCAGTACATCAACTAACGGATTCCTATTAGTTTCGTAAGACTTCGTAACTGACCACCAGTAGTGATCACAGAAGGAAGCGGGATTTAGAGAGTAAAGAGGAGCGATTAGGGCTAGACGTCAATCGTCATGGGACTGTAAATATGTAGTATTCCTTTGTATTCGGTGGGTGCACTGTCCAATTGAGGAAAGCAGAGATCTGATCTAGGGGCGGCGGTAGCGTCCTAGACTTGTAGTATTAGTAAATGTTTAGTATATAAAGCGCGAACTCAAGCGGCGAACATAGGTTGAATTCCATGACAATTAACGTAGCTATTATAAGCGGTCCCGCACGTGATGCACGCGAGAACCCCTATTGCTATGAAAGTAGACTCGTAGTTATGCGGTTGCCGAAATCAACCCAAACGGATATTAAGATATTTAGGACACGTTAGCATGTAACCCAAGTGACTGGTACAAAAATAGGACAGAAAAACTGTAAATATTGATCCTGAAACGCGCCAGAAACCGAAGGGAGCCATTGTACATATGTTTGTAAATATTATCGGAGCGGTGTAAATAGGCGTTTGATGATAGACGGAAGAAGCAAATGAGTGGAATAAAAATCAAAATAACAATAAGCTTAACACTGTCGTGTTTGTGTGTTCGGACGCCCACGTGCGTCGGCGTAGTTTTTACAGCTCAGAATTGATACAGCCCACGAGCATGGAAGCGAAGCGATTTAGCCACTACCTAGCCAATTGTACTTGCAACGGTGATCCACCGAGAATGGGAATCGTAACTCACCGCCCTATAGTTTCCAATCCAACCTGTCCAAAACTGTACCGAAATAATGGAAATAAAGCGGAAAAGTTCTTAACATGCAGCGGAAATGTGTTCTGAATTGAGCTGTGTCCGAAAGAAGCGCTCCTTATTTTTGTCTTATTAAAACTACATTGTCCTAATTTAAACCGTACTCACCGAACGGTCGTTTGCGGCTTTCGAATCGAATGCGTACAACTTGTGGAGCGCTCGAGGATGAACTTGCATGCGAGCACTTAGTTTCGGTTGGCAGTCGCATAGGTGGCAGCAGCGTCGTCCGGTGCTAAAAATAGACTCCCGGTTCGAGGTTATCCGCGAAAGGAGTACGCATTCGAGCGCACCCTTTCTCGACCGGGAGCGTGGCGTCTCCTGTAACGCGGCTACTCGTGGGTCGGATTACGGACTGATTTGAGGGCGGGAGTTCTGTGTGCTGGACTAGGCCATGTTGACGGGATGTCCGCACTAAGCTGGCCGTCAATATGGGTGTCACGGAGGAGTCCGAGACATTCAGGTTGGCCAAGGAGAAACACACCGAGCGAGGGGTGAAAACCAGCAGCTAAGAGTTTCCGCGGCAAGCAGTAGTGGGATCGCGTCCCGGAGTGGACTGCCAGTGCCAGCCCGTCCAATACAGTCACACCGTGATCTTTTGCTGCCGCGCGGTCCGTGCCACTTTTTGCGGGCCACATCAACGTTACTGATCGACGCTCCGGAAGGCACCCGATTCCTTCGGCTGAAATGGGAAATTAAAAGTTAGAAACAATACGGAAAGTGAGACGAATCGCAAGAATGCGGGTGTGCTGCTGGAAACGATGAACGTGTTAGTCATGGGTTCTCAATATTTTCACTCCACCAGAAAAGAGACACCGGTGGCCACGACTTAACACAGTCTCCGTGCATCGGGGCGGTGCGCAGAGGGTGCGCCTCCCGGAAAAGCTGCACGTCAATATATTTTGTGTATATAATATGCATTTATATCATAGGTCGGATACCTAGTTCTTGCTGGTTATGATCGATTTGATTTAAATTACGTCAGCCCACACATACTCGGCGATTCTTCTCCGCCCCTTGCTATCTTCTAAAGATACCTTTGTAGACACTTTTGCTCAGACTTTTCGCCACCAGTCGGCCGACTCCGGTGAATCCGTTGCGCACTTGCGTATAAATTACGTTACACCCCTATGGTACAGGGCGGGAGGAATTAAAGTGTTATAAGGACGAATGTATTATTCAAAATGCACATTACGTGAGGCAGGATCGGTTAGAAGCAAGTAGACTAGTGATAAGCTGCGTCATTTGATGCCTGCTGCCTGCTCTGCTGCCAGAACTCGGGAAACACACGTACACGAGAATATAAGGATATCTGTCGCTTAGAGGGCCACAGTAGGGGTGCTGTGCTGGTAGGGTCATGCTCTCTTCGTGTGTTAAAGCTTCTGTATTCTTCTGTATTAGTTGTTAAGCTTAAATATCTAACGCGTTCCTTGGCGGCAGCGATACGCGGGCACATAAAAATGTCGCGAAATAGACGAAGAATGTACTGGAATTATAGTTTGGGCTTTTAAGGGAGTCGGTTTTCGGATAAGGATGTCATTTAATTTAGCGTCCCCTGCCGTGGGGCTGGGTTAAACTTCACCTTATTTCTCTCTCTCTCTCTCTCTTTCTTCCAACGGGAATGATCACACGGCGTGTAAGTAGTTTGTTCGAATGTTTGCGTTACGTTACCTTCGGAATCCGGAGCAGTGGGGAGGAAGTTTGTTCTCCGCCCGCACCCACCTCAGACGCGCTGTATCTCGAATAGTTTTACCTCCGTGTCGTACCAGACGGCCGGATCGACGTTGCGCAGATAGATCACGCCCCACATGTACGTCCGGAACCAGGCGGTCGTGCCTCCGTTCGCCTGGTATTTGCGGATCAGTATCGGGTGCGGTACTGGTAGCAGGCCGACCAGCGTACCGTGCTGCAGAAACTTCAGTATCTCCGACTCATCCGTCAGGCCCTTGTCGATGCAAATCTTCTCCACCTGCGGCACCAGCACCTGTAGCAGCCGCATGATGGTCTGCAGCGGAAGTTTGGAACGCCACGATTGCACCCACTCCGGGCTCGGTTGCCACAGTTTGGGCTGCGGACCGTGTGGCGCAGGCGTCACGCGGATGCTGCCCCGCTGGGCAACCGATCGCTTCAGTGGCGATGGCGTCTTGGCCGGAGAACCACCACTCTTCGGTGAGCCACCCTCCGGTCCTGATGTCGGCACCGGGGTCGGTGTGCCACAGTCCTCATCATCGTCAGCGTCACCGGAAGTAATGAGCTTACCGTTGGCACTAACCGGCGACGGACTGGCAGCGAGCGAATCGGGCGAAGTGGGATGGGCCGATTCACGCTCCGTAATGTGGGCCAAGTCGGGCGTATCGAGTAGTGTCGCCTGCAGCGTTCCCGGTTCCGCTTCCTGGGCCGGATGTGAACCTTCCATCGATTCCTCTACGATGTCACTGCGGGCATCATCATCGGCCCCTGGGGCGCCGGATGAGGATCCGCCCTCAGCACGCAGCGCCATCCGTCCTGCCCGATCGTTAATGTCCTCCACTTCACTGTCATCGCCGGTGCCGCCGGTGCTAGCCACCGATTGGCGTGATTCAGTCCCGGGCCCGGTTAGTGCTGCCTTGCGCTGCTGGTAATCGGTAGCAGCATCGTCACTGCCGACCAGACCACCACGCGCTCCTGCCGCCGCCCCATGACTAGAGCCACTCACTCGGCCGCCGTGCGCTCCACCACCCTTGCGGTTGCTCAGACAGCGCGCAATTCCGGCCGCATCGGTCGGTAGGTTGGCAAGCGCGTGAAAGACTTGCCGCTTCCGGATGATCGTGTAGACGAGGTTCGAGTTCCCGTCGAACTGGTACTGGATGATGTTGTTAAAAATTTCGAGCAGGAAAAACACCAGATGGTGGTTGGAGGGGGCCGAGTAGAGGAACCACGGTGTGCTGAACGCTTCCAGTAGGTGAAGCAACTTGATGCTGGCCACCATCGAGAGGGTTTTCAGATACGGCGAAACGTTCACCAGAATCGTCAGCAGGCAGTCGAACAACGGTTGCAGCCGCTGGTGTCCGGTGGCGATGATTTTGTGGAAAACCGTTATCAGCAGATCGGCGTGGGTCCCGGTGAAGACCGGGATGTCCATTGGTACGGTAGCCGTGTAGGGTTTGTTCAGCCGAACGCCAAAGTTACGCTCACCCGAGAGAAGCAACAGAATGAACACGCCGATGTGCATCAGCCCGACGCGAGCTGTAAGATCGGAAAACGGATCGTTAGGCCGTGGTAGCGCACATTGGCAGCAGGACTTACACTGATCGGCCCGGGAATCGTTCAGATGATATAGTATCGGCACAAGGATGTCCAACACATCGCTGCTCTTCAGCACAAAGTAGAGGAATTTCTGAGGACATAAGAAAATACCATCAGATCGCCGCATGATCGTGGTCGCTGGGGACCCACTACCGTACCTTGTTGTAATCGCAGATCTTCCAGAAGAATACGAGCAGCTCCTGGTGGCAGTGGAGCCGTTTGGTGGAGTTTGGTAGATAGCTCTGCACGAGTGGATTGTTCAGCAGTCGCGTTACGCCCTTCAGGATGAACTGAAAGTCGTCGTCCCGGTGGATCCGTGACAGATAGTTGATGAAAAGATTGTCCGCGATCGTGCTATCGTCGTGCGTGTATGCAGAAGATTGACTTCCGGTCGCAGGGCCGTTTCCCGTGATATCGTGATCAAGCGTAACGATCAGAATTTGCAGACAAACTTCGACCAGCGGTTCGAGTGTGTCCGTGAACAGCAGATGGTTGTACGGGACGCCCATACCGACGGGGTCGTAGGCGCAGACCGTGTTCAGCAGCGAGGTGAACAGGGGCAACGCATGCCGATTGTCCGCGCTGGTAAAGTGCACGATCCAGCGGTTGGGCTCTTCGCTGGCCGTCGGTGGACGGTACATCGTTTCGCTGAAACACGTCAGCAGCAGCTTCAGCAACTCGGTGCGCCGCGAATCGAGGTTCCCGTTGCGCGGTGGCGATTGCGCAAAGCCCACGCCAGCCTCCCAGATGTACTCGCAGCTGTCGATGGAGTTCAGCTCCTCGGCCTTCTCGGGACCCGACTTCCGATAGCCCACGACGCTGAAGTCGGGACAGAACAGTAGATCGCAGATCGCGTTCAGGAGGCTTTGGGCGAGCGGTATCGACGGAGAGCTCGCCGGGTCCTCTTTCTCGCCCCCCGCCGACGATGACGAAGGTAACGATGACCAGAAAAAGTCTTTCCACTGGGCGTCCTCGAAGATGTACGGCAGGATGCGGGTCAACAGCCGGACACAGTTCAGCACGGTTTGCTGTTCTGCCTGCGTCCGGCAGCTGTTGTCCACCGCCCGCACCATCCGCTCGGTCGCCTTGTAGCAGAGCGTGGCCAAGTTCGAGGGCATCACATCGCGCACTTTGCGTATCTCGTTGGCCGGCACCAGCGCGAACACGTCCTGCACCGGGGTGTTGTGCTCGCACCAAAACTGTTCCCAGAATGCGTCATCGCTCGCATCGATCGGCTGCGTTCCCACGTGATGACGCAGTTCCGTCGTGGGCGTTCGTAGGGCATGGGGCCGGAGATGGGAAGGGTAAAGAGAAACAAGCCATATGTTTAGTGTGCTGTGTGTATCGAGGAGCGATAGTCCGAGCTAAGTCCACGAATTAACCTGCTTTCGTGTTCCCGCCACCAACCAATTGCTCACCTGACTTTTGCTGGTCAGCTGGACGATGGCTTTGCGAAAGTTTAGCTTCGTGTCCGTGTTTCCCATGGCCTATTTATCGATCGATCAGTCGCGAGTGGCGAACCGTCGACGGCTGGATTTCGCTTTTCCTACTGCGCTGGAATGCTTCGTCTCATCGGCTCGGTTATTGGCTTTTTTAACGCTTCAACTTTCAATCGATCACAACCTCGTAATCGTTGCAACTGGTCGGAAAAATGCAAATCTCTACAAAAAGGCAAATGGAAAATGGAACCGATTTAGCAACGAACTACCAAATGTAAGCAAACAACTGTCAGTTTTTTTGCCACGAAAAATGGTGGCTTTTCGCCCTTTCGCCTTTTCGCCTTCCTGCAGATTTAACAGATTTAACTGTGACCGTTTTTTCTTATATGGTAACAATTGATCGAGTGAATCCGAGTGATTCCAAGTAAATCCGTTCCTAGTGGAAAAACACAATATTTATCAAGCTGTTGATTAAAAGAGAAGTTGTTTGATTAGTGCTAGTTAGATTCTTTGCTCGATAGAGTTAGTGAGATTAGTTAGATTAGTTAGTGAGATTGAGATTTTTGTTTAAAGTATACAATGAAACAAAAATAAATAGGAAAACAATAAGAAAAAACAAAGAACTAGAAGAATCATCGTATCATAGTGTGCGTGAACGGCTGCGTAATATGTTTGGAACAGCACCAATTGGTTGCGTGCTGCACTTTGGTTCAAAAGATGGTTTTGAATCGAAACCTTTACGGGAAATTTAGAGCCATTTCTGCCCTGCGAATAATTTGTTTGGAAACAAGATTTGCAGTAAAAAAAAGGAATAACGATAAATAGAGGCTTTTCAAATTTATTTCTGGATGTGATTGTAGCGCGCCGAAACCTCATCCAACCAGCAAGGATGTACTTTGCAACAACGCTCTGTTTTCTTACTGTAGATGTTTTAAAACCAAAAGTAATGATCGTTTAATAGCTGCGTCACTGCCCGTCCTACCACCGTCTACGAAATCGTCTTCGGGGTGAAATTGTATAGCTTATCTCGCGTGCCTCCTATCGATTGAAGGAACTCGCGCGGCGCGGCACCAGACGGTTCTTAGGTCGTACGGTCGTATGCTGCCGGCATCAGCTACGGCAATAATCTAAGACACAGTAAACGTGACGGAAACGTGTCTCTAATCAACACGCCGTGGATGTTACAGCTGCTAGGCCGCCCATCTGAGCCAGGGTTTCGTTACTCCCTCCCCGCTCATCGGACTCCGTTGGTCCGCGTCCGTATCACGTGATGATACGCGCGGCCCAAACAGTTGTGGTCCGTTTTTCGGTGGTTTCACAGCTGATAATTCATTTCCAGAGCCGCCTGAGCCTGTTTTCGACGTATGAGGCACTAATTGAGTGCGTTATTGCGTCGTTCATGGGCAAAGCGATACGAGGAACCTTCATTGGACCGGGATCATCCACCCAAGGGATCAAGGGAAGCACCCGGCTTGGGAGATCCCTCAAACCGGATAGCCCGGAACTGCGACGCAATCCGGAACGTGATCATGGAGATGTGGCGTGATGTGGACCTGCTCCGTTCTCGGGTACTCCGGTATTTTGTTGTCGTAATGCGGTGTTGCGCTAGTCGAAAGTTTATTTACCTAAACTAAGTAACATCAGCAGCCGCCGGATGCTGCTACTACTGATTATAGAAGCAGTCGCTTATCAACTGATACCTTCCACGGCCATCATCGCGTAGTCCTGCAGCGAATTTCTTGAATGAAACGATTCGGCGATCATCGGCGGAGACGAAAACAACCAATTGGTGGATCGTCTTAATATATGAAGAGGTTATCAATAATGAGAATGTCTGCCTGACTAGGCGCATTGAGTGATTACGTATTTAGTAGTGAAAGAAAAAACTGCAGTCAACAACCTGTTTCATAAATATGGTCAATAGAAGGGCCCCGGTTTTTGGGTATCCGTTTTAGCGTAAGTTCATCATCAATCCCGCTGCCAGACAACTGAACTTTGGCCATCTGGCCGTAGCAGCCGCGTAGCTCGGAGTGTATGTACGTCAATGAAATAGTGAGCTGATAGCGATGAACATGACCAGCAGAAGAAAAGAAATTTCACAACATAACGACCGATAACGTCTGGCCGTTTGCTATGACACTCGCGTCTAAGCCTGTCCATCACTCGCCGCGGTGAGCATAATTCTGATAATGCGTATGCGGTTTTTATTAAAACGGTGCCGATCCGCCTATGCTGGGGTAAGCTCCGTATTGAGCTAAGCCGCGCCACTAACCGCCGCTTATATGTTTGAGGTCCGAGGCCTTCGTCATCGCACAGACATTGATCGTTTGATGGTCGGCCATTAACCGCCGGATCGCGGATTGAGTCATCGTCAAGGCGTGCTGCTGCTGCACTATTCGGGTCAACAGTCGGCTGGTTCTAATCGCCGCAACTCGTTCGCTTCCCAAGAACAACCTGCTATTGGCTTCTGTCCGCTCTCTATGACTCAGGACCCCCGTAGTGTGGCGTAGTAATGTCGGGCAACCAAGTAGCATTAGCAGAGTGTTTAACGTAGTGGAATCAGACCGGCCGGGAATTTTCCACCAACAAGTACGGTGCGTAAACGGGTGCCGGCCGTGATTAGGCACGTTCGGGGAGATTAGTGGAGCGGTAGAAAAACAAGCCTACAAACCAGGAAGTGAGTTTATATACTAAATCACACACCAGCGGTAAAGCGCACAAAGTTGCCCCTTCCGAGGGCCAAAGGGCTGCATAACGAGGTACCTTTTTTCTGTTTTGAACTTCGGATCATCGATCATCACACCATCACACGAGCTCGCTGATTGTTTCAATTTATTACGCATTTATTTCCAGTTCAAGATCCATTGATATCTGTCAACTACAGGATTAATAGCTCTAAGTCGTTCGATAGGTCTACAATCAGAGACACCGGACAGAAGACACCGGAACTAGTACAGCTTGGATGAAAGAGTGTGTGCTTGTGTGTCTGCTGAATACTGTATGTAGTGAGAGGGTTTGTGGGCTTGCGGTAAAGCTCTTCTGTTACACCGAGCAACAGATTGACATTGCGAAACCGAGGCTGTGTAATTGTAGCGTTTTTAGGATAACATTCAGTTTTCGTTTTTTTCGAGCAGATTCTTCTTTCCCTATTTACCGCCGCTTAACCATTAACAGTTTGCACTTTGTAAAACTATGCACTGCCTTAAGTACGAAAACTAAACTAGTAAAACAAATAGAAGCATTCGGACCAATTCTAAGGGCTCCTGGTGGTCTCGGCGTACAGGGTGCGCGCCCACGTGTCGGAAGCCAGCTTTCCGGACCACGCGGGCGTGATCACCAATTTACAGGCTAACACTACCTAACTAGGGGCAAGCGAAAAAGACGGCTCCGATCCCGGGCCGATGAGTTAAGCGGCCCAGAAGGTCTGCAGAAAGCAGTGCTTACGAACTAGGATACATCTCTAACAGGAATCATACTGCCCCACGGCCACTGTTTGCGGAGAGGATTCGTCGCGGAGAGGTCAGATTAAATCCATTCGTTCGCTTTTTTATCGTCCATCTACTGCGGACCCTTTCTGTGTGCGTTGACTGATGCGGGAGGCTGCGGCCAGTTTGGCACCTTTCCTTATGGCGGAACTATGAGAGGTTTAAGGAAATCGTTCGGAACGAATCGTACCATCAGCTACGGGGGGAGAGGGGACCTTGTGCTTAACACAGACAGCATCAATATGACGTCGTCCAGTACAGAGAGAGAGAGAGAGACATTGCTGACTGTTTCGGTTACTGTCCTCAAACGATTGTGGGAACTTGGGTACAGTGATGCGTTACGCGCAAAGCCTACCAGAGGAACGGCTGATCCACCAGAGTGATCGTGTTGATGTCGATGGGGGACGATGGGACATAATTATATAAGAACAGTGCTTGCTCCCGTGTAAAGCATCGCTTCGCGCAGCATATCAGATATGCTGCAGCCGAAGCGGGAACGTTAATAAAAAACAAGAAACAATAAGCAAATATAAATATACGTGGGTGTATGTGTTTTGGGTTTTAAATATTACTCCGAGTCCGACCGAGTTTCGCGCGCACTGTGATCTAGTTTTCCGCGACAGCATAATAATAGTGCTTACCTTCGCTACATGCTCTTAGAGTATTTGTTTTCCGGCACGATTCGTTTTTTTCCAGTTCTCGCAATACGCATAATGTGGGGGGGAATTTGTTTGAATAGTTTTGAAAAATTACTTCTGTACACCCTGCAGTTGGGGTGGTTTCGACGGTGGCGCGGTGTTAATTACAACCCGGAGACGCTGCTGCTAGCGGTAGTTGATCAGGACTCGGGGGTCGACTTTTTATCATTTTCTCGACAGCGGTACACAAAGGTGCTGGTCGAGATGTCGTCGTCCGTTCGGATGCACACCTGCGTTTTGGGACAATCGCAACTGGTGACGGGAAACGGAAGGATAGAAGGTGACGCAGATCAGTGATAGGGGGTCGTAGAGCGTGTCGGTTCCATAAGGTGCACGACCAGTACGACTTCCGGTCGCAGGCTACTTACGTGTTTTGTACGAATTTCTCTATCTTACGGGAGTAGGGCGTGTAGATGGCCCAACCGCACGGTGAATTGCTTTCGCACTTTTTGTCGATCATAGCGAACGTTTCGTTGGCAACGGATCGCTCTGCCCGTGACAGGACCTGGAAGCACACAGAAAAGCAAAAAAAAAAAAAACAAAACTAATGAGGATGCGTAAAGTGAATCACAACTCCGCCTGAAGCCCACCCCTAGAATTGTCCTGGGGAAAAGGTGCCGTTCACGGTGCCGTCGATCCCGTGGCTCACTATCACCATTCCTAATCCGACTGTAAACATGACAACAACGATTCGGTTCGCCTGTTATTCATTCATCGCGCCGTTTGCTGCGATCCGCGTCCGATGACGCACGGAGTGTGCCTGAGTCGTTGTGCAGTTGGCAGCGGTTTGTACAGGATCGCTGGCGAGATTAAGCGCTTCCGACGTCGTCGTGAGGGCTTCCAAGATACATGGGCACCCGAGTTGGCGAAGAAAACCGGGCCCCTTACAGGTATCAATCCAATATTGTGTTAACGTCGTACGCACGTCCTGGCTCGTGTGGGTCGCGTGGCTCGTGGAGGGTACCTTTTTTTTGTTTGTGTCCCCAGACCCAGATATGCTTATGCGACAACTTTTACCGGCGCTTTTACGCGCCTTGCTTTGCGGCGCTGGGGTCATCAATTTTCAAGCGCCTGACGGCAGAATTGGTTTGAGCATCAAATTTACGCCGCTCATGTGTATTATGGAAATGAGGTAGTCTCGGCCTGGCATGTATCAGCCCGAAGTTGGTGGCGTCTTTCTTCGCGGTTTACTTTTTCTTTCTCCGTTTTTTTAGATGAACTTTGGAACGTAATACGGTGCCAATAGGACCACAAAAGAGGTATGATTTTCTGGAGGCAAAAAAACTATCGAACGGCACATGGAAAATTTAAAAGCACCGAACTTTATTTCCGGCAGTGTGCGCGGGTCGCGACATGGGCGCGCGCCAGCGATCGTTGTAAACAAGCGCTACGAAGCGCTTTATGAATGGATGAGTAAATGTGAAGCTGATAGGAGCTGACTCGCTTCGCTTGATGGCTCTGCGCCACACAATCTTGGATCAACCGTTACGGTAGATTACAGGGCGCCCGAGGAGGCCCGTTCGATGCCGAAGCGGAAAATTTGTTTTCTTCGCCGACCGAGCGGACCGAAGCGAGCCACAGGTTGGGGCTTGGAACGAATTTTATTAAACATTTCAAACTCCTTATTAAAAACATTGCTTTAATCGTAGAAAAGTTTCTGTTGGTTGAGCACAGTTCTTTGTTTCAATGGAATGTTGCTCTACCATTGGCAAGAGGGATAATTCGGCGAACATCGGCAGCCCGCAGAAGTTGGGTCTTCCCAGAAGGTGTGCCCGCTCTTTCTCTCTCTCTCTCTCTCTCGCTCTGTATGTACAACGCGCGTGCTTCTTCGAAGGGCACGAAAAGGGCCAACCGGTGAGCCTAATGAATTAGGTTTGACTTGTTAATGAGCTGCGGAAGGTTTATCTTCGCCTTCGCTGAGAAAGTTTGTTTTCCATCACATCAATCAGAGCGCCGAGTGGTGATTTTCCATTCTGCTGCCGCCGCTGCGCCCCGCAGGGCGACGGTTCAGCCACGGGGAAAATTATCATCCTCGAAGATTTGTCCCGCCCGGCCCGGTATGCTATTAGTTGGTGTCCCTCATTAGCAGGTCTGGACGTACCCCGATGGCGACATCTTTGCACACAAAGACGGCACACATTAAAAGACGGCCAAAGCCGTGTGAAAGGGGCCCTATGTTTAAGGGCGGCGGTAATGGAAGCATAAACGTTCAGGTAAGTGGAACGGTGCTCCAGGAAGGGGTCAACGCTCAGCGCGCACGCCCGCCTCAATACTGGCCCCGGGTTGCATCAGACGCCCAGCGGTGGAGTCAGTTTCAGAAGGCTCCACACTTTAAGATTGCACTTTTTTACCCATGGTTTGTTGCCACCTAGTTTCGACCTCCGATCGTAAGGGACTGGAAGAGATATGCAGTGCACACAGACCCCCGCGGGGGGCTTGGCCCGTTTCACGTCCGGATCTTCGGGAGTTCCATCGTATGCGGGTCCAGCCCAATTTAGCAATTGTGGTTCCCTATTACATAAACCAATTTGCTACCGAAAAACCGGTGGCGTTGCAGCGACGTTCCCGTTCCTGCACCGGTCCCGGCCGAAATTTCTTGGCGATCGCCCCAGGTTGTCGGTTCCCTTCCACTACACCGTTTGATATGCGTTTCCGATCATTAGGGCCGATTCGTGTCCCCGCTTTTCACCCCAGATCGCTCGATGTTGGTCCACCGCAACATGATGCTGCCGTTGCGCGGCCCATTACCGGCGGGGGGACGGGTAATGCGGGCCGGATTCCGTCGGGCGGCCGAAAGAAGCGTGGTTTGTTTTGGTCGGACGAATTGGATCATCGTGAAGGTCAGACAAATCGGACCGCGCATATTGTCGGACCGCGCTAAGCCAGGCGGTTATTGCGTTGGATCCAAAGTCAAGAACATGACGATCTCGGTCGTGCCCTTTCCCTGTGGGGGCCTGTGGTTTTGCCTGTGGGTGTGGGACTTACTTGCAGGGAAATGGACGCTTGCCGGGACACGTGCACCACGCTCAGCACAAACAGGGCCACCAGCAGGACGGCGCTGAACGATTTTACGTGGCTGGCCATTTTTGAACGATGCTACACGGCCGCTTGCTCACTTATGCTGGGACGCACCAATTCAGTAGTAGTAGCACTGAGAGTGTTCGAGAAATTGGAACGGTTTTTTGGCGGTAAAACTTTCACGACTTGTGACACTGCGATCACTGCACCACTGAGCCTGCGGGGCCGCGTTGTCGATCAGCGTCGATTTTCGTGGTGATAGATCGTCACGGTGCTGATACAACGGACTGGACCAATGGGCTTCCACGCGGACAAACACTGAAAACAAGGTTCGATTTGGAAAATATATAGTTTTCAAATTCAAATTCAAATTCAAATTCAAATTCAAATAATATATATAGTCTCGGTATTTTCCCCGCCGTTCCCGGTCCCTGGTTTTTCTCCTTTCACTTCGGTTTCACTTCGGTTTTTTTCGCCGCGTTCTTGGTCTCTGGTTTTCTACATGCGACTTACGAACGGGAAAGGGACATCCGACGCTAGAGCGAGATAACCACATTTGACATTTGTAGTGTAACGTAGTGTGCGTGCGTCAACCGGCTCTCGCTCGGCTCCGTTGCACTGGCTATCGCGCTGTCTCGCTCGCGCTTCCCGTGAGTTCATCGGTGAGCACTTCGGGCGCATTTTCTCCGCGCACGCGAGGTGGAACTCATAACTCATTTTCATGCCCACGGGCGTTCGTTTGGATGAACGGAAAAAATAGACCTTCGAAACGAACCTAACGAATAAGGGCGAGATTTTGGAGATCCTTGAACCGAGAAGGATGTGCCGTAAGGCCGGAATGTGTGGCCGGAGAAATGTGCAACATGCATTCGCAGCAGGGACCCTTTCTCCGAGCCGAACCGAAAAGGAAACAGAAAAAGGATCGACGGCGTCACGTGCTCTGCCGCACGTGTGACGGTTCCTTTGCGTTCCGTCACCCCTTCGGGAGGAGCGACTGCGATGGAAGGCGGCCTTTGCCGACCGTTGGCGGATTGCATTTGGGAAAGCAGATGCATTGACTCCGTGCTGAACAGATTCCCTGCAGATGAAGGATTAGTTTATAACGACTTCCTTAGAGAAGTGCAGCCTGACTGAAGAGGTTTTGATAGCGCGTTGGGACGATTTTATATAGCGCCGTAATGACACTTATCAGCTCCAAAAATCTAAAACATCCTCCAATCACACAGCCCTGGCCTATGCCGTGTTTTAGATACGGTACGGTACGGATTAGATACGATGCGCGACGAGTCGGAGATGGCTCCAACATTTCTCTTGCTTTCCGTTTATTAGAACGCGATCAAGTGAGTCGCACGAGTCATCGAGTCGAAGTGGACGAATTTTGAATCCCGATCTGTAGTGTCGTGAGTGTTTTGTCGACCGGCAATCCTTTAGAGCCAGCTCGTAATTAGCAGAAACACGAGCACTGGAGCGAGCGATCGAAAGGAACCCAAAGAGCGTAACAAATATCTCTGCGAATAAAGGCGGCCCATTGGTATTAAAGCGATTGGTGCGTTTGTTTTTGCTGCGTGTTTTGCGCGTCACTAACGCACCGTCCCGGCCGCGCCCCACTGGACCTTTGCTGGGCAGCTCGGCAGCATTAACCTTTAGCTTCCGCGCCGAGCGTGTCGGGAATTGAACCCATCGAATCGCTTCTTTTTTTTGTCGTTCCTTTTCTTTCCCCCTTTTCGTTTCGTTCGACCACCCGGGATTCGGGATCGCGATGCAAATTGATATTGGAATTTATATCTTTGTTTACGCCATGAATTTTCTTCCGGCCACTTGTTATGTTGCCGCTTCGCGTGCGCGCGTTGCTGATGATGCTATGCGCAAACGCAAAGCACCGATGCTGGACGTGCGTGACTCACGGTGCGCGACATAACGCGATTGACGCGTTTTTGGCGCAAACGGTGGACTTTTAACCGTCGGTCGATGATCGGCGTCGAAACTGCGTACCCGCTGCCCGGAGCTGCCCTCAGCCGGCCGCGGGTCAAGTTGGGCCCGTTCGGGGCTGGGCAACATCTCGTCCTCGTATCCGTCCGACGCGATCGATCGGTGGTCGGTGGGCACGCCAATAAAATGCGCAGTAACATCAATTAGCCGCACCAAACATCGGCATCGGAATCGCGCTCGTGGCGCGAGATCGAACGATCGGTGTCTTTAAACTTGTTTACACTGTCCGCGCATTGTTGTGTTAAAGTGCGACACGTTTCCCGTGCCGTGAGGATCTTCGTAAACAGATGGGCAAGGAAATTCCTGTGGTGCGGCGTGGACTTCTGGACCGCTTCAACGCTGGGCACACACATCGGGAGCGTCCGAATTTCCCGCGACAATCAAATCAATTGCCGATTTGCGTTTTTTTTTCTATTTGTGACCACATTCCACGGCCACCGGCCACTAGTTCCGGCAGCGGGCGTGCGGCCACGCTGATGGGTTGATTGAATTATGTCATCCGATGGTGATGCTACGGCCGTTGATTGAAATATGCTTATGCTGCTCCCAATTAAGCACCCGGGGCCGGCCGCATTGCGTGTGCGTCTTCTAATGCGCCTCCGAGGGATTTTGGAAACCGCAGTTTCAGCGAACCCGTGGTGCCCGGGAAGGTTTAAAGGATGAAATTGAAGATAAACCAATTAAACGGCGTTCAGCGTGCCAAACACACATATGTTCCGACGGGACCGAACGGGAAGCCCTGCCAGGAACCGGGCCAGGAACCCGGCCATCCCGGCGGGTGGATTTTAAATGGCAAAGATGGCGCATAACTCTGCACCCGGGCACCTTCGGTTTATGAGGTCCGGTTGTGTGCGGCTTCGATCCGGTACGAACTGACGCCGTCGTCGACGGCGGGAAAGGAAAACTCATTCGTTCCGGCAGCGGGCAGTTAAATTTTAACGCTCCGTAATGAGCTCACCACCAGGCACCGCTCGGGCTCGGGATCTGACGGGACGGGACGCCAAGGGATTTTCACTCGGACTCTTAACGGCCCCGCGGGTTCCAATGTGCATCTCGCTAGTTCCACTAATTCTGCTTTCTGCTGCTGGTGCTGCAGGATTTACATCATAATTATGCTCATTTGTAGCGAATGTTTTACGACCGCAACCGCGAGTGATGACGTCTGACCGGATCGAACGGATCGCGTCTTTTGCTGTCCATTCGTTTCGTTCGCGCCGTCTGCTGCCGCGCTGCGATTCCTTGAAGGGCTCTGCACTTTGCACTGCCCGAGAGAGAGAGAGCGAGAGAGTGGGAAGAAATAATGATAAAATTCGTTATGTTTACGATGCTGATGATGATGATGATGATGTACCAGACACCGAAACGATGCAGTTCAATTTAAGGGAGGAAGCAGCGAACTGGCAATAAAAAAGGGGGCGAATCGTTAGCCAGCAGGCAGGATCGCGTAAACCTTTAAAGGCGAAGACGACCGGCTAATGTGGGGCAACTGCAACGCCGGACGGGCAAAGCAAATACACGGTATATCATAACAAAATCGAAACCTGCCCATAAAACCCGTCCGTAGCGGTCCGTGGTCCGTGTATTATTAGCGGGCCATTTTAGTGTATATTAAATTCCGAAACCACATTCACTTACTAGTTTCCCCATTTTGCTCCAAAAACCGCAGTTTACGAAAGTTTCGCGCGCAATTGCGACTGCGAGTGAACGCCGCATCCGTTAGCGGTTCATCCGGGACGAGTGACCCAAGAGCCGCATGAGTTACTCAGGTCGGGCCCCGAAAGCACAGCAACCCCTTCTTTGGCATCCTTTTTGCGCCAACCGTTGGCATCCTTTGTTGGCAAGTGAGCCCACGGTGCAAGCACGTGCACCCATGGGATGATGCAACAGCGCAGTTCCGGTTGTCATGCATCGGCTTTCTACATAGCCGTTTAGCTTGAACGGCCGACCCGAAGACACTAGACCAGAAGAAAATCAACGAAATTCCCGCTGCAACGCCCCGAGCCGATGTTGGAAGGGTACCAAGTTTACCGGCGATGTGAGCAAACGAAACCGAGCAAACCAAACACGTTGGCCTCTGATAGGGTCGGGTCTCGGGCTAGATCGGGCCTCTACCTGCGGAGTACGATCCCAAAACGGTCCCGGGCGTATTCATTCACAAACCCCAGACCGGGGTGCAAAGGGTGCGCCACGGTCGGCTGCACTGGCTGATGCAACCTGGGCCCGGACTTGGGTCACTATCAAAACCACGCTGACGCTCGCGCTGGCGGTCACAGGACCTTGCCCAGGTTATTACACCGTGGGGAAAATTCGGCTGCGAAGCGAACAGCGCGCGATCGCACACGATCGTAGCTCTCCCAGCAGAGTAACAGGGAGAACCGCCACGTGGGAGTTTCGTTGTGAAAAATCGCGTTGTGCCGTGTCTGCTGCGACATGTCTGAAGGCGCAGGGGTCGATAAAAATAGTCATCCGTCGATAGTCGCCCGTCGGGTGATCTGGACGGTGGACCCTCAAGTAGGGCACATTCTTGATGTGCAGATGTGTGTTCGTTACCGAATCGGAGACACAATGATAACATGGGTGGCCAAAGACCGTCCGGGTTGGTCCCGGTTGAGATTGGGTTGGAGTTCCTGGAACAAGCCGGGTGTTCCTGGTGATGAATTGTGGAAAGATGGCAGATGATTTTTTTTCCTAGTCCAGCGTCCCGCTTCCAGGAAGTCACCGGACCGTACCTGCCACCCTATCAGACGTCCGGACGTCCTGGGGCGTTGTGTGGAAAAATACTGGACTTTCGCGGACGCCTGGAGCCGACCCGACCGGAGAGACCGATTTTCAATCTTCATAAAAGACCGGCCCGGCCCAATCGGACTTTGGGCAACCCGGGCGCCGAGCGGCTACCGAGCGGCAGGCGCTGAAAGGTAGGGTCATTTTACGCATTTATGACCACCGACCGCCGACCGCCAAACAACAGGTAACGATAGGGTCCTGTCGGTACGTTTATGTGGTTGTCTCCCAACGTTCTCGAGGATCAGGCCCTGGGATCTTCGACTTTCGACAGCCTCGGCGGAGCTGTTCCGGGCCTGGTTTGGGCCTGGTCTGGGCTTAGCAGGCGTCACCCACGTGGTGCTGAACTTTTCAATGAATTAGGATGACTCACCGGCCACTCTCCATGAACGGGCGAGTTGAGCTGGCCAAGTAGAAGTTTCCAGAACCGATGGTTTCCGGCACGCTTTAGGGAACGATAGTTTTGAAAACATCCAACCACCGCTGGAGACGCTGATGGCCTCGATTAGTAGTGGCTCACACTCGTGACGCAAGGCGGCTGTTTTCTTTTCGCCAGAACTGCGACTAAAATACCGGTTCCCTAGGAAGCGCTCTAGCTCGGCTGCGTATAGCGAGACAGCTGCCACAACTTTTACCGACAGCAGGCGAGCTATCGCGTGATCGGAGGCCTGTCCCGCCGGTACCGACCAATGGCGGTGGATCAATTATGTTGGGCCACAACCCAGCATGCGTCGGGCAACGACACACTTGCGGGGTCGACTCTTGATTGCACCTTCGCCGCACCCTGAACTTGTTGTTTTCGAACGACGGCCGCCGCCGAGTGCGGGGATTTACAATCGGAAATCGTCATTTTAATGCGTCGCCGCCGCGGAATCGCCGCGAAAGGCGCAAACTGCACTCTGTTTTGACGGTCTGGGCTGTTGTGTTTTGGTCGGTCCCGATCGCAAGGCCACAGGTCCGCTTGAACGCGATCCTTCCGCTAGATAAGGTACTGGCACGAGCGGGAGCAGTTCTGCGTCATTGCGTGGTCTGTGAACGGTGCCAGATCGTTGACTGCGGTTTTCGGAACGTTCGATCGGCAGGATGTAATCTCATCATCAAACGTATCGCTCAAAGGCGCGGAATCTACGACTCTTGGGGAAGCGGTTTTTTGGGATGCGATTTAGGAGCCCGATCGTACGATCGGGCAATCCAGACGAAAAACCGCTCAGCCCAGGCCGGGGTCGAGGGTAAAACAGTGGCTCCTCTAGCGGCCGCACAACGTCGGCCGGACCTCCCAATTAAAAGAGATCAAGTAGTGGTGGCGATCTCCCATCTTGAACTTGATCGCGTTGACCTGTGGCATGTGGCACCGTTGTGCATCGAGGCGCATAGAGCCCTTCCTGCCCTGGCGGACAGCGCGATCCTCCGGCCAGGGCAGACGACTTAGAAAGCGACCCACCAATTGGATGAATTGGACAAAGGGAAACGCGATGTGCTACGTGCGCTCCCGGATCCGACCGATGGCCGGCCGATGGGCCGATCGATTGACCGCGGGAGACAAACTGTCGTCAGTGTTCTGCACCCTTCCGCTTCCTCCGCACGCCGCTGCGGTGTGAACCGGACCGTACCGGCCTCGCCAATGCCGACAATTGGCGATGCGCGCATCGCGTGATCGATCCATCATCTGGCACGGCGCGACGCTGCATCGCGATGCTGCGATGCTGGCGGTGCCGGCGGCGGTTTCAGCTAGGTTGACTGTGTGGTGTGGGGTGACTTCATCGGCCAAGTGCCGTGGCCGGGTGCCAGTGGACCGTTGGCTGCGCAGACAACGCGGCGCTAGCTGGGAACCAACCTACTGGCAAATTCTCTCGATCGCGCGAATGGGTAGTCACAAGTGGCAGTTAACGGCAATTATGCGGTGCAACGTGTCATCGATTGTTGCACCGAATACGTAACAGGAACGCAGCCTCTCCGATCGTAGCTTTCCAGAGCGGCTGCTGCTTCACTTTTTTACCGAACGGTTTTTGGGCGGTTCGGGAATCGGAATCAGTAGACTGGCACCGGTTTTGGGGGGTTGATTAACTTAGTACAGCTTTATTTTTCCACATCCACAACGGTCCTGTGTTCGGAGTCGTCGATTATATGTTCACACAAACACACACAAACAGGTGTTTCTTTTGGAATTTGTCTTTCCTTTTTTGGAACAATGCGCCTTCGGTTTCTCATCCTACCTCGCGGTTTGGAATATGTATAGGTTGTTTGCTGCTGCTGCTCCTTAGTGGATCTGTTTTCCATATTATGTGTTGCATTTATTGTTAAGTTTTCCACGGTATGCGCGATCCTGCCTGTTGCCTTCCGTTTCTAGTTTTGCTCTAACCTGTACGTTGCTTGTTATGTTTCTGTTCGTGTTAAGGTTATCTGCTGCAATGTCTTTGGTAACAGCGCTGTTGCAGAGTTGTATAGTTTTTCCGGTTCGGTTCGCTTTCCTATTTCAACAACTCTCTACCATCTATGGTTTCGATATGTCGGTACAGTTTTTTTTGTCGATGTTAGTAGAAAATATACCCAGTTCGATGGAGAAGTTGTTCGCATAACTAAAAAGTCGTCGCCCATGCGTTCAGTTAATAAAGACGTGGATTTTGACGTTGCTTATCTGTATCGCCTCATTCGATAAACAGAAATCGCTTATGTTAAGTTCCATTCTCCTCAATCCAAGACTGATATTTTGCAACCTTCGCTTCGAACATACAGTTTGTTTGTTTCATGCAAATCGTTCAAATTTCGTCGGCGCATTGAATAAACCACAACCTGGTAAATGACAGAGAGGATACTTTATTTGTTCTTTTCGTTTTGTGTTCCCTATTTTCGGGGGAGATGAAATGAATGATTTAGGAAAAACAATTGCCACATTTTTGCGGGTTTCAACTACATTTCTTTTCTTGCTAATTTATCAGTTCCAAGGTTCTTCCAAGGAGTGCAGAATTATGCGCATTCGGCATAAACATTATCTGCTTCTGTTGCTGTGTATGCACTTTGCTTTGCATCCCACGAACTGTTCTAGTCTGTGGCTCGAGTTTGTGTACAGTTCCGTTATCCGCTGTGTCCGAAACGCGTTTGACGTGAACTACTTCTAGCATAATTTTATTTACTTTACCCATGTTTTCGCACTTTGCACCTCTTTTCATGTTTTGTGTAAATTTTTCATTTAAAGCTCCGAAACAGTTTCTAGAATTAAATGTTCGAGTGTGATTGTGCGCGTTACGATCACGACCGTTACACGCTCGTATTGCGCTACGTATATTTGATTTACTTTTTGTAACACTTCACCGGAATCGGGTTTTTGCTAGTTTTGTTTGCCGTTCTATTCACAGGTTGCGTATCTACCGCTGCGCCACGTTGCAGGTTGAGCCACAGTTGTGTACGGATTGGTTTACTGTCCCGTTTTATTTCGCTTAATAGGAGTGTTGAATGCTGATCTGCTGATTGTGAGTGAAAATCCCGACCACTGGTGGTGTCATGTTTCTACACAATTCTATTTCTTGATTTTCTTTACAAAATAGCCAAAGGCGAGGCACATGTTTGCTGTATTCTCCGTCTTGTTTCTCCGCGAATTTCACGATTCCCACTACCGTACCTTCTGCGCGCGATCACTTTCATCCACACCCTCTAATATAGTGCACGCATCTTCAATATCTACAAATTTATCGGTCTTTGTATCCAAAATATACTACTATCGTGTGTGAATCCGTTTTGTTTTTGCACTTGGCGTACGACGACTGTGTGTAACCGGCATGTTTACCTTTATGGAATGTATATTATAATGTTATCTGTTCGATTTGCAACGCTGAACGCGAGTGGGCGAACTTTGCACGATCGGTTAGTGCTGATCGGGCAGGGTTAAAGAGAAAGCCTCGAGCCTCAGACTAACGCAGTTACAGGGAGGCAGCACTCAGCTACGTTCGAGACACGTCGTACATCCCTCCAATACCGTATAACTATCTCCATGGATCCGGATTTTGTTCATATCGTAGATAATAATTAACACTCTTTTGATGACAATATTTTAATATTCAGCCGGCGTCATTCAGTCGTATTTAAATCGTGTATCTTGTTTTCTTCTCCTTTTCCGATCGGCGATGGGTCAGTCGTTAGATTTTCCTTTCTTTCCGTTGTCCAAGTTTACTGGTAGACACATGGTTTGCCGCTTTTGCTGTGCGATCATCAACATCTGATCGTTTCCGTGAAATCTCTTCGTATGGGACACTGCCAACAGAAAGGCTAAAATGGTTGGATGATAATTTTCCAAACAAATGTCTTCGAGTCAACGGGTATACGCCTAAGTCTAAATGTAAATTCCGATCCGAATATGTAACTAGTAATCATCGCTTCGTTTTTTATGCTGCCTTAATTTTCCCCGTAATATAGGTAGGATATAAACAACAATTTTTCTCCCATCATTTCGATTTCGCCAATTATGTTTCGTAACAAAAATATATGATAAATATTCATTCTTTTATGTTTCACATTTTTGTTTTTCACACGTTTAACCTAGATAATGTTACCACTTCGGTTGGTTTTCAACATTTTGGGTCGATTTCTGGGCCGAAAGCTGTCCCGTTTGATCCGGACCGTTTGTTCAGCTTCGCTTCGGTTTCGTGAGTCGACCATGATAACGTTACGTGATTAACGTGAACAGGTATAGATTAAAAAGTGAATGTGGGGCTGCGGGAGCGTAAAATCGACCTTCTAGAGATAGTATCTTGATTACGGTTACGTAAATTTGGAGAGCTGAACGATCCCAGCGGGTGGGGGAGATGCAAAGCGGGCGTCTGGTTCGCTTCGGTTTACTGTACCTAACACGGATGCCAACGGGAAAGGTCCTGCGGCGCACTTGTAATCTCAAACTCAACATCCAGAAGCTCTAAATTCCAAACTGTAGGTATATCGAATAGTATTAGATGAAGCGTCCCGCGTGCCAAAGTTCTCGCAGGCGACAGATCTTCAGATCGTTTCAGCGGTTTGCACAGTGTAGTATTTACTTGATGTGTTGTAATTATTCATAAGCTCAGTGGTCAGTGGGAAGCAGCAATCTAAATTAAAAATGATTATCAACTAAATTAAAACAGGACATTCAATCGAATAAAATAAAGTCAAACAACACGAAGTTCGATGAAGGGATAAAATATATGCGTTTAATCTTTAAAAGAAACAATGCAAAAGTTAAAAAGAAACAATTGCATACTGTTATGCCTTTACACAAAGAGTTTCAACAAGCAAGCAACTACGAATAATTATAACAATACGAAACAATACGCAAGAGTAATCGCTAACACGACAAAAGTAAAAGAAACTATAACGAAGGGTTTACAATATGCTAAATGCTGTACTACAAATAAAGGCCTGATGTTTGAGACCGCTCCCAGGACAGCTAGCAACGATTCGCAGCTAACGGGTGCTGTGCTCCTTTATAGTCGTTTGAATAGTGAATAACTTCGAACAAATGCGTGCCATGCGTTGTTCTTGGATTTGTTATCGCGCATTCCGTCTTATCGGGCGATACTGCGCAAATGCATGGCGGCTGTTTTAGTGTTGTCTTATTTGCCCGTTCCATTTGTTCATTTTTATCGCAGACCATTAAGATTTGTACATTATCTATGTGGGATCCCGTCTCGGGGCGTGATAAATTGCAGCGCACACGACACGAATGCTTCTGTTTCTCTTCACGACGCCTCACATCATGCAATCAGTATCGGACACTGGATGATCGATAAAACAGTTTTTTTTGTATCTGTTTCCCAAATGTCGAAATGCCAAATTGTAATTTAAAAAAAAAGAAAAACATTCTTGCGACCTTCCACCAACGAAACCATCGCACAGGATGTCGTTCGTGTCTGCCATTGACCAGTTATGTTTTCTCGCCGTCACACAGCTTTGTTGATCCAGATTCATGTTATTCATTTGCATTTATGGTTTTGGCCCTCTCAGCATTCCAACTGCAGAATGAGCACGGGCTGTAGTGAGTTTGGGGTGCGTGCACGTAAAAAGCTGGTATAGAGAAAATATACATTTTTGTTAGAGCCTCACGTGCCCCTGTGAGCGCTTATACTGTTTTGATTCTATTGTTCTCTTTGTGTTTGCGTCGGTTATTGAGCTTGTCGGTGTTTTCCTATGTTGCTCACGTTTCATTATTGTAATTATCTGCTGCTCGTCATGCCGCAATCTCTCTCTCTCTCTCTCTGTGAGCAGGGTTAGTTTAAATCACTTACGTTAAAAGGAGAAATTGGTGAAATGAAACAAAAGCTGCTATGTTCGGATGGCACGGGTTCACTTAAAAGAGCTTTCGCGCATAAAACATCTAAAACCAGTTGAACAAAACAGGGGTGACACGGGATGGCTCGGCTGAGCACAAGTTTTGCGATCAACGAATTAGCCAACGAATCGATTGTACTTTTAAGACGCGTAGCTTACTAAATCGTATGAGGTTGTGAGACTTTGTACTTGCCACACGTCATCCTCATGTGCAAATCATATCAATTAACCTGGCCACACGGCGGTCGTGCTTCGAACGGCAGAACCAAAGCGTGGAAAGTACACTACGATGGGCTTTATGGTTCATATAAATGTTTATAGTTGCTGTGTATATAATGGTATGGATTTGGTTATTCATTGGCCGTTGCCAACCCCCGCTCTAGTATCTTTGTGGATGTGCGTGCGTATGTTGCTAATCGTTATTTTGAGATAGAAAAAAATGCCTTCCAAAAACTGTTACTTGAGTTCGCGTTTGCTTATTGACTTGATTCACACGTTCCGTGGGTCACACTCTCCGGATGCTTGCAGTTGAGAAAGTGGAGGATAGTTTACTCTCGCCCCTCCATTCTGGCCATTCGTAACCTTTCTACTGTGTTTACGTATGCGTTGCATATTGGCTTGAATTTGTTTGTATGGTTAGATGTTGTCCCTTGTCCCTAGCGTTAACCGGCGCAGTACCATTCCGTAATAAAAGTGTTATCCCACTTCACACTTCAGTGTGTCGTAGAAAGACTTTTTCTTTTGGGTTGTCACAGGGAAAAATCCGTCATACAAAATATTTGTCTTCTCATATTAACCTCTGTATCATGCCGCCTTTCTGTGGCGTTTCTTCATCTCGTACTTCACCCTTCCGGCGGGAGTAAACGGAACGTAAACAGAGAAGTGCAACTTGCAACTAACCAATAGAGACAGAAGGAAAACATTCATATGTAAACATCAAAAACATCAAATGGAATGACAAAGACACTTGGTCCATTTAGATGATAAATAAAATGGCAATTGAAATTGCCTTCGATAAAAAAACGTCCATCAAAGATGGATTAAAACAGGCTGGAAAACGAATCCGCGTACTTAATCGGCGTTCCTAGCGACTGCAGCACCGATCTCGGCGTCAACTTCGTCATCGTCCGCTTCCGGTGTTGTCTTGAGCGTCGGCAACGGTTGCAGCGGTTGAAACGCTGAGCCCAGCGATGGCTTCAGCTGGAATGCGGTGGTGCACGGTTTGAAGCATGCCGTGTTTGTACTGGTATCGGCTTCGGTGAGCTTGAGACTAACCTACAATTCACACCACAGACAAACCGTTAATGGGCAGGCCGTTTGGCAAAACAGCCGGCACGTGCCGTAATACCTTTTCACAACCATCCGGTGGTTCGCGGGCAAGGAATTTGTTGATCCTAGGCGATGCACTGGTCGCCACGGCGCCCTCGTCCGGTGAAGTGCTCTGGCTTCCGTCGTCGGACGAAAGTGTATCACCGAGCGGTGTCTGCGTGTTGACCGACCGGGTATCTCCGAGTCCTCCGACCAATGAAACGGTACCGGATGCGTGAAACAGATCCGCCAACGGTGCCCTGTGTCCCTCGGGGGTTCCGCGTGAGTACTGTGTGCGGGAGAAAGGTGTAGAGCGTGGTAAGTGACACATTGAACTTGAATTGATTGCGGCGCATCCATTGCGGCATACCATCTCGAGCTCCGATCGGCAGCTGTGCTGCTGGCCAGGGTAGAGAACCAGCTTCTCTATCTCCTGATTCAGACCCTCGACGGAGTTGCGCATCGGTCGCATGTGCACGGGCGGACAGGTACGTGGTGGTATCGACACTGGGCTTGCTTTCGCTGTCAAATCAAACAATCGTTAGAAGGTGTGCACTCGGCCAGTTCCGCGTGGCTTACCATTGTTGGGGCTAAGCGTCTGGGAGCTAACGGAATGTTCGCCACGATGGGTGCGCTGCAGTCTTTGTCTTATCACTTTTTCCATCTTCAGATCAGTCGGGGTCGTCGCCTCGGTACGGGTGATGATCGGCGACGAGGAAGTGGACGAGCAGGAAGGGAGGCCGCCCTCGGTGGCTGCCGGTGAGCCGTGGGCGGTCGATAGCAGACAGCCGCGGGCTCGCTCCAGAAATGATTCCTCCGTTTGCGTCGCCTTGTCGAACTGCAGGAGCGTGGGAGTGACCAGGCTCCAGGCGGGCGCGGGCCGCAGATAGAGTGCATCCAGCGATGCCGTCCGACGAATGCAACCCTCATTGAGATTAAGAATCTTACCTACCGAGAAGGGAAACGGAATGGGGATTGAGTTGGGTACAAGGTGCACGAGCAACTGAAGCTGCCAACGAAAGAACTGTAGTTCCCCTCAACGGGCTTCCTCGGAGCGGTGTTTGATGTGCCTACGGCACGGTGGAATAAATTAAAAATACCCACATTACCCAAAAGTCCGGGAAAATGGCCAGGGAAGTTACATTGTCTGGGCCCAGAAATCTGGTCCGCTTCGGTGGAGCCTATTTATATTCACCAGTCCACGAGGCGGTGCATCCTTGAACGGTGCGCGCCCACACGCGCTGCGGCTTCGTTTTGCCCGTTCCACGCCACATGAGTTTCAAGGATAAGTGTGCTAATGGTATGCATGCGTAAACGCGTGCAATGGCGCGGTGCCCTGGTAGTGGTAGCGTATCCATACCAGAGGGCAACATTACTACGAGTGTAACGAAAAAAGAGTTGGCAAATACCAAGGTGTGCATGCGATGCGGTACACGGGAGCACTCGGTTCGGCTCGGTTCGGAGAACACCGCACAGTATCTGCGAGTGTTGTGGTTAGCAATCGATTTATTCATCCTTCCCTGACGGTAGTAACGCAAGCCCACACATGCCCTTTGGAGTCGGCTGCTTTCTGGCGGTAGTCACTGAACCGTCGCATGCACAATGGGCGAGGATATAACGTCGGACTGATTCCCTGCAACACCAGTTGGACGCAGGTCCCGTCAATCCATTGCTTCCCTCTGGAAAAGTAATGAAGGGGGTGAAAATGATATGTAATCAAACCCCGAACTCCCGCAATGCCTAGGTAATAGACAAAACATCCGGTGCTCCAACGCGTTTCGAGAGGTGTTCCGCTCCGAGAGTGGATATGCACGCACACACTTGCCTGGAGGCCCACAATTGATTCGTCCATTCGGTAGTGTGCGCACCGCGACGCCGTACAGTAAGGATAATGGTTCAAGGATGGGGGCCACGGTGCCACGACAAGGACGGAGCAAGTGTGCGTCGCGCCCGAGACTGCGCGTGTGAGCGGGTCGAGCGAATCATCGAACGATTCCTGTGGATATTACGCTACGCGTGCATGCAGTTTTTGAAGATCAAGGACACTATTTGTGCGAAGTGTTTCAATGAGTGCTTGCCGGATGCGCTCTGTCTCTTTCGCGCCCGCGCGCTCTGCGGCTGTCTTCTTGCCTCGAACATCCTCGTATCAATCGCCGGCAGCAGTCTCTCTCGCTCTCTTTCCAATGGTCGCTATTTTCACAATTTCCGGTTCACCGATTAAGCCGCCGCCGACGACCGGTAACCGTTACGCGGAAAACACAGGACTGTAGGAAATTCCACGAAGGCGAAAGCTATGTCTAAAATAAATTACATCCCGAAGCCTTGATTCGTTTCGATTGCACGGTCCTGTGGAAATCAAACGACAAAAAATACGGTGAGCACCGCTGAAATCGAATGGGATTCCCTGCTCAATCATTCTTCCCGGCAAGTTTCCTGCAGGTTCTGACCGGGAGGTGGGATACGAGTCATTGCAAATTTCGCTCTCATTTTCCTTCCACGACCACAGCGCAACGTAGCGCGACCTGGCCGGCCGGCGGGAGCCGAGAGCCAAATCGACGGAGATTCCCACGAGTGCAAAATCCGATTGTACGACCGACCGGGAATGTGGAATGGGCTTTGGATGCCGAACGCCGGGAGCGGGTTTCCGTGGCCCGGAAGGGCACGCTCGGAAGAAGGTGTGTACGTTCATTGATAAATAATACTGTGTGCTCGCGAGCCTCCTCCTTTGGTGGTCGTCGTGATGCCGACTGCTAGAATGGTTTGCCGCACTTGTGTGCGTTCGCCGAGGTGTCCTGGTGCGATACGGTTCTGCCACCAGCGCGGACGCCGGGACAACGGATGCTAATTCACTCGAGTGGAAGGGAGAGAGAAAGAGCGACCGGAACAGGTCGAGTGAGGAATTGGAAACTGAAAATGTTTCTTCGATAAACTCTCCATCATTTTGACGGGCCAAAGGTTGAAAATGTCAAGGCGTATCCGACGGAAAGAGACTAGTTTTGGGAGCAGAAATGGAGCTTTGTTCCCGTAGGTTTCAACAAAGGAATGATCCTTTCTTTCATGATGGTTTTGTCAAGCTTTCCTGTGACGTACTGTGAATCAAAACGGACATGCTGATTGAATTCCTTTGAAGGCCTCATGGCAATCGCAATTAAACATGATAACCCAATACTAATCTGTCTTCAAGCCGGTTACCGCGGGGGTCCGTCAGGATGGTTTCCCGATTCAGTTCAACTTGGGAGGCCGGAGAGCTGCCCGAGTAAAGCTATTACGAGTGTTGCGCGAGTGGCCAAAGTACGCAAACACAACGAACCATCATCGCCATCATCAGAATAGGTGAGAGAAACCGAAGAACCGGGCTACGAACGACAGAATCTCCCAGAATCGGTGCCGCTTTGTTCGGCATGTCGCTCATCCCGAGCATTCCCGGCGTGTGCAAATGCTACAAAAAAGGAAAACATGACTAGGTGACTGATAAATGGTATCGCCGTGAAGAAGGTCCGCCGGGGAGGACAGGAGCGTTTCCGTGGAATGCATTTCTGGGTTCATTCATTTGCGTCTAGAACAGGATTCAGACGAAAGCAATTGTTTTACCTTTGCACGTCAGGGCACCGGGACTCCGGTTGCCGCAGATTCCATGTTCCGGCGAAATGTGGCGTGCGGGTGGGGACAGGGTGGCCGAAAGAGACTTGCCACCGGTGCAGTACGTGGCCTCGGCACCACCGTGGCTCATTCCGCTGGGGCTGACGGTTTGCTGGCCACTGGCACTCGTGCCCCCGCTTCCGCCACTGCAATGGATCGAACCGGTGCCACGCAGCAGCAGGGAACTGACGGGCACGAATGCCTTCATCGGTTCGTTGTGTTTCCGGACGCGGCTCGACATTCTTCCGCTTCACTTCCGTTGATTGTGTTCGCGTCGAGATGCGCTTTGCCCTTCACTCCCGGGACGTTCGGCGAATGGCGGAATCGGTCACTACCGACGGGGCTGTCACCGGCAGGTGTTGCAGTTGTTGTTGTGGCATCCGGCTACGGCACCGTACGCGGGTCATCCGGTCAGGAGTCTTCCCAGATCCGGGCCTCCCGAGAGAAGCAACACTCGTACCTATTGAGCCGCTGCTGGCCCCGTCACCAACTGGGGAGTGGACAACGGAACCCACAACACGCACGCACGCACGTCACTTCGACGGTGATCCGCGGACGAAGCTTGCATTCCACCGTGGTCAGCACGGTGTTTCGGCGGATCGGTTCACGGAACGAAGCTGGAACGTAATGCACTTTTGCTGTCTTCGACTGGAAATGTCTCGGGCGCTGCGGGCAGCCAAGCTGCTTTGCCAAGCTTCGGTTTCCTTCCACAATTGACACTACCAACTCCGACGACTCCGGCGCTGGGCTGCGAACGCGAAACTCTTTGTTTGCCGCGAGAGAGTGAGATTGGTTCTCGATTTGCACTCCGTTCGTCGTACGCTTCTGCCGATGCACAATCGGGATGGGTTGGCTGGTTGGTTGGGGTTTCCGACTCGCCAGTAATAGAATTTGCCGTCCTGCTCTATTTAATGCTCGGGCACGAGATCGTAATGCTCATCGCGTCAACATAAATCCGCGAGAAGGATGAGCCGTGGAACAACTACTTTTGACAAATGCGCACGGGAATTGCCGATCTAGCAATCTTTGGCCAGCTAATACTTTGTGTTCACATTGGTTCACGTATGGTTTAGAACGACAAAATCTGTGGCCATGTTGTATGATCTGCGTTCAAAACATAAGCAAAATCGAAACTGGTCACCCTATGCGAGAAGAGCACTTTCTATTGACGTTTATGAGAGCGTGAGTGACCGAAAGATGCTGTCAAACGCGCTTGATCACAGGTTAGGGGTTAAGGTCAGGTTGAAAGAAAAGGATAAACGAAATATGATGAGTTCAATTATACCAAACATTATTGTAACAAATTTGTAAATGAAATTTTTAAAGTGATTTCTTACCTGTTCATGGGCAATACAGAAGAGAGAAAACACGAAATAAAGCTGTATGTCGAACGTCTTAAGCCCGCTTGAAACGATTCCCCGTGAGAGCCCACAACTGTCAAACGAAGGATACCGCAAACTGTTTTCAGTATAACAACAAGAAAATTTTCACCATCTTGGGTCTGCAGGCGGGCCAATTTTACGATTCTTCGAAGTTTTTCGAGCCGCCTGGAGATGGAGAAGAGTGCAACCGAACCGGTAGAGCCGAGCAAACCGCCAGAAATAGATCCGGAGCTTACGGCATCGGCTGCGACGGCGGTGGAGCAGTGGCGTAACTATCAGCAAGCGTACGCCGCGTATCAGCAACAATATGCCGCCTACCAGCAATACATCCAGCAAACCCAGTTTGCCCAGACGGTCGAACAACAACAGACGGCGTACAGTCAGTATTTGGAGCAGCACCGCCAGTATCAGTTTCAGCTCAGCCAGTACGAGCAACACAAGCAGCTTCGTCAAAACGGTGGCCCTACGGGGAATTATGAACCAAACGCCTCCGGTTGGCCACAAGCCCCCGGCATCCCGGCGCTTGTCGATCCTGGCTCGATGATTGTTCAGCAGCCACTAGCACCGTTGGCCCAGCCCGGGCGGGATGCCGCGAACGGTTTCCAACCCGGAACGGATGGGAGGTTCCCGAAGGCAACGAATCCCAGGCGTCAGTCACGCGAACCGAGATCCAAATTCAGAGGCCAAGAGAAAAAGTCGGAACTTCACACCAAAACAACCATTTACGGTAGGCTAAAACAGCGATTGATAGAGATGGTGGGCCGCCTGTGACCTTCAATCAATTTTACAGTGAATCCCGAGGACGAATCGTTGCTGCCGGAGGATCTAAAGAAGCTGTTCAAGGAGCTACAGTGCGATTTGTGCCGCACGCGGATGAACTCTCACATTTCCGCCAACATCCACTACCAGTCGAAGTCGCACGAGAAGAAGATTAACCAGTGGCTGAAGGAATACTGCACTCAAACGGGCACTCCGATGCCTGTTCGGACGCGACGACAGCTTGAGCTGGTGGCTGATGCTAACGTCGTGGGCCGTTCCGTGCTACACTGCGAAGCGTGTGATCTGCAGCTGACCTCGATCCAGCACGCAAACCAGCATTACACTGGACGGCGGCACTACATGGTGGTAAATGGCAAGAAGGTACCGTCGGGCAACGGGTACTACAATGCCGATGGCAAGTGGATAAGATCGTAAGTATCGTGGCCACTGAGCGCGGGACATACAAGGGCCCCATCGCCAACAATATTCAAAGGGATCCATTTCCATTCGACGGCTGCCAATGGTAGGGACCGTTAGGGGATAGAGAGCTGTACATTGGGTTCGTCAAGAGGATGGGGACTGCGTCCGCTCCACTAACCCTATGCTACCGAAAATCGTGCCTTTCTGACGCTTAGGACGTTCACGGCACCAACGGACATCCCTACGATTCAGCGTGTACGGAATCGCCACCCGTGGTGGCCGTGCGATTCTGATGGACCATGGAAAATGTATTCCGAAGAACGAAGACCTACTGTTTGGAATTCGCTCTGGAAATCCTATACCTATCCCGGGCCCCTGGCTTATTTTCCCTTCGTGTCCCGTACCGTTCACGTGACCGCCTCGAGGGCTGCGCCTCATTTCCACCGTCTTTATGTTGTGCCATTGCCTTAAACGTTTACAACACATTCTCGGCTTTGTACAACACGTTCAGGTTTGTATCACCGTAAACGGAAAGGCCAACGGCAGTGCAGTAACGCACGCAGCTCGACACACGCGGTACGAGATGAAGCGAAAGAAAGCCGTGCTCTATCGTGGCTCACTTGGTTGTCCTTTCGATCGATGCTGGCTGCGATGATCGTGTACCGATCTCGAGATGGAAGATACCGATCAAAAGGATAAATCGTTGGTCAAACGCTTCGAGTCCCTACGAAGAAACGCATACATCTTATAAAGAGGGACTAACAGTACCGTTTTCCCCCTGGTTAACGGTATGCGTTTCCAACTACTGGACGCTAGGCCCTGCACGACCAGCGAGCCTTGCCCATTGTTTTTCTCTCCTCACCTTCAACACCGAATCAAGCCTCCGTTTCTTCCCTCGCGTTATTTTTCAGCGTTGCACCGTCTGATGCTTCGTTTGCTCGACGCCGGCCAGCCAGGTCGTTGGGGTGCATTCTTCGGGCACTGATGCCGCCTCTGTGCCGTTGGGTTTGTTTGGTCGAAGACACCCAGAGAGGGATACGTTTTGTTAGAGGACCAATTTCGAGCGTTTGCGAAAGCGAACGAAAGAAGGTTCAACCGGCGCACGGTCCAAAGATGTTAGACCTTCGATTTCGCAAATTTGTACCCACCCGAAACGCCCGTGTGGATCCATTTTTCAGCTCTGTTCGCATGTCATTTTTGCTTCAATTTTAGTGGAAATTTAGCCGTGGATAAGGTGTTCATGCCGGAGGGGGCCGGGACTAAGCGGCCACAACAACAGCCAACGCAGGCCAACTCCACTTCTGCCGGCACAAGCGAGGTTAAACGCTTGCGGTTGGAACCGCCTCCGGAGCTACCGAAGGAACTGGTGGTAGCCAACAGTGGTTGGCCTGTAGAAGAAGGCACTATC
Organism: Anopheles bellator; assembly: GCF_943735745.2. Lineage (NCBI taxonomy): Eukaryota > Metazoa > Arthropoda > Insecta > Diptera > Culicidae > Anopheles > Anopheles bellator. The sequence goes on along the minus strand of NC_071285.1, from coordinate 15,583,815 downwards.
ACTATGACGGGTCAACAACCGTCGGGACTGCAACCGATCGCTGGTGGCACCATTGACCCGCCAGCGATTCTAACGATCACCGTCGACAGCGACGAGGATGTGCCGGGTGTGAGCGGTGGTGTGGTATCGACCGCAGCAGCAGTAGCAGCACCGTTGGTACCACCTCCAACCGTTGCATCGGTTGCTCCCGTCGTGGGGTCATTGCTGGAAAAGAAGCCGACCGCCACCACGCTGGAGCAGGAGATTCGTAAAAAGGAGGGCCTCGATTGCGTCGACGAAACCGGCACCTTCTGCTTGATCTGCGAAACGTCTGTTACGTCCCGCTCGGAGATGCTGATGCACCTGAAGGGTGCCAAGCACATCAAGAAGGCGCGCACGATGGGTGTGGTGGTGCGGACAACACCGTTTAATCCGTCCGACACGATACTGAAGAGTGTCAGCAAACCGGTCCGCCAGACGGACTGGTCCCTATACCGGATGCCTTCCGGAAAGTTTTACTGCAAAACGTGCAACCTGATCGTGGCTGACGAGAAGCTGTTCGGTCAGCACTGGTACGGCAAGAAGCACAAGTTGAAGATGCGCCAGGAGCAGACGGCACAGAAGAATGGCACTGTCGTTCCCGTACCGGTAATGGCGATCGGTACCAACGGGGACACTGCGACTTTACCGGAGATGCCAACGGAAGCCGGCGCCAGTGTGGCTCCCGTTGATGCTGCAGTGGCCACTGGTGCTGCGAAGAATGCGCTCCCGTTCAAGCCACCGGCAGCGAATGGGGGCAAGCGAGGCTGGAAACGGCCACATTTCTTCGGTAAAAAAGGACAAAACTTCAACAACAAGTCTAAGAGACAGTTTCAAGTGTAAGCTTACCGCACTTAGCATCAACCATGGCTGCTCCGGAAACGTCCACGCAATTGTATAGTGAATGAACCACAAGATAATAAACCAACGTTTCCTGCTAAACAATAGATGATGAATGTCTCTCGTAAGCTACAGCTAATATCACCACGTGCGGCGTGCCGACCACTTGAACACTGTCCAGGGGGCCATTTTTAGCATTCAGGAAATTGCACCCCTTGTTCACGGGGACTACGTTTTATAGGTGGATAATCCGAAGAGGGGAATTCACGAGTGGAAGCGGCGCGCCCTTCACGGAAGTAGTCATGGTGTTGTAAGGTACACGGCAGTACAAGAATGGCAAGAAAAATACTCCCGCAGTGCTTTGGGCTAAGTGGGCCAAAAGCACTTGAGCCCGATTAGCTAATGCTAATGTCGTTATTTACTGCATTCCGAACTATTAAAAAGGGTTGGACCGAGGCATTCGTCCGCTTCGAGTGCATGGAATCTTCATTAAATTACTCAGTTAAGCATTCAGTTACTCAGTGGATGAGCGGTTTTCATGCAGAGACCGTGTACTACTTACCTGCCAGCGAGCGTTTCGGGATAGAAAAGCCGTAGAAATCGTGCCGAGTGGATGCGTTGGACGATCGACTCCGCATCCTAAGGAGTGCACTTAATTACCGGTAGGTTTCGTATTTTCATCCTATTTTGATGAAGCAGCGATTCGGTGATGTTTGTGAAGATTCAAGAAACGAATTCCGGTATGTAGGGGCCCTCAATCGTCCGGAATGCTTGAAATTTTGCACACTGAATGCCCACGTGGCTCTGCCGGTCGGGGACGTGTGCATGAGACTTCTGTTACGGGCAACACAGTTCATCCGCATTGTCCCGTAAGAACATAATTCTCACACTTTATCAAACTTCGGACTTCACATGATACGTTGATCGATTAGGCATAACACACGAGAATGTATGCGAACAGCCCAACGTCCCGCGGGGCAAGAAAAAGCAATTAGAGGAGAGTTTGTGTGTTTGTGTCTGGAGCAAGAATGCATTGTGTGCCCCCCCAGGGCTGTTGCTATCCCACTGCCGGGGCCACAGCTAATGATGTGGAAAGCTTCTATCGGAAAATGTTAGGATGGCTGTTCAGTTCCCAGATTTGACCGCCGCGTATAAGTACTGAGTAATGGTTTTTATAGTTTCAGTTAAATACTCGCGTCCGTTCAGTGCAGCCGACGGGGACAACGATGGACGCTGGGTACATTCTGATCGACGAGAGCAGCTCTGTCGAGGAGCTGATCAAGATGATCGCGAAACGTGGTTCGCTCGGGGGACCGGTGAACGTGTTGAACTTGGACGACGTCGTACAGAAACATCGCAACTGGCGCGAAAAGCTACCCTCCGTAGTCCCGTTTTATGCGGTCAAGTGCAACAACCATCCCGCCATATTACAGCTGCTAGTGGCGCTCGGTTGTGGGTTCGACTGTGCTTCTCGGCGCGAAATGGAAACGATCCTTGGCTTGGGAGTGGGACCCGAGAGAATCATCTATGCCAATCCGGCAAAATCGATCGACTCGATCCGGTACGCGAAGAAGATGGGAGTGAAGCGGATGACATTCGACAGCGCTGAGGAGCTGCAGAAGATTGCCCAACACTTTCCGGAGGCCGAGCTGGTGCTGAGAATACGGTACGATGCACGGGAAGCGCAGCTACCGCTCGGTCGTAAGTTTGGCTGCGATCCAGATTGGGAAGCGAAACCGTTGTTGGAGTGCGCAAAGCGCCTGCGTCTGACTGTGATCGGTGTCAGCTTTCACGTGGGCTGCGGTAGTAGAGATGCGGAGTGTTACTACTGGGCGATAAGGAAAGCGATCGAGATCTTCGATCAAGCCAGCGATCTGCTCGGAACGCAGATGTACCTACTGGATCTTGGTGGCGGATATCCGGGCGGAAATGATAGTACTTTCGACGATCACGTACACTTCATCAACAAAGCTCTGGACGAGCAGATTGTCCAGCAGAACCGAAGTATCGAAGTAATTGCCGAGCCGGGCAGATACTGTGTAGAGTCGGCCGTTACGGCCCTTGTTAATGTGCTTTCGAAGACTTACGATTGCAACGAGTCTGGGGAAATCGATCGCATACGGTACTACGTCGACGATGGGCTGTACGATTCGTTCGACTGGTGCGACGAAGTGGCCGTTCCTGATATGCAGCAGGGTGACAAGCGCAACGAAACGAGATGCATTCGATCGGTAATCTATGGTCGTACCATGTGTGACAACGATATCGTAGCGAAGGAAGTTTTTCTTCCCGAGCATAATGTGGGGGATTGTCTGGTTTTCCCCAACAGGGGTGCGTATGGTATGGCACTGGGCCGCGGATACAATGGGTTTAGCTCGCCGCTGGTAAAGATTTGTCTCACGAGGGCCACGCTCGATCATCTGTGTTTGTTCAAGGCTAAAACTGACGCACGGTGAGCGTCAGTCAGCGAGGCACCAACCAAGTTCTATAAACGGTGATTGTTAGCATTTAAGAACTCTACATTTAGTTCAACGCAATTTGAATAAAGTTACATGCGCTACAATGATACTTCGTGGCAGGCACAGTTGTTTCTATGCGAGTGACGCAATGTGCACTTTAGTTGAAATCAGTTTCACATACGGCATGCGAAACTGAGCGAGGATACATTGTTGATAGTTCATTCACAGTGCATTCAGAGGCGTTAATTAATGCAGTGAAATTCAATCCAACTGCCGAATGAAGCACGTGTCAACACCATGTGCTCGGGGTGGCTGTCCGAGTTCCCCACAACAACACAACAATTACTACATTCCATTCATGAGCAGTGTGGAGGCGTTTATGAATGGGCATCGGATGGGCGATAGGAAACGAAAATATTCCCACACACCTTTTCGAAGCGATCCGACCGGTATCTGATTTCAATCGTTGGTTCAGGGTTGTATTGCGCGCGTTCGCGAGGCTGCGTTTGACAGCAGTGCCTCCTTCGGTAAACGTCAAAGTATCATAACAATAACATCAGCTGTTTGGGAGGCGAATTTTAACTCGCGGTTGCTGTGGTAATGGTGAAAAAAGTGAAATGATTTTCATCACACGGATCATCGCCAATCCGTCGATTCGGCAGGTGGCGTTTAGCCGGGTACGCTGTTGTTTGCCTGCGGTTTCCGTTCCCACGGTGGCCAACTATTCAGCGAAAACAACAAAACCGGACAGTGGTAGCGAAAGCAGAGGCGCCACCGGCGCACGTAGCGAGAGAAAAGCGAAAATATCTCCGAAAGTAACGCTGATCGGATCGGATGAATCGATTTCGGTGGTGAACCTGGAAGAAGCAACCAAGATATCGAACCGTCGGAACCTGAAATTGGTGAAGGTCAGCGATCTCGATACCAAAACACAGCGTCCGGTTTATCGGTAAGGCTGCCCACTGCTTGCCAGCGATGACCGGTTAATGTTTTTTCTCTATTTACAGTTTGATGACCGGTTCGGAGTACCTAACGGAGGACTTGAAACGGCGTGAGGAGAAGAAAAAGAGCAAACAGGACGCCACCGTCAAGGGTGATAAGGTGCTCACGATCAGTGCCCGGATAGCGGAACACGATCTCGTTTCGAAGATGCAGAACGTGCAGCGGTGGCTTAACAAATCGTTCGAGGTTCGTGTGGTGGTCACCGCGGACGGTGCGGCAAATAAGGCCAAGCTGGAGGATATCGTATCACGGTTCGAGACGAGCGTCAAGGAGTGTGGCAAAATTGTCCAGAAGCGGCTGCGGGATAACGATATGCGTTTCAACATCCTTCCGAGTGGCGGCGGCTTGAAGAAGACACTGCTCGATGCGTCGAAAGAATCGACCACCGGTGATGCGCAATCCACAAACCGTGGCATACACACCCGCGCGGGACTGATGGCGTGACAATCACAGTCCCAGGGCAGGGGCCCGTTGCCCGCTGGCCCCACCGGGAAAGGAACCGGAATCAAGCGCACTACAATTACGGGATGTGTCGCGCTGGTACTGTTGGCCAAGTATGCGTTTTGGGCCTATCTACTCAGGGGCGGTGAAAGGTGACGTTTTCCGCTACGGGATGTGCGGTAAAGTGTAAAGCAAATAAATTAGCTTCGTTCTAGACTCTCGAATTGAGGCCATTGTTCACTTTGTCACATAAAGGGGAATGCAAATCGAATGAGAGACATAAATTTTATCACGCCACCCAAACAAGGTCGGAAAGCCCTTCGGTGGGCCATAATCTATGGGACATTTATTAATGGCTAATCCTGCGTTTTTGTTGTCCACCGACATAGAAGTCAACTGGGAATGAGCTGTTGCCTTGCCAGGCGAAAGGGAGTCGCATTATTATTCAACATCACACATTCGCAGTGCATTCGCGCGTAACGGAGAGTAATTAAATTATTCAGTTCCATTTCGGGTTCGGCAGCCCGGAAGGGAACTGCCATCGATTGAAGGACAAGATAGACGGCCTGACGAAAAAACAAAAAGCACATCGTTTGCCAAAGCCATAAATTTATCTTCACGAGAGACACATCCGGCAGCTTCGACAGCTGTGTGCAGGGGGCGGACACGGTGATTTTTGCGGCCGCGAGTGCATTATTTATCGTGTCCGAAGGCGATGAATATGGTGCCGCGTAGCTAATAACGGTTGGTGTGGTTCCGGTACGCAAACGCAATGATTCGCGCGTGCAACGATAATAAGCCCTCCGTACTGCATTGTTTGTCCGGACCGGAAAAGGCTATTGGAGTGATCTGTTTGATCCAGCGGTGACCGCAGCAGGCGAAGCCGGTGATGAAGCCGTTTTAAAGGCAGGATAACCAATGTTTAAATAAGGCTTTTCAGCACGTTCGTGTTGTCCTCCGTACGCTAGTGAATTCTCGTCCATCCTAGGGCACTCCTTTCGTGGTCCATAAAGAAGCGGTGGCCTAGGTGCCGCTGCCGGTGCAAACAATAAAAGTTCATGATTCAGAAGCTTCATGCCATGGCTCGGCGATCCGGTGTTCGGGCATCCGGAACGAATAACGAGCGAGCGGACTTTATTCGCTTGCACCGAATGAGACTGTTCCGACAATTTTATTACCGGAACTGGAGTATGTTTTGAAGTACCTTGCTGCTAACTTGGTCGTCGGACGCAGGCAGCAATTCCCTCTTGCTGCTTCGGAATAACGCTTCACAGCCCTGTTGCCGGAGCGTTGTTTGAAACCGAGGTCAGAATACAGAATGCAAAAGGATATCCTTTCCGGCGCGAGGAGCGAGAGCTCTGTCGGTTGGCCGTTCGGTTAAAGCCCATAACTATTGGGCAATATTTTGTGGCTGCACTCAGGCCTCTCCAGTGCACGCCCTCATTCCCTATGCATTAGAGAATCTATGTTTTATGGGCCAATTAAACAGACGAAAGCACAGCACCGTGGTGCGGGCTGGATTGCACCGACCGAAACGTCGCATCGGGTAGCACCACAGCCACCGGGCGGCCCGCAAAAGAAGGTTTTTCAGCATAAAATAATAAATATATTCGCTGAATTTCTTCCGGGGGTTTCTTGGTCTTCTACTGTTGCCTGCTCGTAAACGAACGTGCGAACGCCCTGGCCCTGGTTGGCTGTTCCGTTTTTCGTTAAATTAAATTACCATCATCATCGCCTGAATCGTTTCGATGAATAGTGGTGAAGCTGGGCCTCTATGCATAGTCATCACTTTCCTCGAGCACGGCACTCCGATCGATTGTTTCCATCTGATTGCGTTTCCGTTCTGGGCGCCTTATGAACGGCACTTCCGTTTTTCCGAGCCACGTTCTAAACAGAGAGTATCATTCATCTTACCGTAGAGTGGATGCCTTTTCATCGATAGTCATCTTATTGACAGAATTAAAATGGTTCGGCCTTACTATCCGGATGTCTACACCGGCCAGTGAAACACCGGCCAGTGAAACATGCAACGGTCCGAGGGTCGAGCACACTTGACTATGCGGACCACGTTCCGTCGCTCCGTACCGGTGAAGATTTCGAAGCGGACCCGAAAACGGTGATTAAGCGTTTCCTGAGAAATCACTGGAGCCAGACCTGCGGAGGGCCCGGAATGTGATTAATACACTTTTTACGCGTTGATTCTAATGTACTGCTGATAGTGCCATTATCAGTGGCCATTGGTGTAGATGTTTTCTGGGGCACGCTTGCGATAGAGACCAGCCTCCAAATGCCGGAGCTACGAACGTGTTTTTACGCTTCTTACAAATCGTAATCGGAACGGATTCCAGTGGATGAACCCTAAAGCAAAGGCGGAACATAAAATTTAATTCCAATCGGAGCCCATTTTTACGGACCATGGTGGCATACTTTGAGGCATTCTGATGGCTGAGGAAAACATAAAGACTCGACTCGAAACACTCGAGCAGCACCGGAGAAATATATTAAAATACTTTTTTTCCGAAACACTACCAGACTGCCTGCGGTTGGCCTAGGCCCCACCGCTTAGGACCCAATCGGGGTTTGTGGTTTGAGTTTCGTGTGGTTGATTTGAAGCAGGAAAATTATTCCATCCGTCTATCCGCCCTACCGGAAGGCATCGTCGAGGCAGCAAGAGCCAGAGCCGGCTGCTGACAAAGTTAAAATATTCAATTTAAAAACCAAAAATGGTGGCAGCAGCACAATCGTTTTGTTTTCGGAGCCAAAAACCCGCAACCGAGGAGGAAGCTGAAGAAACCGCATCGAAAAATTTGTTGGCTTCTGTCGCTCTGCGAGAAGCAGAGGTTAACGGAAAGTAAGCCTACATTCCGCTTCTTGTGGAGCCCACCGGAAACCACAAGAAGCACCATCAGGCTGGAGGGGAGATGCTAATGCCTGTTACACCGAATTTCGGCCCAATGGCATTTGTTGCGTCCGTGTCTCGCCCACGTAACGTTTTGCGAGGGTGTGTTCTTTTCATTTAAGAACTTTGGCCGAAGTTTTCGACGAAGTTTCTGTTTTCGGTAGGCCAGCCCACGTCGGCCGGCGGACTTTCGGCTGCTGCGATTGTGTGACACTTTACATTAATTATGGACGGCGAAGTACTTAATGGCTGCTTAAGTTGGATTTTTTCTTGCTTTCCTCTGAGTGTCCTTTTAACGCGTTCAATCGCGGTGGGAGGTTCTACTTCGTTGGGCAGCGCGAAGGACGCGTTCGTTCGATCGTTGCGTCATCGAGTTGAGGATAATGAATTTAACCGATACTTAACCCAAGGTCCCACGATTCTCTCGCCAGGGCACTCCGGAGATTCCGGACGATCATCGGTCACCCTCGTACCATGCGCCTCCATCGGCCACCTGCCGCCTCCATTCGCGTGTTTAGTGTTTGGGAAAGTCTCTCTCTCCATTTCTCTCGGAATGGATGAAACACAAATCAAACATTGAGCCTCGGTGCGCGGGAAGACGGCGATACTCGTTAACAGTCGCATAACCGACGCCATTAGAGTGCCGGGCCAACAGAAACATTCACTTTTATTGAGTTATCTTTGGTGCCATTTCTGGGACGACATATTGGAGTGGGCTGTGCCGGAAGCGCCCGGTCGTACAAAGGGCAAACAAACAGTGCCGGGCCCAAGCAAGGGACCAGGCCCCGTTCATTTACATGTTTGTTTGCTTTTTGTGGTGATTTCTGTGCGGAAGCGGTCCTTGCTCTCCGAGCGAACAAGTGCCCCGTCCGAGATGGGCGGACGGATTTGGTCGTCTGCCGGAAGTGATGAAAATTAAATGATAACATTCAGGCCCACTGTCAATACTGTAAACATGCGTGCCTGTATCGGGTCGGGTCGATAGTACGTACGAACGGGGGGAATCGTAAATGAAGACAGCCGATGCTTCGGTTGGTACATTCGAACGCTGAAGGATCCCGTAGGCCCGTAGACCATGCGTGCTGGGCCTGGGTCGGAGTGCCGGCTCCATTAAGCGACACACCACGTAATGTTGGGACTTATTTCGACATTTTCATCGCTTCCGGGAAACCGGGCGGTAAAGCAGTGAGTGTTTACTACCACCCACTGGGGCCCGAAGTGGGCTGCATTAATTTCGTGTTATTTTGTTTTTATATCCGTTTGTGGCCCGCGGCGAGGGTAAGGGATAATCCGGGACACACTGCGGGATGCGTGGAGTGTGTTTCTTCGCTGAAAAAAAATGTATTAAATACCAACTAACCATCGGCGTTCCCACATTCAATTCCATCCCAATACTTTGGATGGGTTCACATGAAAAACACCTTGTTCGGATGGGTCTAGCAACAGATTTCAATTTGATATCAAACATGTTTTGCCCTGCCACTAACGTTTGAAGAGCTTTGAACATGCCGATTGGACAGGACGATTTCGAAGAACCGGCTCGAATGCTTTTCCAAGCTTACAGTGAGCAAATTTTTGGGGAAAAATTGCTTGGAGTGGTTCGACAAAATTAAAAACGATGATTTTAACGAGACGGACAAAGAGCGTAGAAAACCTTCGAAGACCGTAGAAAATCCGTAGGAAAAGTTCGATGAAAGTGACCGGTAGGCTCTTGTGGACGAAGGCTGCATTCAAACGCCAGCACTAACTCGCGGATCAATTGAATGCTCTAAAGGTTCGGAAAATGGGTTCCATTTGAATCGAACGAAAGACAGCAGGAAAGCCTGGAAAACCCAGACCGCGTGAAATGCTGTTCGCCAAACACAAAAGAAAGTCCTTTCTCCATCGGATTGTGACTGAGCAGCGAAAATGTGACAGAATGGCTTGAAGAATGGTTTTTCTTCAAAATAGGAACCGTTTTAATGGTGTGGCCACCGCATATTTCTGTAGAGATGCGGAAGAAAGCATTAACCACGAATTGCACGATGCCAAACTCTTTGAATAAAGTAGAGTTTTTTCATTTTAATGTAATGAACCGGTTTCATACTTTATGTTCATAAAGCTCCACCTGCGTGTCGGGCAACGTGCGGGCAATCACTAACCACTAACCGGTGCCCAATTAGAACAATAGCGAGCCAAGGCTACAAACTCAGCGGAGAAACTCCAAACAACATAACGTCATCTAATTGCAAGAGCTTTTCCCGACGCCGGGCCGCTGTGCCCCAACTCGTCGAAAGGTGTGACGGCGCTCGAAACTGCGCCTGCCGATCTTGGCGCGAAATGAATCAAGTTTAATTAGCACATAATTTCCGTCAAGTTGTGTGCCGTAAATTGTGTGGCGCGATTCTTCCGGAACCCCTCCGTTGGCCGAACCGTCCTATCTTAGCGAGCGTGACGATAATTCGCAGGCGCAGGTGAGCTACGATTGCGGTGTGGCTTCGGAGCGATTTTAAACGTCTTACCGGTGGTGCCCGGCACTTTAATGAGTGTGCCTTTAATTTACGGCCCCAAAAGTTTGGGCCCGAAGCTCGAGGCAAGCTACCGCCACAAAGGATCGTGATTTGTTTCGTGCCGACGGTTGCGAAATCTGCTAAAGTTCATCTTCAGGGCCTCCGGTCTCGATGGCCGACCGGCCGGCCGGGGCCTGGTGAAGTTGTTTTCGTGGACACCTCCATCAGTATCGTCGGTTGCATCGCTGGCCCAAAACGTTTGGCCCGTCTCGTAAATATTTTCCCCAACGGACGACGCATTGCCATATATTTTATGACTGAACCCGCTGATTTACGGTCGACCTGTCTGCGCGGGAGTGCCGTGGTGCCAGCGTGGCCCACCTGCGCCACAGTCAGTCGAAGAAGAAGCCAGACAGTCGGTCGGTTGGTTGGTGTTCCGGTGTGAATCCTTAAAGGAAACTCTTCCGGCCGGTAGCCGGAAGTAGTACGGTTCAGCGCAACCATCCCGCGGCCATAACTGAACCTGACGTGACTGCGAAGAAGTGCAACCGGTTGCCGGTGCCGGAGTTGCTATCGGGCTCGGTATCAGATTTTCCTGTTCCTGCAAAACAACCCGTTCCGCGCCGTAACCGCCGTGCCGGCCGCTCCGGGAAAATTTCCATCAAATCTAATTTATTTTACCGTCAACAGCGTCGCTGCGTTATTGCGCCCGCAGGGTAATAAAAGTGGATCATCTTTTTCCCGTGAACCTAGGTGGGAACCGAAAACCTCAAGCCTTCAAGTGTCTGATTTTATGTTGCACGGGTCCCGCAGCAATTGTACGACGGCGTCGTGAGTGGCCCGATAAAAAAGAAAGGGCCAAAGAAAGGGTACTTGAAAGTAAACTCAAACCGTCCTTCGGCAGACAGGCTAGTGGGACCAAGCTCGGTACTTTGGCCAGTCACGGAAGTACTTTAACCTCAAACTTACTGGACCGATACACAGACATAGTGGATGGTAGTGGAACACACTCAGCAGAGGTTGTTAGTTTTCAAACTGCCTCCCTTGAGAGGATTGGGTTCCTTGGCGCTGTGGAGCGGAACTTTTATTTGGCATTCGAAGAACTGCACAGCTCTAGACACTATCGCTAGCCGGGCGTCCGCCAGTGGTCCGGTGGTCGAAGAAAGCGAGTGTTTTTTGCTTCCAATTTGTGTCACTGATCTCGTGGAGCATCTTCCTGCAAGAAAACCGGAGCGGATAAGACAAGATTCAATCAGACGGTTGATTAAATTAGGTTTCTTTTACGACCGCGCCGTGAACGGGCCGTTCTCGCCAGTCTTGAGAATGAAATTGAAATCGAATGCACACCACTGGGCACAGCTTTGGATGCAAATTCCCGTCTTACCAAGTGTGCTCGGTGACGTAGACCTGGACGGTGGGCTTTGGGAATCCGTTGAAATTAGTGGCAAAAGTCATCCCGTAGGCACCTAGGTTTTCAAATAGAATGTAGTCTCCGATCTGGTGTTCGGGAAAAGGGACGTCCTCGCACACGATGTCGGTCGAGTCGCACGTGGGTCCCCAGATGGTGGTCCGGTAGGTGCGTTCCTGTCGGCGCTCGTCCCTTATGACGGGTTGCGCCCGAGCCAAATCGTTTATCGCCCGCAAGCTCACCCAATCGAACAGCGTTCCAAACACTCCGTCATTGATGTAGTACATAATCTGCTCGATTCCCGAGGCGGACTGCGCACTGCGGATCACCTTCTTGCCCTGGATCGTGGTTAGCAGCGTAACGGCGGAACCGACGTAGTAGCGGCCGGGTTCCGCAATTACATCAACCTGCTCCGCGTTGGGGAAAAACTTCCGTAAAGCGCTCTGCACCGCTTCGGCGTACGGATCAATCGGTTTGTCGGTGTCCCCAGGAAACCCTCCACCGATGTCCAGAAGGTGTAACCGAAGGCCCAGCTCGGATTCCGCATAGTCGAACAGGATCCGGGCGGACTCGATGGCACGGTAGAAACAGTCGGCATCCAGACTACCGCATCCGACGTGGAAGCTCACCCCGATCACCTCCATCCCGAGCTGGGTGGCCCGGGCCAACAGTTCCCGGCCGTCACCGCGGGCATCGCAGCCGAACTTCTTGCCCAGCGCTATTAACACGCGGTCCGCATCGTGGCGGATGCGTAGAATCAGCTGCGCCTCAGGATACTCTCGGGCCACCTTCTCCAGTTCCGGCTCGTTGTCGAACGTCATTCGACGGATGCCGCGCGATCGGGCGAACGCCAGCGACGGAACCGATTTGATCGGATGGGCGAACAGGATGCGTTCGGGGCCGACGCCCAGCTCCAGGATGCTGCGTATCTCGGTTTCCGAGGCACAATCGAAACCGGTCCCGAGCCGGGCCAGCGTAGCGAGGATGGCCGGATCGTCGTTGCACTTGACGGCGTAGAACGGGGTTACCCGTGGCATCTTGCGCAGCCAATTGAGGTGCTTGCGCACCAGATCGTCCAGATCGAGCACGTGGAGCGGGTGCTCCCGTGGCCCGGATGCGACAATTCGATCAATTTCCTTCGAAACACTGCCATCGTTCACCGGCAGCACGGAAACGTTACCGTACGAGGCCTCCGAACTCGGGTCCATCGTTTCTGGTTCGATTAAAGTCACGTTTGGTCGGTTTGTGTCGCGATCGGCACTACGCAAAGGCAAGAGTTACACTGCGCACGCGCTCGGCTGGGCCACACGCTGGACCAGCTGGGAGCATTTTAAATAATCTTCCCTGTGGCTTTGATCTGTCAACCAGTGAACCACTCTTTAATCGGTCACCTCGGTTGGCACTTTGATAAGGAACCGGTCTGCGCTCAGCTACTCAGCTACCGGTGGTGCTTTCTCGGGTTGTGTTTTGTGTAAGGGGCGTTTTTAGTGAGTGATTGCTTGTTTTCTTACTGGGCATAAACACCATAGACCTGACCCGCTGATTCCCACCACTGTAAGGAGGACACTTTCTGGTTGCATTGAATTGGGGCTTCGATAGGATGAGGTTCTTGATACTAGCGTTTCATACTCCAGTTGAGGAAGAGAAAGAGAGTGTTGGTCAGTCCATCCGGCAGGTCCGTGTAACGCTGGTGGATCTGGTGGACAGGAGCAAAAATTATCGTCCCTTAGCGCCAGTGACAACTTAACGCGGACGCATGGTTGGGCGAAAGTCAAGACTGATTAATTATTATTTTTTATCAGATTTTCCTTAGTGATAGAAAATAACAAAAGTGTGCCAAAGGGTGGTCAGTTTCTCCTGCCTCGTGTTTACCTACTTTCGTTTTATCACGCCAGTGTCCAGACGGCTTCTTCTCTTGGGGCAAGATAAGGAAAGACGGTGCTCCATGCCAAACAAACCACCTTTTAATCCGTACTTTGCTATCGCGGCCAGTACCGTCTTCGTTATCGCCGCAGCATTGTCTGACTTTTAAGCTGTAAAGTGCGAAGAGAAGTGAGCCTTTCTCAATGTCATTGTCCTCATCGGGGGAGCGGTTGGTTGGTGGCAGACAGTGGACAGGGTATAAGATGCAATGATAAAATTATCGGAATATTTTGTAATAAAATATTTCCCAAACTAGAGACTGGACACATGACATGCCTTGCCGAGTTTTAAGACTATTGAAAACCCCCGAGATGCCGCAAACGATACCGAGCTTAATCATGACAGTTTCGGTGGAATAATTCTGTGATATGAAGGAAATAAGTGGCAAATGAAGAAGATTGCGGATCAGATAATATTCAATAGATAGAAATGAACTTCTTTTATCTCTATAACCTCATTCATTCACCTTCTTAGACAACTTCATGGCACAGTTAAAAGAATTATAAATATCACGTCAGACGAATCAAATCAAATCCCGCGTATCATAAACAGCCGATTATGCGGAAGGATTCACCCATCATTCAATTGGAAGCGGCCAGTTGGTAAGTACAGCAGAAATTGCGACACTAATGTTCAGTTCTTTCTTCCCACCGAACGCCGCTGGAGTCGCTGAACATGGGTTGTAATGGGTCTCCTCACCTGGCGCCGGGTGTTGCAATGTAAGCAACGCCCCGGTGTCTAGTGGCCAATCTATTTTTGTAGTGGCAGTCAAGAGGCAGCACCCGAGGGACCCGTTGCAAATAGATATTTATTTCCGTTCCGTATTTCATTCGATTTTCTGCTAGCCCTCGGTGGCCGCTACTGGCCACTGCCGTCGTTGACAGTCGTTGTTTCCCCCGGCACGGCCGTCGTTGGTGAGATATTCCATTTCCGTCCCGGAAACACATCGCACCGGGTTCGGGTTCACCGGTTCGATGCAAAGCAAAAAAAGAAAAGGTTTGTATCGAGTGTAATGGTTGCTGAAAAATGTAAGTTTTCCTCTTTTTGCCTTCACATGCTTTCGCTTACCGGCGCGAATGTGGGAATTTTCCCCAAGGCAATGGTCCGGAGAACGGAAGCATCTCCCTTTTTTTTCCTCTTTTCACAAGTCGGTCCATATCTAGTTTGGCTGGCTCCGATCGGTACCAGCACTGC
>NC_071285.1:15564030-15568942 GCF_943735745.2 Anopheles bellator | reverse complement strand
TGTTTCTTTTGCTTCTTGCAGCTGCCGAAATCGTTTCTTCACAGCTTAGTAAGTATAATAAACCGATCGCTTGATCAATCGGAAATAATATTGATACTTTTTTTACTTTCAGGTGACGACGCGGCTGACCGAACCTAACGACGGGACTTCACAAACAAAACAGCGCTGCATAGGGCTGTGGTGCCGAAGGAAGGCTGAAAAATGTGTCGGTAGGTATAGTGGTTTATTTATGGTGTTTCTTTCGTGAATAATAAATAAAGGTTTAAAAATTAAAACCCCGTGTCGTGTGATGCGTATTATTAAGATCCGAAACGTGGGTATGAATGTGCGATACGGTGGATATGTATGGGTAGGTACGGATGAATAGGGCACACACACACACGCACATCGTTAAAGCGTTCCTTATAACGAAGCGTTGCAGGCTCTTTGTAATTTCCAATGGAGAGGCGACATCCTCCTTATCCAGACCCTTATAAAGAGGTCGCACGACGGTTTTTGCCCGCTGGGAAGGCTCAGGCGTTTAAGATCCCCAAAGTTGAGATCATAAATTCACTTCGTTTTTTTTTTGTCTACGTAACAGTCTGAGCCACGAGTGGCACCGACGGTCCGGATTCCGTGAGCACTGAATTCGATTTCACTTAAATGCCAACGCCACATTCATACCCCCGAAAGCGGAAACAGTGACGACAACGTGCCATTAGTAATCAGGAAGTAACGTTCAACGTTATTGGCTACTATCGCTCCGACAGCAGCAGCAGCAGCACCGCAGGGATTGATTGTCCTATCATGGCGCAACCCGGAAATCCCTCCCCGGAGACGGTCCTCGGCGTCGTCCTTGCCGGCGTGCGACAGCTGGCGCGACGAGGAAGTGCTGACGAGGCGGGCGGGAAATTATGCTGACATAATTTGCAAAACTCGCCAAATGTACGCAAAACGGCTGTCGAACCGAATGACAAACCCATGGCCGGGAGGGGTCGATTCGCGGAACCGTGCGACAGGAGGCGGATTTACATAAATGTTAATCGTGCCCTCGTGGGCTCCCGGAGGAGGGTGCGTCCGGACGTTGTACGCGTTGTGCTACACGCAACCGGAAGCACCCGCACACAACACATCGGATTTCAGTTAACCGCACGGCAAACGCTAATAATATGTATATTACGCTTTGATTTCGAGACTTCCGCGATGCGACGGGGAGGTCCTTGTTCGAAGCCGAGCCGGCAGCATCTGTTCGTCCTGAGCCGGCCAAGTCGTGCAGTGGCCACAGAACATACGACGATCGTGCCACAATCGTCTCGTTCAAGATTATGTTGTCCTGTGTGTGCTGGAGACGGTTCTAAATTAACTCCGTATTGCTCATTATGGGCACCCGGAACGATTATCTCGGCTCTTCAATATGTTCGAAGCATCTGGTCCGTTGGTCACGTAACTAGCTTTATGGGACACGTTTCACTCAATCGAAAACTCATCAATTGGTGGTTTCAGGACTAATGCGTAATAAACTGCCATCGACCGTGGCAACCAATCAAGTTCGAACCGTTTTATTGAATGGTTTCAATCAGCCCAAGTGTCCCGGTAACCGACAGTCAACATAATGCTGGCTCTGGTATTTATGGGAATGCTTTAATAAAGGACTAAAATCCAATCCAATCATTGCTTCCACACTTTTTTTTAGAACATTTCTCCACTCAATAGGAAAGGTGGAAACAAAGGAACGAAAAACAAATTAAACACTGAATTCAAAATGGCGAATGGCACCTTCAACGCTCGGCACACGTCGTTCGCGCAAGTCGAGCAAATGTTTACCCACCTTCGCGCCCCGGCTTCGGCGAAGGGTTGAATGATGGAATTTGAAGCATTCATTAATTGCAAAGCTTGGCCGGGGATGCACGGGGATGCATTCCGGTGCTGCCGGGTGCATCTGATTGCACCGCTTGTTGTTGATTGCACGCCGCTGCTGCTCCGGCTACCGCCACTGTGCGCTGGATAATGGCTTTCACGAATCCTTCCCGTATTAATGATGTTGACTCGACGAGCTCCGTGCTGGTGAGTTGCGAGCGAAAAATTAATTATTTATGTTTATGCGAACGTTTTTCGCTTCCGAACGCGCCCGGTCCCTGTCTTTGGAACCTCAACCATCAGCATCAGACAGCCAAAACCGCAACCGACCCGGCTTCGGTGCTTTAAAATAGATGCTGGCCACAAAAGAGTACGGTGACGGTGGCCCCTGATTGAATAATTAACTTCATTTTACAACCCACAAAAGGGGCGCTGCCGGTTTAACCGTAAAAAGATCAGTAGCCACCCGCCGTCAGCTTCATAATCGATTTTACAACAGTGCCGTGTTCCCGTATGCAGTTTTTAATTCGTTTAAAATTTTGCTCCCATAATAACGCGGCTCCGGGAATTACATTGCGACCGGTACCCATGAGCACTCGGAATTGTATGCTGCCAACATGAAAGCAACCGCACAGGGCGTCACCATCATCAAACGGAACCATGGTGATGGAATTAACTTTACAACCTCTCCGGCATGGAAATAGGCTTATCACTTTCGCCTACTGGGAATGGTTCGATAGTGGATCGAGAACCACAATCGAACAATCCACTTGACGTCACCCGATATTGCAATATTGGTTCATGCAACCTACCACCACTCGCCGTTGCACTAATTTCGACCCCAAGCATCAAAGCTTTCAACGGGGCAGGCTTTGAAAACGTGTAATCCACACCGTCGTGTTCAACATGGCCCGTTGATGTTTTGCAGTGCGTTAAACTATTACCGTGCGCATCATTACACAATTTGTAAACGGTTCGAATGACCCAGCGGCAGCAACGACAGAAAAACGGGCCCACAATAAATTGAAACACATTCATAATTAAACATAAGCTGTGCTGAAATATCCCTCCCTCTGCGCGACACACACATAAATTATTACCTTGATATATTCGGGACACCGGGACTGGTATACCGGTAAACTAATTACTATCGAGTTCGGTAGCTCCACTCCTGTGCCGTGCCAGAGTTGAAGGACTGAAAGATAACCAAATGTAAATTACTTTCAAAGTTCCCACCATAAGCTGCCTATGATTCGCGATGGCCAATAGCAATGCTAACCGACACTACCCGTAAAACGTAGTCCTGGAGATGCGGCTTCCCACACTGCCGGAAGGCTCATCTCATGCACAATATGTCGGGCCAGTCGGGCGCAAAAAGTGGCACTTATTCCAATCGCTGCGTACCGGCGAACTAATTGCTCTTTTTCCGGGTCCTGTTCTATTACACTGAATTCAATTAAAGCTTCTCCTGGTTTCGTTCCGACAAACGGCGGGCTTACGGGACGGCTGCTCGGGTGCCCCGGGTATTGCTCCGCGATTCAACAGCTCGTCTCAACTTTCTCGTCTGCCGTCGACAGGGAACAGCGGTTTCGCCCGAGAACGAGCCCGACCTGTGGCTAGAATTCGCTTCTTCATTTGCACGCTCGACCAACGAACGTACCTGTCAAACGCAACGCCTTCTTACTTCAACGCCTGCCATGTTGCCGACGGGAGAAAGCGAACCCACCGCCCCGCAGAGACGGAGGGATCCAAACCACAGCCCTAGCGCCAGGAGTCACCACTGGGGCACCTTTTTTCTACTATTTTTGTTTTCAGTTTGTTCCCTCGACCGATCATAACGATGTTCCGTTCAACCGTCCCGCTAATCCTGACCTACGGCGGCACACCGGCCACCACCCCGTTTGCCCAGCTTACTTAGTCAAATGACGGCGACGGGCACGAAGAATGGCGCACGAGCACACGCGGGAGGAGAACCTTTCTCGCGACGGTCTGACACCCGCCCGCCGAAACCGGTTCCGGTTCACGATCTGCTTCCGGCGACGGCTACACAGGAGGAAGCAGACGAAGAAAAAACACAAGAACACGGATAAGGAAACGGCGTCGACGACGCGCCCGGCAGTCGTTCTCGCGTTTTGCTCACGATAAAGTGTGTATAAGTGCTGCGATGGATGCCGGATCATGGGGACCGGACCAGGACCGGACGCGTGGACCAGGAAGCGGTAGAAAAAAACTTCTTCTCACACAGCCACTTTGCCGTCCGCCTCCCGAACATCTTCATATCCAAATGGGGCCGATGATCTAATGTCCGGCGACGAACGAAACCGACGCCGGCTAAAAGCAAGTGAAAATGGCACTCTAACCTCCGTTGGGCCATAAAATGGAAGGCATTACGCAAGAGCGTATAAAAAGTGTATCCCGATGGATGAGATAAGTAAAATAAATGTTTCACTGACTCACAATTGAAATGGAGAATGCTGAAGCGTGAATGGATGGACAGGGCGGCCGTTACACCGGATAAGAAGGCGCCTGATATACCACCGCCATTTTCCATTTCAACACTCCGACCATGGCAGATGGTGCAAAGGAAGAACCGGCCCGGCTCTTTACACAAGTCGGTCTAGTCATATCTAGTTTGGCACAAGTCATATCTAGTTTGGCTGGCTCCGATCGGTACCAGCACTGCGGCCCGTGATCGATTCGATTGTGTGCCGCTCGGGGGAATCCCGAAAGGACCTACGGAAAGCCGGCGTACCAAATGGATGAAGTCGTGTTTGTTGAGCAGTGCAGTAGGGACAGAGTGGCAATGGATGGTTGGCGTTGAAGGTTCCATTCAATTTTCTTCATCGCCAGACGAACCCAGAAGTGCCAGAAACGGATGCACGAAGAAGCTTAGCTAAGCGTCTGGTGGCGGTGACTGCGCTAGTCGTCGTGTCTAGACCAGGGTTGCTTTTCAACAAGTTGACCAAGGACTCGATGCCCGGATGCCCGGACAGTAAACAGTGGCAGTTTAGATACGGCGACGATCCACTGTTACGGTGGCCGGTGCCGAATTTATCGAGATGTAAAACGACTTGCC
>NC_071285.1:15544022-15563830 GCF_943735745.2 Anopheles bellator | reverse complement strand
GAGCTGGTCCGCAGCGCTCCAGCTGCTCTCGATGGGGATGCGTATCACCGGCCGCAGACGAACGGTGCACGTGGTACAGATTCATGAGCTGCTCGAGTGGTCGGCGAACGACATGAACGGAAATATACTTCTGATGGGTTGTTGAAGAGGTTGTCGTGCTTTAAAAATGCTCCTCCCCAATTTGTGGGACCTCTTAAATCGTTCTTTGATTGCATGCGGCTCGGAAATGATTGGCAATGATTTGACCGCATTTCCGAACAGCTGTTGAAGTGTTTTAAAATGAACTTAAATTAACATGCCGCGAATGATTAATAAGCGATCTTTTGAAGGAATAGCATCATTGAAGCCCATAAATTAGTAACTTAAGTTAAAAAAATCAGCTTTTAATATGAGTCTTACACAAGGAAAACAGTACTTTACACTGCAATGAAGCTGTCCGTTATCGCACTCAGACTGTCGCACTTCAACTAATAAGCGATTTAGCAGACTAATGCTCACCCAAGACCGGCGTCTGTTCGGTTGATTTAATTTGATGGAAAAACTCCGCTTTCGAGCGGAAAACCCGTCGAGATTCTTGTGATTCTTTCCGTTTGAAGCTGAGTTTGCAAAAAAACGGCCCACCAAAATGGAGGTTCAACCGAGGGATTTTCATTTGTTATATTCTGACACTTGACTCCGGCAAGTCCCTCCCGGGACAGGGGTTTTCTCACAAAATTAGGGTATCACTATTTTTGAGCACCCAATCCCCGGGTAGTACCCGTCAGGATTACTCGACGGCGACCCGCGCCCGAGATCCCCGTGCCGTTGGATGAAAATTTGTTTTTACCTTTTGTTTGACGCAGCGAAAATGTCAAGCGGGATGTCACAAAATATTTCGCCGAACTTTGGCCGAACAAACAAAATCGGAAGCTTCTTCCCAAACTGGCCCACGACCAGTATCGTATTCGACGCACGTCACAATCACCAAACGGTGCCCGGTGCCGCAAATAGGACGTGCTGACTTCACTTCAGAACTCGGCCGCTCTTGCCAGAACCGGTTCTGGCCGCCGTGCCGTGCTGGAAAGGGGAAATGATAAGTTTGACTGTAAAATGATCTCGTGGCAAAGTTTGGAGAGAAAGTGACAGGAAAATGGAAAAGCGAAATTTTCCCGGAATCATCTCCTCGGATGAGGATGCGTGGTGTGGAACCTTGAACGGAACTGACACCGGCAGCAGCCTTCCCCAAGCAAATTTCAAAGTTTTGAGAGCAAACTTTGAAGGCTAGTTGAAGGGAAGATATTGGGAGAAGATGAAAGATTTTCACCAACAAAAACCGGCCACCGGCCAGCCCGGCGAACAACAGCACAGGAACGGCAGCAGCCTTGTTGAAAGCCATCGAAAGTGAGTACGTTACGTGACTTTTTGAAGGATCGCAGGCCATGATTGATTTGCGATCTGGGGCACGCCAGCCCAGGAAAGTTTTCTTGGGCGAATGTTTTCACAGCAAACAGAAAACCCCAAAATCCGTACCCGTCCCGGCCGCCGGGTTGAGCATCTTAGGAATATTTTCCTTTCGCTTCGAAAAGGATGCACCCCCGAAAAGGTTGCCGGTGAGCCGCGGCGAATCCTTATTAGGGCGACGTAAACTTCTAAGTCGAAGTATGTGAAGCACTCGCTTCGGAGTTCATTACCCTGCGAGTATTGGTTCGGAGAAAGTTGGCGCCAAGTTTACGTTCGAGACGCTCCGCGCGTTAGCAAAAAGGCTCCCGGCTCGTTCGTGGTGGGTTCGAATGAAAATGAGAATATAACCGCCACCAGATTGGCCCGGCTAGGAGCGATGTAAATAAAATGCTTCGCAGAAATGGATACTTAATCTAGTCGGGATGATTTGATTAATATTGATGGAGGAAATGGTCATTGAAATGCGTCTCCGGGAAAATTTATCATCTTTTTGTGCCCCAAACGGATTGTAATTTGGTAGAGGAAGTGGAAAAAAAAACGCTTCACCAATCCGGAAGCAGATAGCAACATAATCTAGAAACCCTCGGCTGCCGTACAGTGCTGCCGGAAATGAAAGTAACTATCGATCAAGCCACTCTCGGCCCGGCGACTCGGACTCGGGAGTGAATAAAAACTCATTGTCATCTTCTAAATTGTCCCGGAGCGTTCAGCAGCAGCCCGGGCTCTGTTGCTGACCTGTGCGCTTCCGGGTCCGAAAATTGGATCCATCCACAGTGATAAATGTACCGGCAGCCCGTCGTCAAACACAACGCCAGCATAAATAGAGTATAACGGCACCAGGCAGCCAGTGCAGATTCCGCCGGCGTTTCTGTGGGCAAAGAATAGGTTAACCAAGAGGGGCAAAGAATTCTTCCAGCACGGTCCTCCACGGTGGTTTCCGGACTGTAAGGTGGTTTTTGGTACAATGATAAATTTGAACCTGCTAATCTTAAGGCCAGCAAAAACCGACCACACCGGAGTGGATGGTCGGTCGAGCGAAGGGAAGCGAAAGAAAAATGGTCTGACAATTATATTTTGCCTTCAAAGTTGAAGCGGGCCACTGGAGCTGGAACAGCTTCAATCGACTGACTCAGCACGAAATCAGCCTGGTGCCGCCGGCGCTAAAGAAGAACACTCAGTCCCATTTCTAAGTCTGGTGGAGCTTTATTAGATGGTCAAGTTACTTGAAAGCAAACAAGTTGCGCGCGCTCTCTTCTCGGAGGACAGTAAGAATTAAGCTGGGGCAGGGATCCGGGGAACCGCCCATGCTCTGACTAGTGTTTTTAGACTGTGGATCAGTTCACCGAAAAAGAAAGAAAGAGAGAGATCGCTCCGTTTCCTACGCACTTGGGCCCTTTTTGAAGCTGCAGAACAGCATACTTTTTCGAATCGATAGCGGCCGGAACGGTTTGCACGGTGGCATCCAGGATTGTAGAGGCCCCAGCATTTGGTTTTTCTCCATCACACATTGCAACTTCACGGTTGCATGACATCCGTTTTTGTTTTCATCCGGTACCACATGGCTGTGGGGAGGGCTTTTAAAATAATTGCTCGTCCTGTGCCATACGAACGGGGTACATATGTTTTGAACATTTTTGGACAAACAGCAAAGCAGGCGCGCCGGGTTGAGTCGGGTACCGGAGACTGTTGTTTGGAAATTACATTAAAGCTTCACACCACTCGACGCGACGTGCAAACAACATTCGCTCTTGGTTCGGCCTGTCTGGCGGCGTTACAGTTGTTTATCAGTGCAATTTGTTTGATTGCAAATAGTTTACATTGCGTAACCATTTCGTAACGAGATTGGCAACGATGCCTCCTATGTGGATTGTGGACACGGGTTCCCTGATTGACATACCATTCTGTGCCGAACGATGATCATTAATGGTGGCAGCGATTGAAGAAACTGTTGAAAGTTTCACTATTACGATGATGGGATGATACTTTTGTCATTATGTCCGACATCGCGGCCCGTTACAGTGCTTGCCGTGTTTTTTTTCGGCCACAATTCGACCCACTTCGGATAAATTAATTCGAAAGCCGTATTTATTTGAATATGAAATGAGACGGCATGGGGCATGGGGTTTTGGGTTTCTAAAACTAGCAATGGCCAAATGGAACGGATCAAAACGGAGCATCCCTTAATGGGGTCCTATGGCAGCCCTCTCCAGCACTGTAGTCGGCGGATGATTTTGGGGAAATTAAGTTATCCAACCCCGACATCACCGTCAGCAGCAGCAGGTCGCCTTCGGCCGCCCCGAAGGGTCCCGTCTTGGCAAGCCGAAACTTAAACGCTGCAAACGAAGAAGTGGCGAATTTTAATTAACGATTATTTCCGCCAAAAAGGCAACGCGCTTTTCGGCCAAAAGGGCGTCGCGCTTTTTCGCCCCGGATGGTTCCCTTTTCCAAGGCGGCCCACGATGGGCAGGAAATCTCATTAACGATCGAGAGTCAAAAACCGTTGGGCGACCGGCCCGGGAAGCCGTACCGTGGCTGCCGGACGTGTAACAATAGAAGAACGTGATTTTTTGCTCGTCCCTTTCTTCGCAGGACCGGCGGGCACGAATCAAGTGTTTTTGGCGCTAGATTCACGGATTCCATGTCGTGGGCCGGGTGGCCATAATTCGAATTTGCAAAACAAATGATTATAAGACAAAATTAAAAATCAATAACGAGATCGGCTATTGTCACTTTAAGGCTCCGTAAACACTGTCCCAATTAAAGTGTTACGATTCGAAATCGATCGATTCGGTTGCTATTTTCCCGATTCGGCCATCGGCGATCACTGTGGTCGATATTAATTGGAAAAATATCGATCGCTCAGTTTGATGGCTTAATGCGCCTCGGTTTAGTTGTTTAGGCCAATCCAACCGGCGGGATGGGGGCCTAACAAAGCGCTACAAATTGTCCGGCGGCCAATCATAATCGACAACCCGCCGGTGGGTGGTATGAAATGGAATTTTATGATTGCTGGCAACGCTTGGACGCGATTTTTCTTCCATTTCCATCGTTCGTGCTGAATCGGGCCCTTGTTTCGATATTTCGCCGTTCGAGCTTTCGGTCGCCCTTCGCTTTTCTAATCGTAATGCAAATCTTGATGGCTTCCCGGCACAAACGTCGCTTTTTGCTTCGCAACAACGGCGTCTCGATTGTGAAGCGAAGTGTTGGGACTCGTGGTGCCTGGAGGGTGGATCAGATCGCTTCGTTTTATCCTATTTATTGCCGAAGTAAATCATTCGTTCGATTTATTAGCATAGATTTGCCCGGTAGAACGAGCCCTTTGCTCGATGGATTTTCACGGAAGGTCACAGTACACGGAGGAAAAAAAAGTGGCCCGAGAGGTTGCCATTTTGTTCGTGCCATTTTAAATGATTTGTTGCACGGCTTTTATCATCGCAGTTTTATCATTCGAGGTGCAACGCTTAACTTTTGAAGCTTGTTCCACAATATTTTTGGGGAACATCATCCGTTATGAATTATGAACAGCAACGGATAATATAGCATATTGAGATTTCTTTTTATTACTAACAGATATTTGATAGATAACAAAAGCATCGCTCGCAAGCAAAGGCACCGTTAATGGGAGGCCCATAACTTTGCTCACAATGACGCGGGTGATTTATTGACGCATTTTTATGGGCTCGCGGGCTGAACTATACATAAATTTGGTGAGAAAATAAATGATCCTTTGATGAATTGAAGAGACCTCCCAGGCACTGCCCTCGGGCTTGCCTGGGGGCGAAAATCATATGCATTTCAATTAGCGGCACATTGAAATTGGAAAACAAATAGCCCGGGGCTA
Organism: Anopheles bellator; assembly: GCF_943735745.2. Lineage (NCBI taxonomy): Eukaryota > Metazoa > Arthropoda > Insecta > Diptera > Culicidae > Anopheles > Anopheles bellator. The sequence continues at coordinate 15,558,549 of NC_071285.1, read as the reverse complement.
TTTGTGGGGTGCGAAAGCGTGTTCCGGGGCATATGGAGAGCGGCCCCCCCCAAAATGGATGTTTTATGCGAGATAATGTGCGCAGTTATATTACTTTTTATGAAGCCCGTAAAATCTCCCGGTTTGGTTCTTTGTTTCGGGCCGCATTAATTGATTTCCATTGAATATCCTCATTATGTTCGCGTGTACCGTGAGTTAAATAATGTAATTCAAAACAAATGGCCAAACAGGGCACGTAATTGATGCGTGTTTCTAAATAGTGTACCGCGAAACGGACTCATTAGCGCCCCTCCCGGGCAGACTGCAGCTTTGTGGATGCTCAATTTTAAAGCGAAAGCTCTTTTTTCGACCGAATGTTTCGCTGTCTCTTTCGCTCTTGCTGTGCGCGAGAAATAAAGGTCCCAGAATTAAGTGGCCCCCAAGGCACGTGGAGGTTAGTGGGCTACAGAAACAGGTAAACCTGGCCCAAGTTTAAATAAATCATCAAATTATTCGCAGGTTGTTGCGAGCGTCGCCGGTGTGCCCCATCACAAATTACCCAAAGTTATCTCGGCAAGACCCCGGTTTCGTCCGGGGGTCGCACACGCACTCGATAGGGACCTGACGGGGGCTGAAAAACGACACTCAAAACGGCGATAAACCACCTGCCTAAAGGGAGAGTCAACAATTTACATGATTGAATTTATGGCGGAAGGACACCTCCTCGAGTGGCGGGTTGGTTGGACCTGCCAGCGTTTTTTTTTTGTTCCGTATCTCGAACCCGGAACCGAAGTCATCTGTTTATCTGGCTCTCGTAAAGGGAGCAAATTAAAATCCAATTTGGATATACCGAGCCACCGCGTGGCGTGTTGTTTATGAGGTTTTAAACGCAGACGCAATGGGATTAGGGATTTCCGGTGCCCCATAGAGAAAGAAAGGTTGGGGGGGAATTTTAGATGTCGACCGTCACAATTTATATCGGTCCACCGGTTTCGATTTTATCACCCAGCGCGAAAGCTTTAAAAGGGGAATGGCTTGATCGGGGCTTCAATTCGTAGGTATAGCTGGGAAAAGCACACCGAGAAAGGGCACAGCTCTTCGGTACGCGGACAGGATCACGATCTGCCGACCACGAAACTACCTCAACGTGGTGCGTCTGTGGTGCGTTTGGGTCTATCTTTATTCACGGAATTCACTTTTTATGGTGCCTGCCAGAGGTCGTTAGCATTCCTTGGCGTTGCATACATTGTAAGGCATATTGACATTTCTGGAGCGCCCGGTTTGTTGGGCCGCCGCCGGTCACATAAATCTTCGTGTCATGCGTGCGTGTTCTTTCGATGATTTATTACGTGCCTTGGGACGGTAATGCCGTGTGTAACACGTGCCGTTAATTGATTATTGCTCGTATCGAATCGGGCACATTACGATGAAACACGTAACGGTCTGGTACTTTCAGTAACAGTTCACAGGCAGCGTACGTGAAAAGGGGGTGTATCTATGTTGTGAGCGATTTTACGAAAGAATTAAAGAAAAAAGGATGTTTATTCATGAGTTTGTCTACGATTTCGGGCATATTAATGTTCATACTGAAGCGGCATCGGAAGGAAACTGACGAAGCGACCCAAAGTGTGAAAAAAGGATTTTCCCCTTTTCTGTGGCCTTCGGACCCTTTGGAAGTTCTTTATGTTGTGCCGGTTCCGGCACCAACATGTAATACGTACATCCGAAACACTTGTTGTTGGCATTTTTTCACGCACGATCCCGATCGAGAAGCACTTTCGGCACACTAGGACGGGCTGGCCCGGTCCGGCCCGGGTTGGTAGGTGTTCTAATATACGGTTATCGTGGCCGGCCCGTCCCACGTAATGGCAACCCCAAACGGCCCATAATGATATTTAACCCATAGTTGGCGAGCGATTTTTATTGCCGTGCACACCAACCCTGTTTGCAAACGGTTTGAATCCGATCGCCCGTCGTCCTCGGGCCGATAAAAGGCGCACAATAAAGCAGCACGAGCACGGACCACCGGAAGCTAGAGCGCGGCAGGACCTATTCCCGGGCTGCCCTGGTGTTTGGAATTAGATTGCAATGAGCGCGGGGAATGTGTTGAACGTTCGTAACTAACCGGGCAGTTATGAACCCCCGCCGTGGGTATGTGAACAGTAAATTCACTGGTTTGGTTAGCTTGGCTGGTAATTTTGTCGCCTTGAAATTGGAAGCTTCTTCCCGTCCCGTGCCAGAGGGAGTCGATTTTTCTCCTATGTCCGGGTGTCACGAAACATACCAAAAAGGCTGAAAAGTATCTTTCGTCCTTGAATTTCCGAAACGTTGACACTCGAAACGTGCACCAGGAAACTTTTCATACGTGCCAGGGGGTTCGGTCGGGACTGGATTCGTGGATCGTTTTAATCCCGTGATAAGCACGGGACAGGAGAAGACAACTCGCCCCCGGGGGAATTCGTGACAGCGAACGCGTGTTCCAGGCGCAATCGTTATGCTAGAAATGTGTATGATTTAGTGCACATTTAACGACCAACCGTGTAGCGAATATCTCTCATTTGTCGATACTTTGCCACACTTTGTCCCCGCGCACGGTTGGCGAATGGTTACGGATACGGTTATGCTTCCATCAAACAACGGAACCACATCAAGCACAACACAACAGCCGTTGTTGTGTGAGGTCAAGGGAACGGAACGGTGTGGACTGTTGGCAGACATTAATACCCTGTCCGTGCTCTAACGCTGAACGGATGGACAAACCTGTGGCACCGAGAATCGGGGAGCATCAGCAGTCCCAGCATGTGCATCGCGTCCATCACCATGGAAGGCTACCATAACACGCGAGTTTATTGTAATGGAAATCCGTAATCTAACGGCAAGGATCAAACAGGAACGAGCACGAGATAGAACGTGTGGAAAAGAAGGATCGAGAGATAATTGACAATTAAAAGTAATGAGCCGTGCGGTGGGGACATCCTGGCGCTCTGTTTGGAGGCCATCACGGTTGACACCGTTTGACTTCCAGCGGGCAACCGATGGAGAGGATGAGCAGTTTCCAGGATCAAGTGACACTCATTCCCCCGATAGGGGACCCTGCGACGGGCGTCCGGTCTGTTTGTTTATGAATCGACTAGAGGAATCGGTTTTCCGTTGTCAAGCAGCTCTGCTTCGGCGTATGCTGCACTATGCTACGGAATGGGAAGGTTAGTACGCAAGCTTTTCACCAGCAACAAAAAAGAAGTAGAAAATCTGCCTTCAGTGCTTGCGGACGTGGAAAAACCATGGAAGGCACGTGTTGTGGTTGCAAATCGTACATGCGTCCGATAGGTGGAAGCCACCCATTGTTGCACAGCCATCGGGCCGTGGATACTAATTCCGCAAACGAAACGGGCTCACGCACCTTTGTCGAAAGCTTTCCAATTACGTGCATTACATACGTGACGCGCTCGCTTGATTGGCCAGGGGCCAGGTGTAGAAAAGTGATAAAAAATAGGTGAAGTTATGGTAACGAAGCCGGACACGATTGCAATCAGAGCGGGATTTATGCTGCCAAGCCGGGCGTGGGCTGCGCTTTTGGTACAACAACGCCATTGTCCATTTGGTGGGTTGTAATGAAATGTTCATTTTACTTGAATTTACTAGGCTGCCTATTAAATTCTGAGTCTCGATAACAGAGAACGCTGCTACGAGTCTATTTTTTTGTTTGTTATATTGGTACACTGTTCAAATGAAGTTGTGAAGTGTGAAGTATAAGGACTCTTCGCATCAGTTTTTTTGGGATGCAAAAGGAATTTTATTACCGCATTACTTGCAAACCGGTAAAACAATAAATTTTGGCTATCGCTGAAAACTTTTAAACCATCTGAAAGAGAAAACTCCTGAAAAAAAAACCCGGTTTGCCGAAGAAAAAACATCCTTTTCCACCCGGTCACAGGAGTATTTTGAAAATGGTAAAAATCCTTGAATTAGAGTTCGAATTGTTGCAGTATCCACCAGATTAGCTTCCATCTGTTTTTAGACCCCACAAAAATCATGCGTGAAAAGCTTTTTTCATCAAATGATGACGTCATAACAGCTGCGGAAGCGTATTTTAAAGTCCTTCCAGATTATCACTTCAGGGACAGAATTCTTAAATTGAAGTCTCGTTGAATCAAGTGCCTTGATGTTCAGGAAGGCCATACTGAAAAAAGGTTATTCCATAAAAATGTGTTTTCTTATCTTATTGAGTATGTGTTTAAACTTTTTTTCCCCGATCAGTCCCGAAGTGGAAAAAGTTTCAACCCTTTATTCACAATCAAACAGGTTAATGAGGAAATGCTTTTCCTCTTTCGTTCCGACTTTAAGGGTCTAAGCTTGGAGGCTTTCTATCAACTCACTCGTCTTCGATGGGCAGTGCATCATCTTTAGTGTAAAACTTTAAGTTGGCTCTATTAAAATAAGCATTTTATAGTAATTTAATTGAGTTTTTTTCTATTCGAGTTATAGATCATCATTTTTAGCTATTTTTAAATTTATTTTACGACCCCCTGTGGCCCCCGAGTTGATTGGCCCGAGTGGTACCCCACTTCAGATGGGGTCGCCTCGTTCGGATCCGTGGCGAAACCGTTGAATCTTGGAGAAATTCTTACCCGCGCTTATCGCTTTAAAACACTCCCGACCCGACCGGTGGCCACAAATTGCACAATAAATGTCATTGTTGGAAATTTGCGGTCGAACTTGGTCCTTGGTTCTTGGGCTGCCTTGGGCGGCGCCGAACGGGAACACAATAATAAATAATAATCACCAGTAATGACTTTACAATGGCGCTGCTAGCTATCTCTTCGCTGCGGCCCTCCCCCCAGAGGGACACTGCCTGTGGCGCTGCAGGGTTCTCAGCGCCCGGGATAGTTTATTAGGAAGTTCCACAAAGTTGGCCGCAGCTTAGGGAACTTGTCAGAGATAAGGTAAGCGCTTCGGTATTAGTTTACTTCGATTACATCCTCGTCCCGGGTTAGGGTCAGTTAAACCCCGGTGCGGTCGGTGTAAGTAACGTTCTTGGGGGATGGTCCACTGACTGCGTAGGTCTGGCCCGTTCTGCGTTGGCTCGTTGTTTAAGTGGCTCCGGCTTCACTTTTGTATACTTTTCCTTGCGGATAGGATAATCCGGGTGTAGAACAAGGGGGCCCAGCCTGGGCCGGATTTGCTGATGGTCGTTTATCGTCGCGTAGAGTTACAGCTAAACTTTCACCAATCTTCCCGGTGGCTACATATTGCCGGAAATTCAATCCGGTTAGGTATTTAGGTACCCGATTTTAGTTACTTCAATTGTTGCGGTGGTCTGTGGTTTCTCAAAGCTGGCGTGAAACCATGAAATTACCTAGTTTAAAACAAATCATCATGCCCCGGCCAGTCCTCCCCGATCGGACAGCCCGATGAAAGGGAAAAAGGGATAATTTACCCGGCCGCCATCTGCGACCTGCGACGGCGGGGCCTGTTGGGTCCTGGGCCCATGGTGCATCACAATTTATCGTGCGTGCTATTAGCTGCTGACTAATCACGTTTGTTGTGGTGGCATTGTTGTTGCTGCTGTGGGGATAAACTGTTGGCACAAGGGCTTAGACAACGGGCCCTCGGGGCTGGCCCGGCCGTTTGACCTGTCAATCCAGCCCGGTGTGGTTTTCTTGGCCAGGACACATTAGTTATTGTGCTTAAGGCCTCGTAGTGGTGGTGCACGTAGAGTACGTCTCCCGGTTGAATTCTTTCCCGTTTTCTCTCCTGCTGCGCCATGGTAGGCTATCTCTGGGGGCGACGATCGGTGACACGCAAGCAAGGAAACCGGCAACATAATCCTCGATCATTAATTTCCTCCAGCTGTGCAGCTGTGGTGAATGCTCTCTTGCTGACCTTTTTAGCACACACATACACATACACTCTGCTGTGGGGGCCACAGGACCGGGGGCGTGGTGGGACCGAGAAGACTGCGGGGCCCCCGCCACGCGCGGGAGATGAAAAGGATAAATGGGTGGACGGAGCCTGCAAAGCCTATAATTTTCCCGTGACCTTTAATTAGGGCCGAAGCTTTGAGCGACAAATGACTCCATTTCCGTACGCTGTCGTTCGGTTTTCAATCGCCCTGTACGATGGGCTGTTAATTTATAAAACCTGCTACCGACGGGCGGCGGACGGGTGGACTTTACCGTCGGGTTAGCGCCGAGGACCCGGCTTTAATCTTCAAATAATAGTCGATAAGCTGGGGATGGGAAAATTTCACAAAACCAACGTCCTTACGGGGTGATGGAGGGAACAGTGAAGGACACGCATTTTATAGACATTTTACAAACAGTTGTAATTTAAAGTACCTAACCTCGCTGGTCGGCTTTAAGTGAATACTTTCGAACTGATTGCAAATACTTCTAACAATTGGAAGACGGCATTAATATGACACTTGCGCAAGGCTTATCAACGACAATGTGCTTCCAATGATTCATTCAACAATTGACGGGAATCCCTTTTTATTGGCCATCATTGTATCGCAGCATTGTCATACTAATTTCGTAGCGTTCTTTTATGGTGCAGGTCGGCAATCGCTTAACGAAGCGCCTTTCATCATCGATTACTTTCAAAGTTTTCCGCCCGATTGCGGACCGGCACGCATCACGAACATGTGGAGCCGATTACCGTAATGGGTTGCGCGCCAGAGGGCACAGTTTCCCCCATTTCCCAGGACACACCGTATGGTTCGCAAATGGATTGAAAATCCATCAATTAACTACAAATTCAATCACTGCACAAGAGTTTCCCGTGTCCCGTGTCTGCGTGGGCCCGTGGAAATCCCTTAAGCTGCGAGAATGGGCGGTCTGGCCTGGCTCGCCAGCATGCAACTGATGCGTTCCGAACAACCGCAACATTCCATCCGAAAGGGAGAGGTGGTCCGAGGTGCGAGGTGGCAGCGATGCGTTACTTCCGAGGGTTTTCGCTCATGCGATTGTTATACTTCCTTCCGGTCCGTGGTCTGCGTCTAGTTTCGATTTCTCCGACGGCTTACGGAACTCTTGCGCTCCCGATGGCCCACATGCTCGTCCTGCTTTTCCACAGGGTGGGGCGGATGGTTGTCAGAGGGGGCCCGGGGGCCCGATTCTTTTCGGTTACGGTTTGATGCGTAACAAAAGCCACGGCTTCGCCTGGGCCGTTCACCCTCTGTTGCCGTTTTGGCCTCTTTTGTAAGCCCCGTTACCGCATGGTTTTTGCCACTGATTCTGATTCGCAGGAAACTATTATCCTGGGAGCTTTTCCTTTTTAATGCTACATTAGGTGGCCCGATGGCGCCCGGCGCGCTCCGGAAAGGGGATTATTCTTCTTTTCCGCTCGTTTGGGTTTCTCCTTTGGGGGGGCCAAAAATACTAATCACGGTCCCACAGTGGGTTGGGGATGCGTTTGCTTTCTGGAAGGAGTCGTTTCCGTACATAAATAGGATAATAATGGAACTCCTTTCACGGAGTCCTTGTTTCATTTGTAACGCTTGGTGCTTCCACTATACCCGCTATCTGTTGGCGTGTTACGGAACCGGAGCCGTCTTATGCCGGTCCTTTTTTCTAATATTGATGTCCGAAACATAAAAGAAAATCTCAAATATGTCGCATCCGCTTGCCGTAAATGTAATTCTCGAAACTTGCTAAGCTTCGTTAAAGAGGCACAAACGACCGGACCGACCGGACCGGAAACTGGAGATCTCTGCCCTCTCGGTGTTACGAAGCGGACACAGCCCTGAACGGGGTTTATTTCCGGTGGTGTTTCCGCATTTTCCACCCGGCCTTCGGTGGCCGAAACCGGACCAGAACGTCTTAATAAAATTTATGACGAAGCCATGAGGCATCACAGCGCAACTGAGGCGGCATCAATGCGACAGCCGTACCGAACCTGAAACCGAGCCGGGCTGTCGGGTTTAACAACATTTGTCCGATCCCATGCCGCGTGTGACGAAAGATTGAGTCCTTTTTCGGGGGGCCCCAGGAAAGGTCCTTCGGCATGCCTTTTTCAGTGCCATCGGTGCCTGTTAACATCCTGATTATACGCGGTGGCTGTGTATGATCCAATGGCCCCGGTCGTAAGCCGACGGAGTGAGACGGCGCGGGGAACCGTTTGCGGTCGAGTGTGGAAATTTTGTGGCAAAATGATTGAATGTTGCCTGACGGCTCCCCTCGTGCCGGTCTCGGGGAGGATTGGGCTGGAAAATTGTGGAACTATTGGCCCCCCCTTTCTGTGCTCCTGTGCTGCGTGCGGACAGATAACCTAACGATGATATGCGGCTGCTTAAGCCGTGGCCTCCGCCTATCCTGAGCGAGTGGGCGAGATGGGCTATTCGTAAGGGGAAATGCCATAGTCAGTGGCATGCCGTCAGAGGAATTGTATATTCAATTGGTAGAATTATGGGTTTACCAGAAATCGTTTCGCTTTCTGCAACAAGCAGCTCAAACCTCAAACATCCTGAAGCATCCCGTCCCAGGAGCTCATCGGAGTCGGAGCTTCAGACGAGCGAGTGGCGAGAATAAATTGTTCCCTCGTTCGACGCATTTTGGATACATTTTTCACCCATCGACGGTCGGCATTCCGGGGCGAGTGGAAAAACATTCCCCCCCACCAGGGGCCGGAACCTCCGAGATCCTTGTTGGTAATCGGGCCAAAACGGGACAGCAAAACACGCTCACGTTCCGATTCGATGTTATCTTGTAAATTGTACAGCCTCGGCTCTAGGGTCGCCTGGCCAGCCGAGCGCTCCGATGTTTGATACTTGTCTGGCAGAATGAATGAACGAGTATTAAAAGGAAATTCTTCACTCACGGAACCACGGACGGACGGGCGGAAAAGTATCGCCGGGAGAAAACGGGAAAAAAGAGAAAACGCACATCAAGCCAGCAGGGTGGCAGCCGGGTGATAAAAAATGGCGCGCTGCTCGGTTGTTGCTGTGAGGTTTTGTTTTCTTCTAACGAAGTCAGAAGAATGGCCCAAGATAATATCCTTCTATTTATTAGAAAACGAATCGAAGTGGCACGAGCGACCGGTGGGATCGGTTTGATTTGTGGAAGGTGATTTACGAGGCGAAAAACCTCGGCCGACGCCCGGCCACCATCGAACAGGTCCGCGCGAAGGGTGGCGTTTTCTGGCACCATTTTTTGTTTTCGGATTTGTTCGCTATGAAAAATGATCATTTGCCTATCATGGGAGCGTTTGAAGGAAGTTGGAGGAAAAAAAACGTTTGCTACAATAAATGTTAAAGCTAACGCTTATAACTCTATACAATGGGAGCGATCGGTTAACTTTATCGGCTGAAAACTTTAACGTATTAGCTGCCGTGTCGGGTGGATCTTCTTCGCCCGGAGAAAGGCGCACAAAAATCCAATAAATATAGATTGTTTCGATGACGGCAGTGGCGGCATTACCCGCTCCTCAGAGACAGCCCGATAAGAAGTGCTTAAGGAAGAGCTATTTTTCCATCGTCTTATCTGCTCGGTTCGCAGCGCACAGCCCGGCGCCGTCGAGGAAACCCGGCAGCCGGAGAGCCGTTTCGAGCCAACGAGATTCCGGCCGGCACACTCATCGGATAATATGTTGTTAGTTTACAGGTGAGCGAACGGTAGGCTCCCGGAGGTATTCGGAGCTCGCGTCTACCGTTAACCGAGTTAACGAATCGCTTGAACGTTCGACGTTCCGAACTTCTCCAAGTTGAAGCCTTGAAACCAATGGCTTCAATTCTGCGCCGAACCCGATAAGAACACGCAGATAATGACAAAAATTATGCTCCCCGAATTTGTGGCCGGGAATGGAGCGAAAGTTCAAAGGCAAGATGGGAATTCTGGAGTGTTTGTTGCTGGCCGGCAGGGTCAGTGTTTTTCCACCACTTGACCTGAGTCTAGACGGTGATACAACGTCCCAACACTGGCCGGAAGATGTCCTTAAGCACTGGAGAAAGTAGATGCGAACGAACGAATGAATGAAAAACAACAAGAATGGTGACAGAAGGTTACAGCGCACGGCAGATGGGGGCCATCTGGTTCATTAAAAGTTAGGGTCCTTTGGAAAACACATATACACCCAAAACCGGTAATATGCAGAGATCCAACCGTGGGCCTCTTCCCAACGGATGAAGTTTGATCCGGACAACAACTTGTCGAGCTGCGCTGCGCGTCTCTCTGTCTTTCTTAATGGCAACTTTTAGGACGCGCTGCGGTGCTGAGGTGCCAGTGCTTTGGGGTCCGAAAAGAATCTCGAGAGAACGGCCAGGAACAAAATCGACACGGCACCACGGTTAGCCATTAGTCACCGAACATGACAGCTAAATTGTGTCCCCCGGGGACCCGAAGGCCAACCTGAGCCTACTTCCTTGTCGTGCGTGCAACCCACGGCGGCTTTCATCTTTTCGGGGGTCGCTTTCCGGGAAAGTCGAAGATGAAACTGTCAAACTGAGCCGGTCCCCGTGGGATTCCAACGGGTTGAACGGGCGATATTTGACACCTAACTGCTCCGTGCCGGGGCTAATGGGCTAGGTTTTAGAAGTTTTTCGATCCTCGCACGGACGATGGGCCGTTTTGGGGTGGCCGCTCCTTTTGTCGCGTCTAATCATCGTCTTCCGGCAACGGGGCCATAAAATGGCGGCGACGGCTTCTCGCTGGCGTCTTTATAAAAATCCCTGCAAAGTGCCATAAGATAAGGCACCCGAATGGTCCTCCTGCTGTTGGGGTCAGCTTTTGGTCCGGATGCCGGCGGGATGTTAATAAGAGTGTGTTACGTCGAGCGTCGTTAGTGCAGGCGTTAGCGTTAAGGCCACCGTTTTGCGCGATGTGCCGTCTAATGCCGTGATAATTGACAATTTAAAATAATGATACCTCGGCACCTGGCGCAAGACGTGGCTTTGGAGCTTTTTGTGGCAAAGCCAGGACCGACTTGCTGCAAGAGGCAATTTTGGAATGGATTTGAAAATTCTGCAAATCTACCTTGAGGATTCGTCTTCCGCGAGGATAGAAGCTAGGACTACGGAATCATTTCTTCATTGTCGCGTCGTTACCACACCCGGCACAGCAAAGCACAGCAATGCGCTATCCAGTTAAGCAAATGGTGTTAGGCGTAATTAGAGGCTTAGAGAGCGTGCTGTCTTAAAGTGCCATTTTTTATCCGGCTTTTGCCTACAATAATGCTTCAAATAAAGTTAAACAAAATGTGCCTGCTTTCTCTATCATGGAATTGGAATTCTCCACGTCAACAATTGGATTTTCCAATCAAAATCCTTTTAAATTAACACAAGGGCAAGGGCATAACATAAATTACCGCTACGCAGCTTTGTTGTGAATCAAAGCCTTTTTTGCAACTAAGCCGCCCGGTTTTGAGTGCCTCTCCATAGGCGGATGGCATAATTTTATGTGTTTCTATGTTGTCTGCCCTCGTACTTCAATCATGGCGAACTGAAACACGGATTCGACACAATTAGAGCACGTCCCTGACTTAGTGGAGTGGAAAGTTCCCCGAACAAAAAATGGGCCTGACGATGGCTCACCAATATTTCCATTGTCGTTCATTGTGCATTTAACGTCATCGATACTGATCCAATAGTCGGCCACCGTGCTTGAAACGATGGTAGTTTATAGTCGACCCGTGAGTGTGTTCGCGCGATCGGAAAGTGGAAATATTGCGCGTTGCACCATGAAGCGTGTCCCGATTGTCACGTACGATGATAAATTCGAGCAGCTTTCAGCCTGGGAATGGCTTCAACGGTACGGTTGTTCTGTTGACAGAGTAAGAACGTCGTTGAAACAACAAAATCTCGACGATTGGTCCAGGTTGGGCCAAACAATGGGTAAATTCATAAATACAATCTACTCCATCGTTCACCTCGAGATCGTGTGGAGTGTAAACTTTGTAGAGTGATTCCACGCAAAAATGGAGCTCCGAATATAGCCGCAGCCTTTTCGAGTTTTCACTGAAAAATGATATGCGCAATTAATGGCGCGAGACGAATCAAAAGGTCAAATTTAGCGTTAGCGAATCCTGCTTGACGATCCAGGTGCTTGTTTTGTACAATTTACAAAGTTCACAAGGGAATTCTACGATTAGTTGTGATCGTTTCTAATTAGTACTTCTTAATGACCACAAGAGGCGCAGCAGACCGAAACCATCTTCACACCTAACAGAAACCGGATATGTTCTAATATGATATGTTGACTATCGATTCCGCGAGCCGATTCACACCTAAACTCGTTTGCTAAGGTGGTATAATCTCTATGGACGATGGGATCGTGGATAGTTTCAGCATTTGTTGTTGGAAGAGAGCATGAAATTGATGAAGGGTTGGATCAAATGCACTGTTGCACTCTTAGGTGGTCATTACATGTATCGGAAATTAAAGTGGTCAATCATGTTGGAAAGTTGGTTTTGGCTTGTTCAAGGGATCTCACTCTTAATGCTCGATTTCGATGCTACACAATTCAAACAGCACAACGGTATATGTTTTCGACTGAAGCAAGTAGAGGGTTGGATAATCAATAGGGTTAAGCGAAGCCATACGCGAACCGTAGTAAAGTTTGAGTTGGTTGTTGGTTGAGAATTAAAAAACTTCTCTCAGGGAGGAGACACGGTTCGTGCACAGTGAGGGTTTAAGATTCGATTCAGAGGAAAAAGATGATTACAATAACGAAGGAAGAATCTAACAGATGTGGCACATTCAGAGAATGAACTCAGGACGAAGCACTATGAGCTATTCCGACTGGTCGATACTAGGACCAGTTACAACTGAATGAATACTGGGGACCTTCGTTAGCAACAAATGATACAATTGTTATCAATTGATTTTATCAACTTTGGCAGTTCAGCATAAAAATGGGTTGCTTTGCCACGTCTAAATTAGGTTTTAAATTAGAATTTAGTTAATTATCAATTATTTCCAAAGGGTAAAAACAAGCAATGAAGTGCGACCGGTTATTTTAACCAGGAACGGAACCAGGATCAGGAACGCCTGGTCTCTTGTAAAGCACGTAGATCACAAAATGCATTAACAACATTTAGATAAACCTAGTACGTCAGCTAAAGGCCCGTTGATAGAGCATTTGGTATCGCTCGTCACTGTCACGCAGCAGGCCTGGGTTCGAATACCAGAACCGGTTGTCACTCAACCGGTCATGGTTTCGATTCCCGACAGGAAGCTTGGCGCGGGGCTAACAACCCCGCCCGTAATAACGAATCATTGCGAATAGCACCAGAGATTAAATTTGTCTCTAGTGCAGACCAAGACCGCTCAGGGGCTGTCGCCGAATAAGAAGAAGTACGTCGTCTGGAAGCTTCTTTGGATCGGTGTGTGATCAGTTCGAGTTTGTGCTTCTCAGTGATCAGACGTACAAGAGCCGCCAGCAGAGCAAACCTGCTTTCACCAGCAAAAGAAACATGTTCGGATTCTCTGAACCTGAACCTGTTCCGACCGATCTTCACCACAGTCGACGAAGAACCCTTCGATCGGAACGATGGCTAATTTTGTTCATACTCTTTTGTGTTCTGTCTGAAAAGGCGAGGGCCTTCTCTACCAGCAGGCATCTTGTTTGTATGTTCAACGAGCTCAAACCTAAATCTACAGAGTACCGTATCGAAGACACTCCGGTGGACCTCTGTACACATGTGGTATACATCGGCGCTGTAATCGATGCAGAATACCTTGAGCTGACGCCGCATGATAAAAAGGTTGATATACAGGCGAAAGGCTTTCAAGAGTTCGCTGATCTAAAAAAACGACGGCCCGATGTAAAGCTTTTGTTGGGAGTTAACAAATTATCAGAGAAAACTTTTCAAAAGATCACTGCCTCAAGGAACACACGCAAAAACTACATCGACAGTGCTATTCGTTTGTTGAATCGATATAATTTCGATGGACTAGCGTATAAATGGTACTATCCGAAAGAAGTAATACATAGTTATGCTACGTTAAATGAAGAAACGAAGCAAGCCTTCAAGAGTGCCGGACACGACTCGTGGACAGTTTCGGTGTTCGTTGACGGAACAGAGAAATTCATCGGAGCAGGACTTGACCACAGGCGCATCTGCCAGTGAGTAGCAGTAACCGTTTGGTGTTCATTACATCAGTCAGAAAAAATGTGATTATGTTTCTAATCCTTAGAACGGCTGATTTCGTTCACCTCCGAGTATGGCGTAAACCTGAGTACACAAAAAAATTCACGGACGTCCCTTCTCCGATGAACCGGCGAAACTTCGACAGAGGTGAGCTTATGCAGTACAACGTTGTGGACGCGACAAGAAACTGGATCAATATCGGATGTCCCAGAGAAAAAATACTACTGAAAGTTTCGTTAAATGGTCTGATTTTTGATTTGGTTGACAAGGACAAGCGCGATCTTAATTCTCCTAGCTGTAGTTCTCCGGATTTGGTGCCGTACAACAAAATATGCTCCCGACTGGACAAAAAACTGGAGAAGGACAAAAAGAACTGGGTTAAAGATTGGGACGCGCAAAGTATGTCACCGTACGCAATATCCGGGAACAAGTGGATTGGTTATGAAAATGAAGATTCTCTCGAAGA
>NC_071285.1:15535431-15543822 GCF_943735745.2 Anopheles bellator | reverse complement strand
GCAGCCAGGAGCCAGCCGCTGGAATATTCAAATTCGGTGCCCGTTTCCGTTTCCCCACAGATCAATCCCAAGTGCAAGATGACGCAGTGGTCCGAGTGGAGTCCTTGCAGTGTGACGTGCGGGCTGGGCCGCAAGATGCGCACCCGGATGCCGATCAACAAGAGTATGAAGGTGCACCACAAGCGGTTCGTCAACTACTACATGACCCGGCGCCGCGGACCGGCCCACGGGGACGATGAGGACGACGATGACGAGGAGCACGGCAGCGTCGAGGATCACGGTGACGGCGAAGACAACGATCTGCACATCACCGACCAGAACGATCCGTGCTACGGTGTGGAGACGGTCGAGGAGGTAACCTGCGGCCACGACTTGCCACCCTGCGACGGACTGTACGGTGTACCAGGTACGGAGCAGATCCAGGGTCTTCCGTGATTTCCGGTTTTTTGATGGAATGCTCGGGTTCCTTCCTTCCCACAGAACTGTGCTTCCTGGAGCCGAAACCGGGCAACTGTCGGGACTCGCAGACCCGCTGGTACTACGATGGCGACAAGAACGACTGCTCGATCCTGTTCTTCACCGGGTGCGGCGGCAACAACAACAACTTCATGTCCCGAGAGGACTGTCTCGATACGTGCAGCAAAGGTAAGCGGCCGGGTCGGGTCTTTTGGCGGGCGATTCTGACGTCCGGGTTTCGTTCTCTGGCCTTCAGACCGTAAGTTTACCAACATCCCGATACGGGACCAAATCAGCACAAACAGTGCCGGCGGTTCCGACTACGGTGCCGGAGGTTCCGACACGGACCGGAAGCAGGACTGCAAAACGTCACACTGGAAGCGGGGGCCCTGCAACGCGACCTGCGGCGAAGGTTTCCGCGCCAAGAGCCGCACCATTCTGGTCAGTCCTTCCATCCTTGCTTTCTCTTTCTGCATTTCCTTCTGCACGTTCCGGTTCTACGGCTTTACTGACCTACGCCACTTACCACAGGTACACCCAGCGAACGGTGGGCAGCGGTGTCCGAGGAAGCTGCGCAAGGTCGAGCGCTGCTTCTCGCACTGCGACTCGTCCCGGCATGACACGAACCCGTCGTGGGGGCCCTCGACCCGCTACGCGCCCGAGCCGATCGAGTGCGAGTACTCCGGCTGGTCGGCCTGGTCGCCCTGCAGCAAAACCTGCGGCGACTACGCCGTCCAGCAGCGCACCCGCTACGTGCTGAATCCGGAGAACGGCCGCTTCTGTCCGCACCGGCTCGAGGAGCGGAAATGTGATATCATGCCTTGCCTGTTGGGCAAATAACTCGGCGCCGGCAGCGGTTAGATCCCGATTCACGTTCCCGACGGTCACGGCACCGACGGGGCACCGAAACACCGGGCGTACCGAAACGCTTTTCCCCGTATTGTGTGGTTAGATTTCGCCGGCGCCGTGCGGCCGAATTTCCCTACATTTCAATCGCATGAGCTGAGCATGCAAAATTTCGTTCCCATTTTTTTCCCCCTTCGTTCAATATTTTATAACCCTTTTTTTGCCGCGACCCATGGAATGGATGCATGGAACCGCCGGTGGATTGGATTGGAAGCCGCTCGCATACGTCAGGACCTGTCGGTGGACCTGTGGCTGTGGTGAGGTGACGCACTGTGTTTACGGACCCGTTGGGTTCGGCCCTCGTTTATCGGAAGCATACATGGCGGCATGGCATCCCTCACCGACCAGCGAGAACGAAACCCGGCTGGTGCCGGAACACTAATAAAATAACACACAAACACGCCCTCACGGACACATAAAAATAGTTTAAAAACCGTAGGTGAAATCCAAACACCGGTGCATGATACACAGAGCATGGGGAACCCGTCATCGTCGAACCTATAGGTATAATATAGGCCCGCCGATGCAGATCTAGTAACCCTGCCAGCAGCAGCAGCAGCAGCAGGAGCAGTAGTAGACCACACATACTGACACGTCGCACGTGACGTTGATTGCACCGAGCTTGATAGCCAATAGAGAGAGAGAGAGCGAATGAGATAGAATGAGAGAAGCAGGCCCCAGTAGGTTCGTGTGGTGCAATTAAAGGGAGAGAGAGAAAGAGAGTTGAAAGAGTTGTGTGAGAGGCAGGATTGAAGAGGAATGCACACGACACACACAAACACACACACACATCCATCATGTATCCTTCAACTAACGAGATCGAATAAAATGAAGTACACGTAACTCTGTACTCTGCGGCGCGGCTTTGGTTTGTATTTTGTCGATTTTTCCCTTTCCTTTCATTTTATACAATTTTCATTTTGGGAAAACTCGGAACCACCAAGGACGACCCGGGGACGAGCCGAAGGTTTCGCGGTTTTTCGACTACAAAACCGAAACCCCAATCGAACACAATTCGCTCATTTCAAATCAAATACTGGCATTATTTTGACTGCCACAGCCGTGTCTCGCGCGGTGCCGGGTTTGGCACCCCCTTGTTACTGGTGGTGGCGAATGGGGATTCTATTTGATCGGCACGAATCTATAGTTTAGAACCGAACCCCTGCCACAGTGACTCTAGTGGTACCGTAGTGCCTTAGGGCCCACAGTGCTGTTAGGGCTGCAGTGGGGAATTCGTGGGCTATCAGATAGGGCTATCAGGACCCTGAGTCCGGAAAACGAACCAGGAACGTGCACCGGTCTCGAAAGTGTCTTTTCTGGTAAGCTTCTACCTCGGCGCTAGGCCGTTGCAGTGTATCCTTTCGGTGGATGAGATCGTTGTCCTACCAACGTAATTAGCAAAAAAGTATTAAAATGCCTGCTCTGGGGGGGAGCACTCGAAGGCTGGTGAAAATGATAACAGGGCACACGATGTGGAGAAAATTACATTACATAAAATTGATCCCCGTCCCTTATTGGGAACTAGGCCACTCGTTCTACTTCCACGGTCCCACAGGACCTCGGGAAGATTATAAGAGTCCCCAAAGTGAAAAACGAACGCCTATCCGACTACCGCTTTAATGAACTTTGTCGTCGTCGATGGACGGCTCGGTCCGGAAGCGGAACAAAGCCGCACCCATTGTGATATGAATGCCGGATTGTGGCCCCTGTTTGAGTTGCTAACGTAGGCTCCCATGTTCTCCCTCTTCTCGCAGTAAGCCTCGTCGGCATCCGGTCGATGCAGGTACCGCACAAATTTTCCGGCTCCTTCCTGGCGGCAGAGAATGAAGTTTTTGGAGCTTTCTGTGGTTTGTTGCTTTTGGGATGCCTTGAAGACCCTAGACACCAAGTTAGTACATATTTTATTCAAAGTATGATCCATCATCTAGCTACAATTTTCCACGGGTATGGTGTTTTAGGTTCTGTGTGTCCAGGAATCTAAAATTGGGGTTAAGTTTCTCCACGGTCCTGACGAGTGCTTAACTATTTCATTTACAACTTGCCTTGCGTTATGACAGTTCAAAAATCACATTTTAAAGTTTGTTTACACGTTGGTGCCACTTCCGGTTTTATTTGATCGTAACAACTCATAGTGGATCGTTCCTAGTTGATCCATCGAATACACAGCATTTAATTTTTCCGGTACAACTGTGGTAAGACTAAGTCTTCCGAAGGTTCGATCTTACGTTTTGGGGAATGGTAGGGAAGACAGACATGAAGAACACTTAAGATATGTGCCTTAACTCGTGTATTCTTCTCGTGATAAAAATTAATTCTTCTTTCACTTCGAGCCCACATCACCAGCAGATCGGTCGATGGCAAAGGCGAATGAGTCGTCGTCGGTCGACCTGATTGGTTTGTAAGCCTCAAAAAGAGCCGAGAGCAAAGGAAACTTTTTCCCACAAATTCCACTGTAATCGTCTGCATCAGGTGAAACTACCACTATTCCTCCCAAACCTTCACTGTCCACGAAATGTACCTTCTCTTCGAGAGAATCTTCATTTTCATAACCAATCCACTTGTTCCCGGATATCGCGTACGGTGACATACTTCGCACGTCCCATTTTTTAGCCCAGAACTCATCGTCTTGCTGAAGTTGAGAACAAATTTCGTTGTACTGCACAAAATCCGGCAAATTATTGCTGGGAGAATTAATTCCCCGCATGGTTGTATCATCCACATTGAACATCAAACCAGTTAACCACACTTTCAGCAGTATTTTTTCTCTGGGACATCCGATATTGATCCAGTTTCTTGTCGCGTCCACAACGTTGTAGTGCTTAAGAACACCTTTGTCAAAGTTTCGCCGATGCATCGGGGAAGGGACGTCCGTGAAATTTTGTGTGTGCCCCGGATGTCGCCATACTCGGAGGTGAACGAAATCAGCCGTTCTAAGGATTAGAAACATAATCACATTTTTTCTGACTGATGTAATGAACAGCAAACGGTTACTGCTACTCACTGGCAGATGCGGCTTTGTTCGTGTCCTACTCCAATGAATTCCTCTGTTCCGTCAACGAACACCGAAACTGTCCACGAGTCGTGTCCGGCACTCTTGAAGGCTTCCTTCGTTTCTTTATTTAACGTAGCATAATTATGTATTACTTCTTTCGGATAGTACCATTCATACCATAGTCCATCGAAATTATATCGATTCAACAAACGAATAGCACTGTCGATGTAGTTTTTCCGTGTGTCATTTGAGGCAGTGGTCTGTTGAAATACTTCGTTTGACCAAATGGTAACACCCAACAAAAGCTTTAGATCGGGCTGTCGTTTCTTGAGATTGGCGAACTTTTTAAATCCTTTCTCCTGTATATCAACCTTTACATCGAACGGCTGCAGCTCAAGGTATTCTGCATCGATTACAGCGCCGAAGTATACCACGTGTGTACAGAGGTCCACCGGAGTGTCTTCGATACGGTACTCTGTAGATTTAGGTTTAAACTCGTCGAACATACAAACAAGATGCCTGCTGGTAGAGAAGGCCTTCGCCTTTTCAGACAGAACACAAAAGAGTATGAACAAAATTAGCCAACGTTCCGATCGAAGGGTTCTTCGTCGACTGCGGTGAAGATCGATCGGAACAGGTTCTCCACGGTGGCTTCGTTCTCGGACGTGATGGCCAGAGAATCCGAACATGGTTCTTTTGCTGGTTAAAGCAGGTTTGCTCTGCTGGCGGTTCTCCGGTACGTCTGATCACTGAGAAGCACAAACTCGAACTGATCACACAAGCACTGTTTCGGATGGGTTCGTAAGCTCCGGATGCTAATCAAATCGAGCTCCTCAAGGTCAGGGCAGATGGGTCACAAACATGCAGTTCCATAACTGCAACATTCAAAGGAACGCTTACGTCGCGAAACGATTTTCGCACAATCTATCCGAAGAAGCTTCCAATTGTCGTACTAGGTTTATCTAAACGTTGTTAATGCATTTTGTGATGTACAGGGTTTACAAGAGACCAGGCGTTCCTGGTGCATAGAAGAGTATTCTTAAAATAACCGTGACGGCCGCACCCGCAAATAAACTAAAGTCTAATTTCAATACCTAGTTTGGCTTGGGAACCCTAGTTTGGGTCTTGGGATTGGGTTAATTTGTATATTTTAATGAAATGTAACTTAGATTGCCAAACTTTGAAAGCGCCTAATGTGCGCCTTTTCCCCACAGTGCGCCTTTGCTTGAGATCGCCCTACTCCTGGTATCCGTTTTGAAGTCTTTCGTGCTTTACTTTCAACGGCTTCGGCTCATATTGTTTCGAATCAACTACATTCGCGTAGTAGAGCACGTGTATGCAGATGTCCACCGGAATGTCTTCGATACGGTGTTCTTCGGAACCATTAATAAGTTGTCTTGTTACAACAACCGTACAACAGGCAGGGCCATAGTCAGGCAGAATACAGAAAATCATCAGCATCATCAGGCAACATTCCGATCTTACGGTTCTTCACTGTCCCCTGTTCGCCGGAACGGGTTTCGCGTTGGGGCATGTCTTGGGCGGTGATTCGGTCCACATACTCGATAGCCAATGAGTTCAAACAATTCTTGTCTCTGTTATGTCTCAGGACGGGTTTTATTTGCACACGGCCCATGCACGTCTGATCACTGAGAAGAACAGATTCGAACGGATCACAACATTGAATGGATAGTGCTGAAGAATAGGAAGACTCCGATCTCCCATTTCTTTCTAACCTGTAATTCATTACGTTGACCATTACTGACCTGCCTCACCACTCGACCACTCCGTCGATAGTTCTTCAACGGCAACGGCTCAAGAGAAACTGGTTACTTTAGGGATGCAAAAGCGCGGTATGCAACGAACGCGGTACAACATCATTGCAAACCGAATCAAACATAAATAGGCCTATTTCATGCAGAAAAGAACATCACCGTGCAATGAACTCAAATATATACACTAACATAAGCGGTCAAGTAGCGATGATTCGCAGGTGAAGAAATGGGTGCAAATGAGACGAACGGTCGGAAGAGATTCTCCAAGGTGGCTTAATTCTCGGACTTGATGCAAAAGAGAATTCATACATGTTTCTTTTGCTGGTGAAAGCAGGTTTTCCCTGCTAACGGCTCTGCTACACCTGAGCTGATTTGATCGAAATGAGCTTCTTAAGGTCATGGCGGACCGTCATTCAGGCTTGCGAATTTCGTGCGCAGTTAGTAAGGATGTCAGAATTAAACTGGTTCTTTGATGCATGCATGCATCGAAAGTATATCACACGACATTTAATATATCACCATGCGTCTCACATTGTCAATTTAAAAGACTTTTGTCGGTCGATCATTGTCTTTGGAGTCATTGTTAATCGCTTACGATAACGATAAGACTATGTATAGCTAGGTCCGGTACGACGCGTAAAAACTGTGAACGAAGCCCGCGTGCATCTAAAACCGCAGCCACCTCTCCAATCGTCCTTATTGAAGACAGACATTTGGAGGAGCTAACTTTACAGCCTTTTCATGGGCTGTAGTTCTATGGAGTAGAGAACCGAACGTAGAGTCGAACACACTTTACGACCATCTCGCTGTCTCTCTTTCCCTCTCCCGGCAGAGTGACAAAATCCGCACCATCATCAAGGCCCGGGGCATCTCGTACCCGAATGTGACCGGAAAAACATTCGCCGTGTTTCGCGTCGACTCCAACCACCACCTGGTGTCGCTCGTGTCCATGATCGACCCGTCCCCCGACTGGATCGTGGGGGTTTCGGGGCTCGAGCTATGCCTGACCAACTGCTCGTGGATCGAGAACAAGATCCTGAACCTGTACCCGTGGGACGCCGGCACCGACAGTGGCCCGACGTACATTGCGCCCGACCAGCCGACCAACCCGCCCGACGTGATCCGGCGCATCAAGTCCAACTTCCCGAACGACCCACGCTCCCCGTTCTACGATCCGTCCGGCACGGAGATGAAGCCACTGGCGCGGATCTACCTCTCCCGGCAGCGGCTGTACGAGAAGAACTGCGAGGCGGACAACGAGGAGGAGAACGAGAGTAAGCAGGCGTGCGAGACGGAACCGTGGTCCGACTGGACCGACTGTAGCTCGCGGTGTGGCAAGGGCAAGCAGACGAGGCGCCGCGTCTACCGGCACCCGCTGAAGGCGAAGCAGGCGGAGTGCAAGAAGAAGCTTTTCGACCGCCGGCCGTGCGTCGGCACGGACCGGGACTGCGACTACAACAGCCAGGAGATCGAGGAGGCCTACCAGAGCGACCCGGAGTGTGAGGTGACCGAGTGGGGCCCCTGGAGCGAGTGCAGCTCCCCGTGCGGCCGGGGCAACAGGACACGCTCGCGGAAGTACCGAAAGAAGGGTGCCCGGAAGAAGTGCGAACGGTTGCCGAACCCACCGCTCCTGCAGCAGACCGTGCCGTGCGACGAGGACTGCGGTGGTGACATCTCGCAGCCCGTCCTCAGCTCCGATGTAACTACCCCCCACCGCAGCCAGGAGCCAGCCGCTGGAATATTCAAATTCGGTGCCCGTTTCCGTTTCCCCACAGATCAATCCCAAGTGCAAGATGACGCAGTGGTCCGAGTGGAGTCCTTGCAGTGTGACGTGCGGGCTGGGCCGCAAGATGCGCACCCGGATGCCGATCAACAAGAGTATGAAGGTGCACCACAAGCGGTTCGTCAACTACTACATGACCCGGCGCCGCGGACCGGCCCACGGGGACGATGAGGACGACGATGACGAGGAGCACGGCAGCGTCGAGGATCACGGTGACGGCGAAGACAACGATCTGCACATCACCGACCAGAACGATCCGTGCTACGGTGTGGAGACGGTCGAGGAGGTAACCTGCGGCCACGACTTGCCACCCTGCGACGGACTGTACGGTGTACCAGGTACGGAGCAGATCCAGGGTCTTCCGTGATTTCCGGTTTTTTGATGGAATGCTCGGGTTCCTTCCTTCCCACAGAACTGTGCTTCCTGGAGCCGAAACCGGGCAACTGTCGGGACTCGCAGACCCGCTGGTACTACGATGG
>NC_071285.1:15343462-15535231 GCF_943735745.2 Anopheles bellator | reverse complement strand
TTATGCTACGTTAAATGAAGAAACGAAGCAAGCCTTCAGGAGTGCCGCACACGACTCGTGGACAGTTTCGGTGTTCGTTGACGGAACGGAGAAATTCATCGGAGCAGGACTTGACCACAGGCGCATCTGCCAGTGAGTAGCAGCAACCGTTTGGTGTTCAGACGAGAAAAAAAGTCTTGAAGTCAGAAAAAAAATGTGATTATGTATCTATCCCTTAGAACGGCTGATTTCGTTCACCTTCGAGTACGACGAAAACCGGAGTCTGCAAAAAATTACACGGACGTCCCTTCTCCGATGAATCGGCGAAACTTCGACAGAGGTGAGCTTATGCAGTACAACGTTGTGGACGCGACAAGAAACTGGATCAATATCGGATGTCCCAGGGATAAAATATTGCTGAAAGTGTGGTTAAATGGCTTGGTTTTCAATTTGGTTGACAAACACAAGCGCGGTCTCAATTCTCCCAGCCATAGTTTTCGGGGTTTCGTGCCCTACAACAAAATATGCGTACGACTAAACACAAAACTGAAGAAGGACAAAACGAACTGGGTTAAAGATTGGGACGTGCGAAGTATGTCACCGTACGCGGTGAAAGAGCTCACGTGGATTGGTTACGAAAATGAAGTTTCTCTCGAAGAGAAGGTACATTTCGTCGACAGTGAAGGTTTAGGAGGATTGATGGTCGATTCACCTGATGCAGACGATTACAGTGGAATTTGTGGAAGGAAGTACCCTTTGCTGACGGCTCTTTTTAAGGCTTACAAACCAACCAGGTCGACCGACGACGACTCATTCGCCTTTGCCATCGAGCGAGCGTGATATGGGCCGGAAGTGAAAAAAGAATTAATTTTTATCACTAGAAGAGTGCACGAATTAAGGTGCACACCTTACACGATCTTCATTTCTGTGTTCCCCAAAACGAAAGACCGAACCTTCGGAAGACCAAGTCGCGCCTCAGTTGGAACGGACAAATTAAACGCTGTGTATTTGATGGATCAACTAGGAACCTTTGAAGCGGAAGTGACACCAATATGCAAACAAACTTTTAAATGTGAGTTTTGAACCACGCTAAGGCAAGGCAAGTTGTAAATGAAATAGTTAAGCACTCGTCAGGGCCGTGAATAAACTTAAACCCAATTTTGGATTCTTGGACACACAGCCCGTGGAAAATTGTAGCTAGATGATGGATCATACTTTGAATAAAATATGTACTAACTTGGTGTCTAGGGTCTTCCAGAAATTCCGAAAGCAACAAACCACAGAAAGCGTCTTTCATCTCCCACGGCAAGCCACGAAAGTTTCGCCGTGCGGACGATACGTACCTGATTCTTGAGCTCACTCTCCAGCATCCGGGTGGAGCCGTGTTCGGCGACCTGCTTGAGGCCCTCGCTGGCCACCTGCCCGTACTCCCAGAACCGGTAGTCGACCGTGTGGGACGCACCGATCACGTCGCTGAACCGCGTGAGCCACCCGTTCGACGGGAAATCCTTGGGGTGCGTGTGCCGTGACCACAGGCCCTCGAACGTTAGCTCGTACTTGGCCTCGTCGCAGGCGCAACACTCCTTCAGCACCGGCGGCTGCGTGTCGACCGAGTCGGCCTCGTCCTCGCAGAAGATCTTGCTCAGCGGCCCGTCGTCCATGTACCAGACGTCCCGGTGCTCGACGACCGTCGCCCGGATGGCGACGCAACCGCTCCCGGCCGGTGGCGCCACCCAGTTCACCTGGATCTCGCTCTTCGGCAGCGAGTTGGTCTGCGTGACCGCGTTCGGGCACCGCTCGCTGAACTTGGTGAGCGGATCGCCCAGCAGCTGGAAGGTGCCGACGTTGTGGACGCCCTGCGCCGCCTGCGCCACGTCGGGCCGCCCGAGCGAAAAGTCCTTCTCCGCCGCCAGGAAGAAGCCGGAAAATTTGTGCGGTACCTGCATCGACCGGATGCCGACGAGGCTTACTGCGAGGAGAGGAAGAACATGGCGTTACGTTGGCAACTCAAACAGGGGCCACAATCCGGCATTCATATCACAATGGGTGCGGCTTTGTTCCGCTTCCGGACCGAGCCGTCCATCGACGACGACAAAGTTCAATAAAGCGGCAGTCGGATAGGCGTTCGCTTTTCACTTCGGGGACTCTTATAATCTTCCCGAGGTCCTGTGGGACCGTGGGGGTAGGACGAGTGGCCGAGTTCCCAATAAGGTAGGGGGATTAATTTTATGTAATGTAATTTTCTCCACATCGTGTACCCTGTTCTATCTGTTATGATTATCACCAGCCTTCGAGCGCTCCCCCCCAGAGCAGGCGTTTTAATACTTTTTTGCTAATTACACGATTACACGATAGGACAACGATCTCATCTACCGAAAGGATACAGCCCGATGGCCTGGCGCCTGGCTAAAAGCTTACGAGAAAAGTCCAAGGCAGCTGATTGCTGATAGGAAACTTTATTTCGACCCGATACACGTTCCGGACTCATATGTGGACCTCTTCCCGCAAGAGATGAAGCCGGTCGTCGTTATCGGCATCGGCTGCCACTCACGGTCCTGATCTGGCTTCGGGATGCGCCACTCGGCACCGTTCGCCTACTGCGCCGTGATTTTAAACTGTCAATAAGCGTGCCAAACCCGGGCCTAGCTTTTTCGATTACGAACCGAGCTGTGTGTACCATTAATGGGATAAACTTGGATCGATTGATCCGAACCGTTCCGAGTGTGGTTTCATCGTCCGACTCCGGGCCGGAACCAGCTTCGAGATGGTGGCCATGTGGAGTGGCACTTTACATCAAAGCCCTCTACGGTACCGAAACGTCGGAGTCGAAGATGGAATCCGGAAAAAAGTCAATGAAACTGCCCGACCGGCAGGCTGCAGATCCTTGGGACGAGATCCGGTGGGCCGCACCGGCCGATTGCACATTACATCTCTGTTTGGTCGGCTTCGGATTTCCTGGGGGCTGGGATTTGGCCAAAAGCGACCAGGGCCGGCGGTTGGACCGGAGCCAGGGCGACCACTCGAGTGGTCCCACAACACAGGCGACCAGAGTATCCAATATTGACACTGGAAAATCCTCACCAATCCGGCGCGCTGAAGTTCGATTTTCGGAGAAATCCTCCGAACGAACAGCGCGGCGGTGGTCGGTAGCAAGACAAATAAACCCCGGACGAGCACGTCCCATCACGCCCCGGCTTCGATGCCTGCAGATAATCCTTGCAGCGCGTTGGTGTGGCCAAAGCCGGCCCTTCTGGGATCGCGGGGCCGGCGGCGGTGGACGATAATCGAAAAATAAATGATGTAAAAGCTCCCCACGCCAGGAGGAGAGGGGGAGAGATGGTAATTGACATGAGTGTGCGGGGGAATGCTGGTCAGCGGCCTCGGCACGCCGGGGATACAAATGATGATTACCGAAACGAGACGGGCGCCACTCGGATCGATAATTGAATTTAAGGGCCAATTCGATTCCGTGCCAGATAGGGATTTATGATGGCGTTTTGGGGGGGGGCTGTGGCGGCCGCCGGTTGGACCGGCGTTGGACAGTTTGACGGAAATGAAGAAACTCACTGGTGTACGATTCTCCCGGGACGTACTTCTCCGGGTTGCCGGAGATCCGCAGCCGGAATCGGCCATCGGCGGGCGATTTGTTTGCGCCGGACCCTTCCGGCGATCGGTCGCAGCGAAGTGCCCGGGCGACGTGACCTCCGTCGAGCAGCAGCAGCTGGAGCGCCAGGAAGATCAGGGCCGCCAGCGTGTGGCCCGAGTGCCGATAGGGGGGTCGCTTCTGTACTGACCTCATTTTGCCCGGCGGGTTGAAGTGCACGCTACATTCAGCGGGCCGCCGTGACGGATGGCTCGAGGAAAGAGAGAAATCGGGACCTAGAGTCGGGAACGGAAGAGAGAGAGAGAGAGAGAGAGAGAGAGACAGATATGGATAGAGTTATCAGAGTTGTGAAATGCTTTTGACACAGGACCCTACGCTGCAGTGGGCATTGATATGAATATCAATCAAGCTCGGGCCGGAAAAGGGATGCAATTTTCGAGTTTCGAGTCGAGATGCACTTCACTCCACTTGCTGTTTGCTGCGTGCAAACAGCAAATGGATTTACATTCCAGTAAAAAAGGCTATAACTTTCTGCTTCGATCTCTCAACTTGATTGAAGTGGGATTTTTTCGGACCCTTCGGGCTCGCCGCTCGCTCGGACTGGAGAGAATATGTTGCGCAGGCAAATGATTGGTTGTAGGTTGGGGGCTGAATTCGGAAAATGTAGGAAAAACATAACTCAATTCCTGGCCTCAATTTTTTCTGTGGCCGATCTGTTTTAGATCCATGCAATAAATATTTCACATTGTTGACGACTTGGTAGGAGCGTCCGTGCCCAGCTGCAGTCGTAATGTTTCTGTTCTACAACAAAGCCAAAGCGGCACAAAAATGTGTCAAGCTTCGGGTGGAAATGCTGTTAGTGAATCCCAGTGGCCGCGAACGGTTTGCTTGATTCCGTTTCGATATCATCGATGGTGAAGGTGAGCAAGGTTTTAATGTGTAATTTGTGTGATTGGAAGGGATTCATGCATCAAGAACGGTTAAAACCTGATGAAGTGGTTTATTTGGCCCTTGAAGAAAATAATGTTAGATCACACACATCTTTAAAGGCTCGAAACAAGTCTAATGAACTTGAAGAAACTTTGAAGCAGTCACCATATAGCCGGGACCTTGAACTTTCTACACAATCTAATCGAATTTCTAATCAAATACTGATCGTAGAGTTGCTAATTGATCTATGTCTAACAGAATCCCATTAATCTTAATCATCTTAATCTTTATTTCACAGTTTGCAAAATATTGATTACAAATCGGTGCTGTTTTCACACAAATCGTTTCCACTATAATTTACTGCGAACCACGCTTGTCCCATAGCTCCATTTAATGCGTACTACAATCGTCACGTCGTTTGAATGAACAACAACGGGCAAAAATAAAGGATGGAATTTGCCATTATCATTAGCGAACCCCTCCAGCGGCCAGCGCCAAGGGCCAAGAGAGTCATCGCACAGACGACGCGGCAGAGCAGCGCCGGGGAAGATGCTAATCGCAGCCAGTCGAAGTGCCAGCGGCGGTTGTCCGGATTCCGCAAGCTCCTGGCCGGCGGTTCCGCAGAGGTTATCGGTTCCCTCCGAGGTACGGGGTTTCCAAAGATGGCGGGAAGCAGAAAAAAACAGGAAAACAAAATCCAACTCCGACATGCCGACGAGAACCACACACGGAACGCGGCGAGAGCGGCGTGGATTGTGAGCGATTCGAAAACATCATTCCTGCAACCTCATGCTGGTGACGGGTGTCCATGATCGCCATGGCAAAACATCGACCCATTGGGTGGTGGTTGTTGTCGAACCAACTAATCCGAACCATTCGTGGCTGCCAGACACGCAACGGATCGTCAACGTGCGCGTTAATATTTATGGAGTAGCAGTAGAACTCGGCCCGATGGATTCCTTTCTGAAGAGACTTAATGGGAAAATGCCAACCGCCACCGTATGCGGCAAGGACTCCTCCGAGTAGGAAAACGGAGTGGCCCCGGGCCCTGTCTGCTTACACGCGCCTGTTTGCATGCTGCCGACGATCAACATCCCGGCGATGGTACTGTGTGCCAATACCTTCCGTTACCGATGCAACATCCCGGCGGCTACCCTGCCATTTCCGGTTGCCTTTTTTTCTGTGCTATGTGACACAGAAAAACCGTAGCACTACCAGATTTACTACCGGCCAGCTGATGGGAAGTGGGAACTGAAAAGAGTTGAATATTGCTTCCGGCACTTCCGTAGGATCCTATCCCCCCCCGCCCGGGGTGGCAGCTGCTCCCGTGGTGTTATTCAATAAATATTTCATCGTCAGATTCTTTTCCGGCACACGAGCGACGTGTGCGCTGCCAGCATATGGGACCCCTCTGGCTAGACTAGAGTCGTGCCTGACTTTTTGCCTCCAGACCCCCAATTGGCATGCCTTAAACATGAGTGTACCGTACCGTGCGTAACCACAGGCCGCATCGTCCCCGGCTGGACCCAGACATTTGGGCTCCGACTGTGGTTTTGAGCGTTTATTATACGGGACATCATCGTACCGCCGATTCAAAGGGATTAAGATTTAATTTGTGCGCAAATTAGTGACTCACCGGAACGGCTCGGCCGTCACCAATTATTGGCGGTGCAAACAAAGTGTAATAAAGCTAATTAGATTGCGGTTGAGATGTCCAGCCCTGTGGGCGGCGGTGACCGTGGGGCGAAACGAACGGATTTGGTGATAATTAGATAAGTTATGCGCCACATAACACTGCCGTGGTCCGTTCCCCCGGTAGACCAACGGCCAACCATACATAATGCATGCAGATGATGATGATGATGATGATGATGGAAACGGACCGCAGTGTATCGGCAACCCTTCCCGAAACTAGTGGGGTCCTTCCTGGAAGCGCCTCGTCGCGTAAGACGCGCTTACGTTGGGCGAGGAGCAAACTTGCTAAGAAGCTTTAGCGGGAGAAGCTAAAAAGGTCAGACCAGGGCAAGGGGACTGCGATGTCCGTCCGCTCGGTTAAGTTAGCAAGAAGGAAGAAGAGAGCGTAAGAAAACTATTTGCTACTTGCTAATAGCGATATGGATGGCCGTCGGCCACTGGCCGGAGTTTGCTGAAGCGGCTGATGTCCTTATTAATACCCGGGAACTTTTCTCGTTACTAATATTTACTTATTTTTTATGAGCCCCAGCCCAGCCGAAGGATCGTAGTCATTGTGCTACGGTTGCCAATAGTCCGTGGTACAGTGGTGGAAAGTTGTAATTCTTTGTCGTCCTTTTTGTGGACGAAACAATACAAACTTTATGCGCAGCACAAAAAATCGCCGCACATCGCCGTTTTTTTGTTTAATTAAATTCGCCATTTCAAATGGACCCGTTCGACGGAAGCCACATTCAATTGTGGACAGTCTGCGACACTTGCACCGAGCACTCGGGGGAAAACCCGATTTTCCAATCGAATCGGATGAAAACAACAACCAGCAACCACAAAGCAAACTCCGGGCACTTTCTTGCTCGCTCTCTCGCATCGCGCATCGGCTACACGGGCCCTGTCCTTGTTGAATGTCCAACCGACGTAGGACGACAATGCTCGCTATACACACAAACGGTGTGTCCCAGGTATGCCGCACCGGTGAGGCGCCGTCGTCGTCCTCGGCGTCGTTGTTTATTTACAAACAGTCACACTTTGTGTGCTGCTGCAAGGCTTCAGTCTTCCGTCGCCGGCAGGCACGGCCTGGAACTGTGTTTGGCCATCCGCTTTCCGCTAGACGTCGGTCTCGGTCCGTTGTTTGGCCTCTCGTTTTGCCCCATTTTCCGCACCGAGAGAGCGAGCTGCGGACCGTTTTCTGTTTACACGCTTAATTTTCCAGCCCTTGTGCGACGACGGAGGCTACGGGTGGAAATCGAATGGCTCCTCGGGCGAATTCTAATTTCGATTCCGGCGGGTACAAATAAAACGCGTGGCACCCACTCAAAGTGCCTTCAATTAGGGGTAGCATTTTTTCGATTAACTTTTACGAGGTAGCGTGTAGCGTGTTTACGGTGCTACGTACTCTGTCGAGTTGACTTGACAGGACTCTGCCAGCGAGGTTTATGCCCGTTTGGTGCACGATTTTGATAAATGGAGGCCACCGCTGGTAAGGCTTGTCGGTCACTGTGCATGCAATGCACCGACGAACGGACGGGCAGCATTATCAGGACGCGAGCCTCCACAAAGCGAGTGCTTTTTGTGCTGTCTTGGAGTGGCGTAGAGTTTTCGCTCTGTGCTCCCCCGTGGCGGCAATTAAGCAAATCGCAACAAAGTGGACAATAAAGCGAAGCGGGGTGGTGGTGGGAAGCGAAATTAGGGACCAGCAGGACGGCAGCATGATGGCCGGCCCGTTTTTTCGCCGGTTCCGTTGCTCGCTGCTGCTCTCCGAAAAACCACCAGCTTTCGGGCCCGTACTGTGCTTCGTGTTGGCTAGTTTTATGTGCTTGACCGTCGCCGGTCGTTCATTAAAAATACGTTCCGAAAACCAAACCTGCTTTAATACATTGTATTAAAGAGCCCCGGCCAGGCGCAGGCCTGTTTAAAGGAGTTTCTTTTGGTCCGTTTGTTAGTGTGGTTTTTCATGGAAACGCCGCAAGCGTTTCCACGCTATTAAATGTCCCTAATTGGTTTTCGCAAACGACGGCGTGGTTTAAGGGAGACTGAAATGTGGGTTTTCGTATGAACACCGTGCACACCCTCGAACGATGCTCCCGGATCCTGTCCGATCATTAGACTGATTACGTTCGATTCGAGACGAAATGAATACGTTCAAGGATAATGAAAACACAACGCGCGGATGGTGTAATGGAAACCCACCACATGACCCACCGGAACTCCCGGGCAAATGAAATGTGAATAAAACCGCAATAACAAACACTTTTGCCCGGGAGCAAGGGCAAAACAATTCAAGGGCCCTTGAAATTCAATATCATGTTCCCAATCGGCAGGAAAGTGGAGATACGATTTCCCGGCTACTGCCAGATGGCGGTCACTGGATTTATTGGCCGACCACACGAAATCCGAGATCACGCCGGCAGCGCCAGGGGGAAAGCGCTATTGCGATGCGCATCGCAGCAATTAGCGCGCGGCGCAACAGCCGCAACATTAAGCGTTCGGGGCGTTGGTGGTTGGAATGTGCGGTCCGTCCGCTTTCCGTTTTCTTTTTCGTAAAAAAATACCGCCCATCAGCGCCAGCGATTTCCCAGATGGCGGACACTTCGGTTCGGTGATTCCTCGGCGACCAAGGTCAGCAGGGGAGCGCGCGCGCGCCCACGTGGAGTTTGTTGCGCATTTGCGGCAACGCATTTCGTTTGGGGGTCACGTTGAAGGATTAGATGGGTGTGTCCGTCCGCCCGATCGGATGTTACGCCGTTTAATTCCGCACGTTTCTATCCAACCTCGTCGGCCCAAGGGATCACTCGTTGGGGTTTTTGTTTTCTTTTTCGGTCACTTTTTATTTCTCACACGACACTACCCGGGGACACCCGGGGGGCAGGTTGTCGGTTGTAAAACGGGGTCGAAATGGTCGTGCCTTCCCACCGAACGCACTGCTCACACACGGCTCACCCATTATCATTAGCTTTAATTCGCAGAAACGGCACACATACAGATGCAGACACGCACAGCACATGCACAGCCCGATGACCCCATCTCAGCCCTCGGCGGGCGACGCGTATTTTTATTCTGGCCTTTCTGGCGCCTTTTTTGCTTTTTTTCCCCCATCGACCCGCCCGTTTGTTGATAGTAAGCCGACCTCCTGCCGTCAAATCCTGCACAACCACCAGCCGGTGGATTCGAGTGCCGCTTATCACCATCGGCGGGTAATGCGATTTTGCATTTCGCATCAGCCCAGCCCGCCCAGCCTTGGGCCTCGGTAACGCTAATCTTTTAACTGCTCACTCTCAATTTGCTCACAATCAGCGCGGCAGCAATCACACGCCGTGCACGCCGTACCGAAAACATGCGATTTGCATACGGCGCGTCGCGTAATTGGTACGCGACGCTCGACTCGCGGATTTTGCGCGACTTCGGCAACGGAATTCAGCCAGCGGCGACCCAGAGGGAACGTCTTCGGATGGAGTAGACACACGCTTTTCCTTCTGTCTCTGCTATCCGATTCTGGCGGGCGATGATTGGCCTTCGGTATTCAGCGAGCGGACCCAGCTTGAGTGGAATTTACTTTCACCGAGCCACGGAGAATATTACATTCTTGAAGCACCTTAATCACCAGTAGAAAGGCTTTAAAGCCGATACCCACCACCGTTCACTGCACACCACTGTTAATCCGTTTTGACGCTCTCGATGTGAACAGCGGACCGGAAGTTTACTTCCACACACACACAGGCACACGGGCACACGAAAACACAGTTCCAAAATACAGCAGTAGCAGGGCGAGGGTATTTATGATTCGATTCCGGATCCCGGATTAGCACGACCGATTCGTGTGGCGTTCGAGAATCAACTGCCGGTCCGGTGCTCGGCTCGCAATGTTAGTCTGTTGCTGTCTCGGCTCGGATGCTGCCCGACCGCCCGAGTGGACGGCTCTCGCCAAATCTCGCTCTCGTTGCGGTTCATTTCAGCGACGCGTGAGAATCGACACCGTAGCAAAGGAAGAAGTGCCGAAGTGCCGAGCGGCTGTTATGTTGGCGTTATGTTCTGTTTGAGAACGCGCTGCGCCTGGCATCGCGTGCCGTGTTTTGTTTTGGTCTAGCACGGCTTCGATGTCTCTAACGCCTCGTCCACACTATGAGTTTTTTCTGCAAGGTTTTTTTTTGCTATGCTAGCGTCCACACTAGCAGGTTTTGCTCCAGTGAGTGAAATGACAGTTCGTTTGTTTATGCTTTGACTTTTCAGTTGCCTTTCCTTCTCCTTCTAGTGCCATTTTTGTCAAAATCTGATCCGCTGTCGAAAACCTAGCCATATTTTTGGAAAGCAAAAAAAACTTGCAGAAATTTGGAGTAAACTGTCAAATTAAAAAAAAAAAACCCCGAAACGGGAAAATATCCCGTAAACATATGGCGCTCAAAAGCAACTCAAAGTAACTCACGGAACTCTAGCAAACGATTAACAGTTTCTTGGCCTGCCATACATTTTTACCAAGTTTCTCATAGTGTGGACCCCGGGTAATAAGGGGCAGCGATTCTTAAAACGGAGTTCCAGACCCCAGACTTATTAAAACATTAATCACACAAACCGCCTTGTGCCGCCTCGCGTGAATGTAATTTTAATCAAAAATTGAAGCACAAAACCTTCACTCTTTATTGTAAATTTACTAAACTAGCAAACTTTCCCATTCTTCGCGCGACTTCCGGCGCTGCAAAGTTAGCCGTTAGAAGCTACCGAGGCGCGCTACTCTGCTCACCGTGTTCATTCCCGTTCACTCACCGTTCACTCGCGCCGAAACCGTACGAAGCACCATGCGGTCTCCATCGCACCCGGGGCCACCACCGCCGCTGGTGGTCGCCCGCCTTTTAATGGCGGGATTATCGGTCCACGGCCCCAGGGTGGGTTGTTGTGCTACTGTGTATGGCCCACCAGACGACGCCGTCGCCACCGTCGGTCGGGGCAGCGTATTGGTTTGACGTTTATTAAAATTTTACTAAAACGCTCCCCGTGGCCGTGGCCCGGACCGTGGGTGCGAATGGGGAAAGTTGACGCCTTGATTCGCCGTTTTTGCTGGCCCGCCCATTGCATATGTATTAGCTTCATATGTTGCTGCCACCGGTCACCCTGCCGGCGGGTGGATCCTATTAGCTGTGGGTGCCCTTCTTTTTTCCTCCGTTTCCTTTCGCTGGCCACCGCCGTTGTCGGATCGGTTGCGCTCCACCGTGCGCGCGGTGAGCACAACCGACAAACAACAACTTGAGGTGAGGGAAAATAAATTGAATTGTCATTTCTTTAAACTCAATTTCCAGCACCAGGAACCGGCTGGAAGTGATAGCCGGTGGGTGGGTCGGTGCGTGCCCCCCCGGGGCGGCAATATTGCAGTTGCCAGTGGTGGTGCGAGTTTACACGCGGTGTTAGGATTATGGTTATTTTTAACCGGGTTGAGTTTGTCGCTAGCTTAGCGGTGTTTTCAAGGCTTGGGACCGGAAAAACTGTTTTGTTTGCCATGCGGTACTTCCATGGTCCGATATCACTCTAGCAAATTGCAGTGTGATTATGCTGTTTTAGCCTCGGCCACGGGGTTTCGGTACGGCAAACAGTGGAAACGATAGTGACATTATCGAGCAGTTCTAATCGGACGCTAGTATGGTCGCCGGCTGATGAGATAAGCGTATTGGATTAAGACATTAGGGCACAGAACTTTGTCTTAACTTTGCAGCGCTTCAGTCAGCCTCCCGCCGCCAAAAGAAGTGCCATCGTGCCCGGTATCGTGACAGGCGGATATGCGGGCTTGTAACAAATGTGTTCGTTAATTTTTTTCTTTTATTCTCTCTCTCTCTCTCTCTCGCCCTCTGGCGCTCGTGTAAAGCGCAAGTGAAACTTTCGTCATACGGGGAAAATTTAGTGGGTTGGTTTTCGTGGTGTGATTTATGGAGCCGGCAAATCTGTCGCCAGCGCGAAAAACTATCGACACACGCGGCTAACAAGTCACGGGAGCGTAGGAATTATTGACAATCAGGCAGCGGCAGTCAGCTCGGAGTAGCGTCGTGAGTCAGCAGCATTGGCCTGGGGAACTGTGGGAAGCTGAAGTTGCCATCTATCTTCGGAAACGGTGCACAGGAAAAGTCAGTTCTGTAAACAGTGTCGGGAAGGAAGGCTATTTGCACAGTGAGCAAATATTTTAATAGTGACTGGGTGTTTGCAGGAACCGAGAATCTTTTAAACTAAACTCACTGGTGGCGCCAGCGTTTGGGGAGCGAAATTGAAATATACACTCTCGTGGTGCCATTGAAAAACCGGATCCACTGAACGGTCCCTCAAGAACCATCTTCCCGCAGCGCAACGTGTGAGGCAGCGTTCGTAACCGAAAACTTTTGGGGCTCCGAATTATGGCCACCAGCTAGCGGATTCCATTAAAATTTCCACAAATGAAAAACAAATTTCGAAACGAACTGTCGTTAACGCGAGTGTGGCAAAACTTATTTAAATGTTAATTATGCTCAGCTCTCCTTTGGCAGCGGCCAAACATATGGCGCAGGATGGAACGATGGGAGCACAAATGGGTTAATTAAGTTACATGCATCTTAATGAGATTCTGTTCGCCAAATTTTATAATCTTCTACCCGGGCTCGGGCCCTGTACGGCTTGTCGATCGTGCAGGCGTGATCTGGTGAGCCCATCGCACCGCGCGCTCCACACTTGGCGTGCCGATGTAATGCATAATGCATTCGGTTTCCGGTTTCCCAAGAAAAAGCTACCACCGAAGTGGGGCGAGAAAAACGTGCAAATGAATAACACGAAACTTTGTCCTTTTTCTTAGGCCACGGGCGAGTACCGTGGTGAGTACTGTGAATGTGTATATCACTTCCTACACGGTTTCCGTTGCGATGCTTTCTAGATACAAACAGAACGCTGAAAACTGAATTTCTCTCTTCATTTCGATGAATTTTTAATATAAATTTCAATTAAGCAGTTTTTCCGTTCCACCAAATTATGCCTTCGCATTACGACATCAACACGGAGCGCATAATGAAACAGTGGGCCCATTATTTACGAACTTTGTTGCAAGTGGCACAGTGGAATAGAGCACGTGCCCACCGGAACGGAGGTACCGAAAAAATGCATTACGAATGCCGCATTTAATTTATGCCGACCGAAGGGAAATCGCATAGCGGACTCGGCTGGCGGGGTCGGGTGCGGAACGAACGAATGAAGACAAAGCACCCGTACTGCCACGTTTCAACGTATGCTCGCCTCAAGTACGGGGTAGATATGAGCATTTATGAAATGTTACCGCTTCGAATGCGTTACGGTACCGGCTCCGTCACAGCTCCTTGCTTGGTGCGTTGTGCGCTGTGCGGAGATTGGCCAGAGAAATTTCCCCGGAGAAACTATTTCAGTGTGGCTTCGGGGGCGATGTGCATGGTTGGAAGCGAAGGATGCGCTTCCCGGAGGCGTCAAACGAGTGGTGGTGGTGTGTAAATGGCTTAAAGTGCAGCGTGGCGGAATGAAGTTGAAGAGACTGGAGTGGATTAAAGCTGAGAGCTGCGTGCACTGATGCAGAGGTGTGCAATAGGCGTTTAGTTGGCTGACTACAACCCAAACATGGTGCTGTTAATCCAGTTTTTTTTCGACACACTTTTAAGTCTTACATCTTTTCCGATTCTAGCTGTCACCGTAACGGACATATTTTCCTGTCGGGTGCTGTTTTTGTGGGTATTGTTTTTGGTATTGGACAACAAGAGGGTACAAAATGGGCCACAACAAACCCAAAGTCTGAACCCAAACAAACGAGATTCTTTGAATCGAGTACATTCTTGTGATGTTGAACACATGCTGTTAGAGGAATGGCTACCAAATCGTTACGTAGTTTTCTTGTTACGTGATTCCGTGCGTGACAACAAGGGATGACATCTGAACTCATTTAGAATGCTTTCCAGGGACTAAATAATCGATGTGGCTTGCGCAGAATTTGGTCTCCTGTGGCGCTGCACTTTAAATCCGAAGAGAGTATCTGTTTACTACCATTAATCTAAAGGAAACCGAGATTTTCTTAGAACAAAATGTGATAAAGTAATCCTTTTGAAATAATGTGACAAACCTGATTGATTTTGTTATCACAACCCAAGCGGATTGGCTTTCAGTCAGCAAACACGATTCGTTAACTATTTTTGAACCAATTGGCTTTGAAACTTTCAGACTAGGCTTGTTGGTAAAGGGCAATGTTTAGTGTTGCGGAGGAAGTCTGTGGTAGGAAACGGAACAGCGATTAACAT
Organism: Anopheles bellator; assembly: GCF_943735745.2. Taxonomy (NCBI): domain Eukaryota; kingdom Metazoa; phylum Arthropoda; class Insecta; order Diptera; family Culicidae; genus Anopheles; species Anopheles bellator. The sequence goes on along the minus strand of NC_071285.1, from coordinate 15,520,774 downwards.
TAATTAACTATTAACAAGCGGTCCTGTCTACAGGAACATCGGCCACAACCTAGCGGCCCTAGTCAGCAGTTTGGTAAAGAATTATTCAAACAATTCGCACTTTATCTGTCCGTTAAACTTTGCAGTGCTGATTAGTGCCGCTGCCTGCTTCTTAACTTGTCACAATTGACGTGCTTACCGCCAGAAGCTAAGCGAGAGGAGCCCCGGCCCAGCGGAAACCTCTCCTCTTGCGTCGGCCCCTGTCTATCGCTTGTGACAGCCGCGACCATCGATTCGTGCACTACTCGTGCCGCCTTTAGCGGGATCCGGGCCACTCGGCCTCCAGCTCCGGTAGACTTCAGTTCCAAAACAAACTTCGATTACATCACCGGGAAGTAAAAGTTCCGTGCGCTGTTGTGTGTCGGTTGGTGTCGATCTCGGGCTGCTGTTGCCGCCCGGTGGAAAAGTTCGTGTACCCAGCATTCAAAACATTCTTTGTCCTGTTGGCCGTTCGGCTTCGGCCGGGGCTGTCTTTCGTTTATCTTTTCTTACACTGCTAGCACCGTAAGCCGCCACAGTCAGACTGCCGGATGCAGGATGTCTCCTTTCGGTTTTAACCTTTCAAAAACAGAGCGCTTCCTGAGCTGGAAACCTATTATGGAACGCCTAACCAGGGCCACCAGTAGCAGGGGTGTAGGTGTGCTTGTGTGCGCGTTAGAAGGAGCAACATTTGAGGGAGTAGTTGGCTGCACTGCCGCATCGGTTCGGTCGGCGTCATTCCCCGGTGGAGACGCATGGTGTCGCTGCCTAACCGATGGAGGCGCCTGGTGTTTTGTGTGTTCGGTGCCGTTCCTTAGGGACTGCGCTCTTATTTCAACAAATTGTCCTGTGCTTTGCTGCCGACCGAAAAGGGTTTTGCTGCCGAGAGCTGTCAGCAGTGCCGGACTGAACTCAACCTCGTCCGTCCGTCCGTTCGCCGGTCCCCGTGTGGGTTGCTCTTCCTCCGGTGGAGTTGGAACGGTTTACTAAAACCTCAAATTCCCGCACGCTAAAGCCATCCTTGATAGGTGGATTAAAACGGTCGCCCCCCCCGGAAAGTGAAAGGTTGGATGAACAGCACCGAGAGCTCGCACCCGTTCCCGAATGGAGCTCGGAAAATAAAACTCGTTCCAGGAAGCGAGCGAACGAAAGCGAGTGTCCTTTTTATTTTCGCTTGGAACGCATCGACATCTTCCCCAGCAGCATCGCCAGCAGCTGGTCGGAACGGATCTCGATTGTAAAAAGGAAGTGGTGCTCGCAAGATGGAAACGCTACGACACGTTCGCTTCCCCAGCGCAAGCCCGGTGTGTATGTGTTTTCCGCTTTTCTTTTGTGGCGTGAAAAAGTGAATATTTTTCGCACAGCATGAATTCGCAAAACTTTACGCCCGGAAGACCTTTGATGTCGACGGATGATTTATTCCTTCGCCCGGCAAACTTTTCCTCCGTTCACGGGGCGACGGCCGTCGCACCACCTACGTGGGGTTGGGTTTTCGGCCTGAGCGAACATTAGCCCCGCCGGGGATAGATAAAACCCGGCTCCCGGATCCTTCAATTGCATGTGACTTGCGAGTTCAAGCGGCGAAAAAATAAGCCTGGTTTGTTTCGCAGTTGGGTTTTATTGGTGAAAAAGCGTTGAAAACTTTGCTGCTTTTCTGCATATTCAACCGAGTTACACCACTTGCAAACAGCAGCACCAGCAGGTGAAGAAGATTTGGCGTACTTGTGGAACAATGCAGCATATCTTCCACTTCCATTGTTCCAGTTCTCTTTAATACCGTTTCTCAAAATGTCACAAAAGTTTTGTTTCTCTCCAAACAGCGAATTATCTAGGATACGGAATGAAGAGCAGCGAACACACGTTTGCAGGCAATATTTAAATATTTGTTGGGACATTACGTTTGTTCCACTGTCCACGAGTTGGCCATCTGAAATCACAAAGAAATACCGTGCATTCGTTGTCTGTAAAGTTATTCGCCACCAGCCGAAATAAGCGTCCGTTGGCTGGTGTGGTGTTCGTTGCATTTTGATGCTGCTCGAAGCAAGTTGGACCGGATTCCGGGGACTTCGTTTATTTCGAGTTATGAAAACAGATCCGAGTTTGCTGGTGAACTTAAGAAAACTCTGCATTGCTGTTCTTCTAGCCGGAATGTCAGCAGAACATAAAAAAATAAAGTTCAGCGGAAAAAAACGAAACTTGAAAGGGCGAATTATTGTTCAAAATAGAAATGTTAACCGTATTCAACACTCATCCGTGACTGCGTTGGAATGGAAATTGTATTCAAGAAAAGCTTTGCATTGATGGATTAATATGGGAAGTAAGCTAAAAACGCCGGGACGACCATTGTTCTTTTTGTAAAGTGGTTGAGTTTTTTTGATATTTCATGAGTACATAAGCAATTCATTCATAGATCTTTTGTCTACCCTACTGGTTGGTACCTTTGCGAAATATCCATTGAAAGTGAAATCCATTGTGAGGTTGCTCAACTGATGATTTAGATAACATGTTCAATTAACGTTCAATAAAAAAACACACAAATTACAGATAAATTGACTGATGAAACGATCTCTCTACAGACCCAATTGTAAGCATCGTTAGAGTTGGCGAATGCGTTTTCAGACAGAAAACATCACAGTACGAATAGCGTGAGCTCAACCTTCACATCGGATCGTCGTTTCTTGAGATTAGCAAGTTTTTGATATCTGTGTACTTTTCCTTGCTATGGATCCAACGGCACCAGCTCCCAGTATTCCGGATCGATTTCAGTACTGGAATGTTATCGATTCGATATTCTTCGGTATTGTCATTGCTGTTCATACGAACAAGTTGCCTCTTTGTATAGTTGGCAAATGCTGTTACAAGCAGATAACAAAAGATTATACGCAAAGTTAGCCAGCATTCCGATCGAACTTCTGTTATATTTGTTAGCCTCTCATTTATTATGGGGACTTGAACTGACTCTTCGCACTACTCGACCACTGCCTCGTTGGTCCTACAATCCAATGGCTTACAATGAGGATGCAAAAACGTGATAAGCAACGAATGCTATTCAACATGATTCCAATCCGAACAAAACATAAACAATTTTTTTTCAGAAAGGAACAATGCCGCAACATGAGTGATCAAGCAGCAATGATGCGCAGGCGAAAAGTTTTGCTCACAAAACTAAGTACATTAAATATTAAAACATAAATCGCGGAATTCTTGTTGCAAAATAGAAATGCTATCCTCTCGCGCTAATGTTACAATTTTTGTGCCATAAGAACTTCCCTTTCTTGCTTCAAATCGTTCTATAAGAAGAAGTTGAATAACAATTCTTTGTAAATACTGTAACGACGCTTGAAGGTAAACTTGTTGCAATGGTGCCACGTAAATGTTATTTAAGAAGCTTACTTTCTTTACCATAACTTTTACAGCAATCACTCGGCGCTCGCTGGTCAAGTAGCGACTACGACGCGGTGTGAGTTTCTTCCGCGCTAATCTTTCGCTGATCGCATAATCATTTCAACCTTGCTACTCGACGTACCGGACTGATGTGGGGAATTCCCGTGATCCCTTCTTCGTTTGTTCTTTAACGTAGTCTTCATCGACCATACTACAGTTAATCTATCGTTATTCCAACGTCTGGCCGTTGGGTCCTAAAACAAGCAACAATTTCGATTTGTACCCCGTCTGTGTTGATTGACGATTTGTTTCCGAGATGTTACTGTGCTCGACTCATTTCACGCCTCGAGTTCGTGCTCATTTTGTCAGTGTTTTTGCAATTCACAGGAGTTCCTTCAGCCCTTATAATATTTCTCTGTCGTCCTGCCAGATTACGTGTATTCTTTTACAAATGGAAACACAGAGCGTTCAGACAAAAGAGCGTTCAATGGCAAAAACAATAAAGTTGTCTTGAGTCTCCCTGTTCGTTTTGTAATGCTCCCGGACGGCTGTCAGCAAAGGGTACCTTTTTCCACAGACTCCATTGTAATCATCTTTTTCCACGCCATCGACCACTAACCCTCCTAAACCCTCACTGTGCGCGAAGTGTGCCTTCTCGGCGAGAGAATTTTCATTCTCATAACCAATCCAATCTGTACCGTGATACGCGTACGGGGCCATACTTTGCCCGTCCCAATCGATTGTCCAGCCCTCTTCCCGCACCTGGGAGCATATTTGGTTGTAGTCCATGAATGACGGCAACACGGAAGAATTACGATTGATAGGAGCATCAATGCCGTGATCGTCTGCGTTAGCCAACACGAATTTGATGCCACTAAAATAAATTTGAAGCAGAATCTTTTCACTGGGACACCCACGGTTGATCCAATGTTTGGTCGCTTCCACGACGTTGTAGCGCTCGTTGAATCGTGTGTCGAAGCTTCGTCTGTTCTTCGGAGACGGGACGTCCGTGTCCGTCGAAGTACGTCGAAGTACCGAAATGACAACAAAATCAGCCACTCTAAGGATTAGAAACATAATCGACCTTTAATTCCAGCTGTGGTAATGAGCATCAAACTGTTGCTACTACTAACTGGCAGGTGCGCTCTTGGTCGAGCCCGTCCTCAATGGCATCCGCCTTTGTTTGACCAATAACGGAAACAGTCCACGATTCGCGTCCTGCTCTCTTGAATGCTTGCTTCGTTTCTTCAATCAACGTAGGATAATTGTGTTTTGTGCGTTGGTTTCGCCATATCCAGTGATACGCTACTCCATCGAGATTATATTTCTTCAGAAGATTTATGGCACTTTCTATGAACGTTTCTCGGTTGTCGTTAGAATTAGCGATCGTTTCACAAACATTGATTGTGCACTTAACGCCCACCAAAAGCTTCACATCGGGCCGCCGTTTTTTTAGATCCGCCAACTGTTGGTATCTTTTCTCCTGGAAGGCGTGCTGTGCATTCCATGGACTCAGCTTATAGTGCCGCCCATCGATGAAACTCCCGTAGTAAATCACGTGCGTGCAGAGATCGATCGGAATGTCTTCGATTTGATAATCTTCGGCTCCTGTTGCCTGCGATTTGTACATACAAAACAGCTGTCTGCTTGTAGAGTTGGCCATCGCTTCGTCAGGCAGGAAAAAACAAAATATGAGCAACACCAGCCAACAGCTCTGTATGGGTCTGTGCTGTCTGCTGTGAAGATTCACTGGAACTGCTGTTTCACTAACGTTCGGTTCGCGAAATGGACTGCAAAACTTTACACACATTTCTGTTTTGGAAGAATTGAGTTGGCTACTGTTGACTACTAGGCTCACGTCTTAACACTAAGAATCACGAATTCAAACTGATCACAAGCTTAAGTGGATCGAACTGAACGATAGTGAAGCTCCGATCTGTTATCTCTCTCTCTGATTATTTTTCTATTGCTAAACCGACCCATCTCTCGACCCGACGATTGCCTCAACAATCCAAAAACGGATAGAAATATAGCATGATCGTTCCAGCGTGATAAGCAACGAACGCAATATAAGGGAATGTTATTATGAAACACGTAATACGCCACAGACATGCATGAGAATGAACAATTTTTGTCAAAGGATCGATTAGGACCAACTACCGAAAAGTCAATTTTATTTACATAACTCGAAGTCTCAGAAGGTCTTAACTTGCATATCACCATCCATCGCTTCGGCAAGCGGACGCTGCTTCCCTAATACTATATTTCAACTGGAAGCTTTAACAGTAACACCAACAAATAAAGTTATCAGGTTTAAGCTCGTTGCCGTCGCCACGTAACCGAACCGTTTCGTTTGTGGAGCGGCACCGCACAGTAATTACATCGAATAATCTTCATAATCGCTCCTGCCCCTGCCACGAAGGTATGTTTTTCTCGAGACCCCGGAACTCTCGAAGCCTCCAGGCGAGGCGACTGCCACGGGAAGCACGGTTTGTCTTGGCAGAGCCGCCCGGCGTTTTCCCCCTTACAGCCCTTTCCCGGCATGGGCCCGAAGATATTCGCCTCGAACGTCTCGAAGCCGACGGTTGAAGAAAAAGCCAAGTGATATTAATAATCACGAAACCACTTAAGCTCCGCGCCCGTCGCTAGTTAAACAGAAAGTTGATTTGCATTTCGGAAGGCCTCGGGCTCGTCGGTTTGGATTGAGTGGGTTAAATCGTTCGGAATTCGGAGTTTTTCGTCTTCACCACCGTCTAACACCGCATCGAACGGAATAATTGGAACCGGTGAGCGCACGCAAACACGGCCAACGGCGGTGATGATGGCGGCGAAACTCTTAAAGATTTTGCCCGTGCCCTGCCCGGGGTAAGGCTACGGGCAGTTTTCGTATAATTAATATTTAATTCAACCTGAAACGGAAACAAAATGGGTACAAAGTGAAGTCACGACCAACCAAGGCGGGACGCAAACCCAGCTTGCGGGTTGGGTGATTGTGAAGCATAATGATAACATAATCCAGCTACGGACGACGAGCAAACGATTAATGGGCTGAAACATTGAACCATTGTCCGTAAGGAAAACATACATTAAAGTTAAATTTCATAAATGATTGATGATTGAATAAGACCAAATTTGTTATATTGGACAGTCATTTGCAAAGCCTTTTGGCAAGGAAAAGCTGAACGAGAAAGTCGATAGATTGGAGCGCTTATGATTAAATTAGGGGCGATGTAATGTTCGGCCACTTACTGCCGTCCGTGATTAGGTTCATTAACAGTTGTTAAGATTGTTTCAATTTTTTCTTGTAAATGACTGCATATCTCCTTCATTATGCAACGTTCAATTTGCATCTTATGTGTCGAAATAAAACGGCACCATCATGTGATTTGGGAAAGACTCTCTGGTGTAAGCTGCTTCTCCGAGCTGTGCTGAGTGCATTTTTTTGCTATCACCGCGCCATTGGCCGGCCTGAACGGGCAATATAAACAGAACACCCCGTAAAACCGGAGTTAGCTTGAATTTTTCACTCGCACCGGAAACTCGCCAACGCCGATCGGAATAAAAAGGAACGCAAATAGTGAGCTTAAGGCCGGCAACATATCGCCAGCTGGTCCCGGATGAAAAAAAAAAAAACGTAAACCCCTTGAGGCTGTCGCGGTACCTGCGTCGGTGCCCCGGGCGCCGAGGTGGTTAAATTTTAAATTAAAATCCTCACTGGGCGGCCTAGGCGACGGCTCATCGAATGCTCGACCGCCCACCTACCGACCAGGCAACGATAAATTCTGTGGCCACATATGCTCCGACGCAGGTTTTTATTTTCGCAGACTCGTGCACGCACAGCTCAGGCCTTTGCGTTCCCGGGTTCCGGTTCGGGGATAGCCTCAAAAATCCGGCATTGTAAATATTGACCCAGGGAGGATTAAGTTTTTCCGGAACTGGGCGAACGGGCGGATGCTGGCCATCCGAAGCATCACCATAAGCATTTTAAAGCGGCAACCGGAAGGGTGCCACGGCTCGGAGGAACTGGGCGAAGTAGATTACTTTTTTCAACTCGCATATTTTGACTTGTGCGTAGGGCTTTGTTTTATGTTGGGTTCTATTTTTTCTCACCCATGTCGATACCGGTTCCGATGGGCTTTCCGAGTGCAGATCGGAACGCTCCGGTGCCACTGGATTGCTCAGCAAAGCGTGTACTAATTCTAATACTGGTCCGCTTCAATCCTCGGCCCAGTTTCTGTTATTTTGCTCCGTCGTTATTGAGGCGTGTAAGCTATCGCAAATTGAACTGGCTTTCGGTACGGACCCAGCGTGTGCAGCCCAATGGAACGGCTTCGCTATAAATCAATAACTGATTTATTATTGGTCTTTGTGGAATCAGGTCCGATTTCCAATCACCAACAAGCTGCAGGCGTCGAGAGAAGATGGAAAGATTTAATCGATTTAATGCACATTTTGCTGTGTTGTTCGCACTTCATTAGTTTACCCTTGTTATGGGCAACGCATTCTTACGGTTCCGGTGCCGGTGCCACCACCTGAGACCAGCTCGACAAATCATCGCTTTAGCTCAAAGATCTCAGACCGGTCCGGGGCCAGTCCTGGTGCTCGGAAAGTGTTGCCTTGCAGCACGCGTACTGAAACGTTTGTCAAATAAGGTACTCTGTTCTGTTTATTGATTTATGTATATTGTTTCGGGCCGTTCGGACCGGTATTGTTGATCCGCAGCTGATGATGATGGTTCGAAGACGTTGGATAAACATCGTTCCGTTTCAGCACCTTGCCGCTCTTGTGGCCCTTTTTTCTGTACCCTACGACCAATCTACCAGAAGTTTGTACTTTCCCCGATAAGGTCGGGTTCGGTTCGGCTGCCCATGAATATTCTACTCCAACACGGTCTCGGGCGAATCGTGCCAGGAGGTGTAACTTGGTCCGGTTCACTCGATTCCGGCGTCCGAGGAATTACAGTGCGCAGCACAACAGTCAACGCGAATGTTTGTTTCGTGTTGATGAAATCCGACATTTATTGTGTTAAAGTGTCGTCCGGCTAGAAATGTCCTAGAGAAATTTTTTTTAGTTTTCCATCAACTTCCATCAACGATTCGTGTTGCAAAATCAAACTCTCTAGCGAAACAAAGTAGAGGATTTCGGCCGCCCGGTCCACCTGAATCAACAGTCGATTACTCGTCAAAGTGCATCCCAATGCCCTGTTGCGGAACGGCGCAAGGAACCAATTGATGAAGGACCGCTCCGTTCCAGACCGGTTACTAGAACCGAACCGGCAAAAACTGTCATTCCCATCGAAGATAAACAGAGCGGCAAAAGAGCCATTCGTCAGGCTTCTGGCTCCTGGCTGTAGGCGCAGAGGCGATCCGTGCACGTTGCGTGTAGCTGTCTAAACAAAACGCGAAAGAGGCGGCCAGAGAAAAAAGTGGTCACCACCCGCTGTTGTGAAGCTACCGAAAGGCCGGCCGAATCACGTCGTCGCTCGTTTATCTTCAGTGTCTGCGGATGTGCGATGCGATGCGACGGGGCCAGGCTGAAGGTAGAACGATGATGATTGACACGACACCAGTGCCAGTGCCGGTGGAATCGGAATTCGGCGGATGGAGCGAACCTGCGAGCTGTCAAACGATGCAAATCCAGCGGAGCTTCAGATTTTGATGAAATTTCCAGAAACGTAACACTCCCGATGGTCGGTGGTGGTAGTAGTAGTAGTACCGGGGACATCAATCTCCTTCACCCGGCTGGGTCTGGGTGCGACCGTGAACAGATCTTCGATGGCTGCGTTACGATGATCGTAATTTTCGTAGCGATTTTGAACTTTTGGTTTCGCCGGTGGTTCTATTTTTTGCCTCCGCGAACGTTCGGAACGTTTCTGAAATCGAACGAGGAAATGTGCATCGAGACGGAAACTGTGTCATCTCTGCCACCGGAGCTGGAGCTAGGTTGACGTGGTTCGCGAAATCGTTTACGGAGGTCCGCGGCAGAATATGACAGTGAAGCCGCAGCGTACCCCGCTTTGTTTCGGAGTTTTTGATGAGACTTCAAGTGAAATGGTAATTCGTGTCAGGCCATTTTTCGCTTCCAGCGATCGCAAGGATCGATGCGGACTAAGGATTAAAAGCACCGAAGGGCTTTCGTACGAGATTGGCAATTTATTTTGTGCCTTCGAACGCTCGTGCTCCGGCTCGTCATGTCAATCAACCATTCTTCCATTTCAAAGTCTGGTACAGTTTCATCTCTACAGCTTTTGACCTTCAGGATGGTTTGTTTCGATTTTCTAGTGGCAAACCACAAAGGGTTCAAAGCTGGGCACTGGAAGGACCCTGGATATTTGCGTGCCAGGGAACCCCTTATTTGATGCTTGTAGTAAACATTCTTCACTAATTGATTAAGGCAGTACAGCAGACTGCATTCTGCGGCCCCGAACGGGCTTCCTGGCCGGCCCAGAATCGGGCCGTGTAATAGCGGAAGTGTTTTAGAAAGGCACCGGCAGGCGTTGAGAAGGTAATAAATTAAATGCGAAAAACGGCACTGCCTTTGACCGTCAACTCGAAGCGAGCCTCCTTTTGAGCCTCCCCACACCGACCGGATGCTGGTTGGCAGGTTAAGGACGGGCGAACGTAACCATTCGTAAGAACCCGTCCGTTTGGAGTTGTGAGAATTTTAATTAAAATACTTCGTAAACACACGCGAACGGGAGCCTTGTGAAGTGGCCGCTGTTTTTTTTTTTTACTTTCTCCCTCTTGTTTTAAACCCGCTTTGGGAACCCACGCTGGGGAGCACAAAAACTCCCCACGGTAGCCAACCACTTACTTAGCGTACATTAGCGTGTTTAATGTGGAATGCGTTTTTTATGACTCGCGTTACGTAGGGCTAGGGCGCATAAAAGGACACTAAATGTTTCGGTGATAAATAAATTCGCATCGTTAGCGACGGGACACACACACTTCACGTCACCGGAAACCACAGCAGCTCGACCCACTGGTTGACCAAAAAAGGACACTTTAATGGGGCACCTTCAAGTGGCATTTGCTGTGCGCCCGAAAATGCGATGTAAGAGGTACCGTATCACCGTTTGCCGAGAAGTGCTGCTTCACTTGATTTATTGCCACGCTCGTAATGACGACAAAAGCACGTGCATTCGATACTCGCCTGCCGATATGGGTATGGGGAGCCGAAAATAAAAAGCATCCGTGGGCAGCCCACGGAGCTGCCAAAGCAAAGCTTGCACGTGGTTTCTGCATTTGGAGAGCGGCACTTGGGGCAGAAGCGCTCCGTATAAATACGCTATATCCTTGCCCCGGCACGTCAGCGTCATGGCCGGCATCTCACCCGAGATAAACCATGGAAACCGGAAGACGCATCCATGAGTGTCCCCATTGACAGGACCGACGACGATGGCGAAAGGCACGGCGAGCGACGAGCTGACGACGACGGCTGCTTCCGAGTGGGATGAGCCCCGCTGCCGGATGAGAACGTCAAACGCTGACAGTGCCGGCTCAGCATTCGTCGCATGTACAGGCCATTGAATAAATGATGGTGGCACCTCATGCATAACATATGTGCCACTTCCAGGCTACGGTTCTGCGCGCTCCGACCACGACGACGGTGACAAGAAGCTGTTGACGTGTCCGGGCGCTTCGCAGGCCAGCGACACGCAGCATTTGGGGCCGCTCGCTTCCGGGGCAGACGGCGCGTGGTTACTAATTTTACTTCCCATTATGGGCATACGGGCGGTCACCCGACCCGAAATGAAATTGCTAATGGACTTGCTAGGTGCAATTTAAACGCATTTAGTGACACATTTGCCAGCGGCCGTTCGGAATTAATTTACTAGTTAAGGAGCGGAGCCAGAAAAAGAAGACCAGAATGAAGCACCCTGCAGCCACGCGCCATGTGCTTCGACGGCATCGGAAGAATGGCCAGTAAATTTCGTTCGAAGACCGTTGCCTGGCAATCTTCGTAATTGCTGACCTCCGAAACTGACTGGGCGTCTCCATCGCTACGGGCGTTACTTCGACAGAGTCCGATGCCGAGGCCCTTAGGGATGTTTGTGCACCAATCGGCCCCGGAATGCCGTTGGGCATGGTTAGTCATGCGCGAAAGTATGATAAATCATGACGACTTCAAACGGATTCCGACCATCTCGGACAGTTGGTTTCTGGAGGAGTGAATATTTTCCGACCATCGAGATGATGGACTCGGGTCGGCTCGCTTGTTTTAGTAATGTAAACTCAACAACTAGTTAATTTTTGACTTATCCGTCGGTGCTTAATTGAAACCGCTATGTTTTGGTTTCATTTGCATACGTCTCGGTGTTTGTGTTTCTCATTTTCCACAACGACCAGCGTGCCGGGATTCAATTATCAGAGCCAGGCCTCGGGCGGGCAGGCAGCGCGGTTTATTGGCGAATCAACTGTCCGGACTGTCCACTGTCGCGCACGAGACGCTGATGGCTGATAGGATCAGTGGAACGGTATGCAAAATTAATTAAAATCACTTTGCAACCTAATGCTTCATGCGTGTCGGACAGCAGTGCTTAGTCCGCACGAAGCGGGGAACGAGCTCCACGTTACATATGTAGATGCAGTGCCATCAAAATATGTTGGAAAGGGCCGAAAAAGTGTTTTATAATTCTATCACAACACTGCATTGTATAACAATCTCGTGTGAAAAGTTTTTTTGAGGCCTCCTTGGCTTTACACTGATTAATTAGAACCCGTGCGCCAGTAAGCCCAATGCCGGTGTAGGCATCATCGGTTCCGTTTTCGGAACACGGTCCGCCTTAGGCACGGTGGGCCTCATGCAAGTGTCAACGCATATATGCATAGATCAAAGTCAGGGTCCTTTGTTGCCTCGCGCCGTAGGCTAATTAATGCAAACATGTCATCTCTTCTGTCGGGTGAAGTGAGCACCCGACCTCGGTGACAACAACGAACGGCTCGTCCCGGCGCCCGGTAATGGCGCCTTGCCATGTAAGTTCTGGGGAACCCTCATGGGTCACAGAGCCTCTTATGACGTCCGCTACTTATCCGCGAGGCGTCTTCCCCGTTTCCGAGCGAGCTTCGTAAGCGTGTTGAACCGTGGTGAGCCTGAGCCTTGCGCTAATTGAGTAATGGAGGTTTCTGTGGGAAGTAATTTGGTTTGCCCGGCCCCTTGATATGCATCGGGCTCTGACACGTAAACAACCTGCTTACAGCATACCGTGGTGTACCGTTTTTTATGTGTCACTCTTCCTTGAACAAGGTCCTTTTTCGCGGGAGGGCCACCAACGTGTATGCATTATTTAGCGGGACGGCTTGCCAGAAAAGAGAAGCGCAACCGAAGTGAAACCGAAAATGAGCGAGCTTCTTACTTCCTTCAAGCCCGCGGCAAGTTGGTGGAGTCATCCTCTGAATCTTAAGCATCGCCCTGCAGGCCCGAGACCGTGACGGTGGCGGGTCGCTCTAATTGCATCTGCCCTGGTGCCGTTCCCCGGGCCGGGCCACCGGAAAAAAGCGCATCGTCCTGAAATGAAATTAAGATTTTCCCCGCACGTGATTTTGGAACAAATTAATCGGTCGCGAGTCGGGGCGGGCCCGAGTCCGATCGAAGCAGTGTTCCGATCGACGGCGAAAAAAAGGGGTCCATTGCGGGAATCGAACGAGAAGATAAATCAGCCATGGCCGGCACGTACCGAAATGAATCTTTCGCTGCCGGCCCGCATTCGGAGGTGCAGTCGGTGCAAATGGTACGGCGAAGAGTGCTCCAAAGAGGCAACTGGGTAAGTTTCTTTCTCGTTGCAAATCGCAAAGTTTCACCTTCAGCCTGGGATCGGCGGTGCAAAACAGAAATCAAGGTTGAACGTCAGAGCCCCGTGCTCCCGTGTTTTTAGCTTGATTGGGGTTTGCCTAGGTTTTATTGCACGACTTTGTGATTTAATTTTTTCGATTGAGCTCAGCAGTTTTATCAACTTGAAATCAGAACGATTCCGAATCGCGCGATGATTTTTTCCATAAATTATAGCTTAAAGTAAGGCGCTTGGCTACAGCAACGTGAAAATGTATTGCCCGTTGAAAGGAGCGAACGAACAACGCCTTCCAGACGCCTTTACAGCCTGTAGATTTGGCTGTTGCTATCTACGATAATACTGTACCGAATCGCAACTTACCACAAGCCCGGTCCCAGGCGACGAACGGAGCTTGTAAGCAGCACGGCGAATGGAGCCGCCTGGTGCGCCACTCGGAGCTGCGACCCGTGGGAAAGGATTTCAATTAGCATCGCATTTATGCACACGAGCATTTCGGTGCATTCCAATCAACTCCCGAGATGATGCATTGCCGGGTGCGAAGTGCGACGAACGCCGGACCGCCACCGGAAGCTCAGCCTGCGGAAGCGGACATCCTGTGGCAACGGTGGCACGGTTGTTCCTTTCACGGTTCGCTGGTTTTGTTCGCAGAGATTAGTAGAATGATGCATTGCCCGATCGAATGTTGAAATCGTATGCAGCAAGTTGATAAGGAACTGGAACTTGAGCGGAAACAGTGCACGTAACTCCTAGATCTCTCATTTACAATACTGGTCTGTGGCTGTTAAGCCGCAACTTAGTTACATTGCATCCCAATTTCCGTTAAGCCTTGGCCCTGGACTGGTGTGCACGTGTGTTTGTGTGCCCAGCAGCCATTCAGCAAACGGTTTCCATTATCTTCTTAAAGGATAATCGTGAGCAACAAGCTGAAGTAATGGGGGTCACCGTGAGAAGGTTGCCCGTCGGCGACATCAATAATTTGTGACAAGCTTCCCACAGGACGGAACGTTACATGATGTGCCTACCATCCATCCATCCTGGCGCCAATCCTCGTCTTGGTCTGCAGCCATAATCCTCATCATAACTGATGCTGTAGATGCTGGCACGCGGGCGCTTGTGTGACGCGATAAATGAGATGGCGACTCTTTTTCATCATCAAGAGACTTCCATCGAGGCCCACGCTCGGAGAGGGAAAGCTGAAAAGAAAAACCATTCGCTGTCACTATCGCCGGTGGCAACAAATCCATCCGTTTCGGTTATTCAGGTTCGGATATTTCGCCAGCCTCCGGATACCAACCCGCCCGGCTACCCTTTTCCTGTCTGTCGGCAGCGTGTTGGTCCCCCTGGGGCCTTGACAAGTTTTCTCCGACGATGACGGAAGCTGTTGGTTTAAAATTCGGCCTCGCCAGCCAAGCTGGGGCGGGTGGAAATATTAATCAATGTGGGCGAGTTTGTTTGCGGAGTAGTCATTTGCTGCTAGTGTTACGAGGCAGGACTCCAACCCACTCGAAAACGCCTGCCCTGGATTCCGATGCGGTGCGGTGAATTGGAAAGCACATGAATAAACATACCGAAACACATTAAATCCCGTGTAAAGGATGAGCCCGAGTCTCAGATTTACGGCTGCGAGCCGAGCTTTTGAGCAGCGAAAAGGAGCTGCACTTCAACTCATTTGGATCGTATGATATTGGTTTTCTGCCATTTCTTACGGTTCCTTTTTACTTTTCTTTTATATTATGGTTTTTCTCTCTTTTTTCTTCTCTCTTTTCTCTTTTTCCTTTTTTGTCTTCTTTTTTACTTTCTTCTCTTTTCTCTTTCTGGCTCAATCTGTAAGCTTTCACATTTAAGATCTTGACTGTCCCGTATTGACTCGCCAACACTCCTTTCTCGACTTAACAACCAGGAACTCGGTCCAACTTGGTTGGGCGGTCGTTTTCACCGGACATAATGACTCGTTTCTAGTTCTCTGTCGTACGTACAATCATTTCTCGTCATTTCTCTTTAATAAGACCATGGTCGTGATGTTTTTGCTTTCATGTCGTCTTAGTAACTACTTCATCGATGTTACTGTCGTGTATGTTCTCCTTTAATTACTGGTTACCACCTTCTGCGTTACTTTCTGTCAGTTGTGATTAGTTTTGGTTCTAAGTGCTAAGTTACGTTGTTTATTGTTACTTCTAAGTTCTAAGTTAAGCTAAGTTGTCTAATTAGGCTTAGTTGCGCGTTGACTGTTTTGTAATAATAAATAAATGAATAAATAGGAATAGATCTGTAAGCGACAGGCCATTCCGAAGAACTCTGGTTACCCACACAACTTCCAAACTTCCGCTCCGCTTGCACTTCCTAACTTCTGTGACAGATCATGGACGTTTATGGGTAACGCATTTCCAGCCCATTGCTCACTCGTTTGGAATGATATATTTCTGCTGCGCTAGCTTCTTGCCAACCTCCCCTCGGAACATCTTCGTCAACTTTTACCTTTTCATACGCCGGGCTCTTTCGGGCCCGGCCGTGAGTGTAAATAAATTGCCACTTTATTTACCAGCCGTTACCGATCCAGCAGCCACGCGGCCCATAATCATCATCACTCGTTCGGCCGTCGTCGTCATCCGCCAAATCGAAGACACATTCAACTTGGCAACTTGACGGTGGCCCCATTTTTATGGCCTAGAAAATCGATTCCAAATGTCAGCCTCCCGAGTGGGCCAGTTTGCCCCATTTATTTTCTCCACTCCAACCAAAGTTTTCCCCGACACGCAGCAGCGAGGGCCACGGCGAGCGGTCCCATATGTTCCAACTCCCAACCACACACCCGGGCGTTCCCCTGGTGGGGGGGACCATAACAAATTTCATAATCTTTCCGGTGCGTCAAAAGAGCAAAGACATCCGGGATCGGCGTGCAGGGATTTACGGCACGTCGTTGTTACGTCGTGCCGTGAAGCAGGGGCCCATTTTTGCGCACATTTCGCACGGCCGTTTAATAGTAATCAATATTTACTTTCGTAACCGTTGACATATCCGACCGGGAGTGGGCCACGATAATTGGTACGGGGTTTGGGGTTTGCCCATATGTCGGCGAAAGATGAATGACTCCGGAGGCCATTTCGATTTTATTTGGGTTTGCAAATAATTTTTCTTTTTTTTTTGGTGGAGCTAAAATTTGGCCGGCGGTGAAAAACTGTTCGGTACGTCGTTCGGATTCCCAGCCCGGCCTTGGTCTGCGACGCGAGACAGAAGCAGGCCCAAGGAAGCTTCGCCTTTACGGTTCGAAAGAAAATATCCTTATTTTTCACTTCGTCCTCTAGCCACTCGGCAGCCGCCGATGCTTGCCCGTATTTCGGAAGAGTTTCGTGAAAAATATACGATTCGGGAAACATTCCGGTGGAAAGCGAAATCCGGTACAACCCACCTGGAGGCAAATAATCAGGCGGAACGGAGAAAAACCGGCAGCTCCGAAACCGAAAAACACACTCCGGAGTGAAGAAACGTAAAATAAAAAAGGCCCCCGTAAACCCCGGTACCTGTTTGTAGGCAAACAGGACACACACGTTCAAGCGGACGGACGGAGCGGGCGCAAGGTGTTATCGGATTACGCAACACTCTTGCACACTGAAGATCCACCCGAGGCGGAGAACGGAGAGAAAAAGAAAATATTGTTTTCCGGCGTGCACTAAGGACACCACGGGCCATAATGGCCAACAATGCATATGAGCCGGAGTTTATTTTGCACCCGCGAGCATTGCGGGGAAAACAATACACAGCACCGGTTGTGGAAAACAATTTTCTTTCCACGCCAGAAACTAGAAATTTGCTCCGCTATTTGTGGTTGGTCGTTTTTCTTACTTTTTAATTATGTTGACGCAATGCACGCCGCGCTCAATGCTGCTGCTGCTGCTGCACGGTCGTCTGGGACCCTTTCAGAAGCGGTTCGCTCGAGAAACCGCGGACCGAAGTGAATCTAATATGGGTGATAATAAAAAGGACGACGTCGACGGTGATGTAGAAGCGAAACGAGAACACGGCGACACAAGGACAGGGATAGCAGGTTCCCGCAGGACTTTGTTTCAACATTCAATTTCGACGGGGAACGGAGAGTCTGCTACGGGTTTTCCTGCTAATGCCGAGTGGCAACTTTAACGAATGGAAGGGACGAGACAGAGCGGCGCACCGTAAGCCTCTTAGGATACGTGTTCAGAAGGAAACCATAAACCTGGCGGTGATGCTGTCTCCGTCTCCGTCAATAGTAGTGCCACTCAGCGGGGCCGCATCGAACACGTGACATAAGCGGTTGTAAGCAATGATTCGAAACCCCGACAAAGAGACAATCGTTAGCCGTCAGCGCCACGGCGACGGTTCCTGCGAACCCGCGTGGAGAATTGAAATTGAGACGATGTTTCATTGTGCACGTGGCCCTTCGGCACGCGGAACCAACCAGCAGCCAGCGCCATAGGTAGCTCCGTGTCCGCCTTGTCTACTGTCGCCTGCCGGTACTCCGCTGCTTTATGGTTCCCCCGGGAAGCCCTGACGGCGTTTTTCCGTGCAATTTGCGTTATTGCGAACGAGAACTCAATCACTCGGGCGATGATGGCAGCAGAGCGTAGCAGTTACGTCAAGTGGGGACGAGTCCTAAGCGAGCAGCAACAATGCTGGAGAATTGAAGATGCCATTCTTTCGCCGTTCGCCTTCGGGCCTTCCTATTGATTACTGGGGCCGCCTTCTCGTTGTTTGCACGCCGCTGATGAGCAGTGGAAAATGCAAAGCGGAATCAAAAGCGAAGGGCACACAGGGCAAATTATTATTTTCTTCCATCCTTCGGCAGTGGAAAACATTCACACTCGAGCGGCAACCGGGCCCCCTTTATACCTTCGGTGAGATCCTTTCGAGTCGGCCCCTTGATTGGACGGCTCGGCTCGGTTCGCCCCTTTGAGCGTGATTGGGAGATGCTGGCTTCATTATTATTGCATAGGAAGGGCCTACAAGGTCCTAAAAGGATGCCAATCTGATGGAAGCCAAAGAGCAAAAAAAAACAAACTACAGAAATAACCATCTCACCATCTCCCGTTACGGGTGGGCAATCAAAGGCCAGCGACCGAGGACTGGTTGACTGGGTCTGGGTCCCAAGGAGGGTGGCTACATTTTTTGTCATTAGGAAAAGTGCAGAAATGTCATTCCTATTGCGCATTGGCAGGGACGGGGAACGACGTTAAGCTAACAGTTGATTTTCAATTAAACACATTCATCACTGACCACCGGCCCCGAGTGTACCGACTCAGACGGTGACGACACCTCCTGTCTGGAGCCGGTTGGGATTTGTGGAAAACTTGTGCCAGCCAGCCATACCTCAGCGGTTGACCTGGTTGGTGTTGAAAAATGGTTCCCGTTCGGGTGGCCGGGCGGGCGTTTCCATTTTCCTATCCCCACGCGGCTCTGTTGTGAGATTCCTGGTGGAGAGGTTCGGTTTTGCCTCCCGGGTATAGCCCGAGCAGCAAAAACTTCTCTCCCGACGACAACCGAATGTGTCAATTCTGATGCTGATTTTTTTCCCGACCTGGACGTTGGCGAAATTTCCACGCTCGAAGCAACTTTTCCATTCGCAGCAAACGGCACGGCCTTTCTGGCCGCTCCCAAAGGACCACAGGCGCAATTATCGGCGAATGAAGTGGATGGTTGAAGTTTTCCCGATCGGGAAAAGGATTGCCGGATCTCGCACGCCAAAGTTGGACGGCCGATGGTCAGGCGTCGAATTGTGGTTCCTTGCTCGGGCGTCGAAAATGGTAGCCTCCGGGCCTGCGGTGACCATGGTCCGTGGGTCGTCGTCGATAAAATTAGGTTCACACCATTCCGGGTTCGGGCCGTCCGGTGGCTAATGCTGTAAATCCTACCGCGAGACCATAAGTGGAAAGTTGCGAACCATTTCAAACAATATCCGTCCACGGCCCTCGGTGGACCGGATTATGCAAGTGTGCTTGTGTTGTGAGTGTGTTTCTACCACTTCCAGACGGGCAGGACTTTATTGTTCTCCAATCACAGCCGGTGGGTTTCCGGGGAAAGCACACGGACGGGCACACATTCACGGCTCCATTTTTGCGCTTACATCTCTGCAAACCCATGTGGGTTTGATTTATTTGCTGCAGAGCTTCATGGTACCCGGGTCGCGAGAAAGAAACTTTCGAAGTTGGAACTAATTTTGGAAATGTTCGTCATACGGCATCCGGCGAATGCATTTTCGGGCTCACTCACGGCTGAGAGAAGGAGAGTTTTTCAACACCCATTCATTCATCTAAGTTACGGCACTAATTGAAATCAAAATATTTGGTCCCCCAAGTTATCGCACTGGGGCTGGAATGTTTCGCCACTCGGAATGTGATGGGAACGGGAAAATATACGTTCGAAAAGATTGGCAATTAGCAAAGTTTGGGAAACGTCACATCAAATACCGTTTGCAAGTTAAGCAAATTCTTATTCAATCTCTCATTTGTGTTGACGAAAGTTAAAGTAGCGAAGGTTTGTCATTACAAAACCCTCACATTTAAAGTTCCATTATTGTATTTTTAAATTTATTTATTTTTTTCAACTTTTCATTTTTTTCAAGACGAAAACGTTAATAGTAATCACCGTGCGAAGTTTATTGTTCTCTTTGGCGGTACCATTCATCAACTAGATAATCGCAGCCGTAACGAAACGGTTTCACGCTCCTTTAATGCTAATGAACGCTGCTCTAACTATTGTACGCTTCTAATCCATTCTCAGTCTAAATACCCCAATTTAAAGAAATTGAACTCCACGTTGCGGGGCTGTGTGACCGCAAGGGATAAAATTAATTTTCCCTTGCGAACGTTCCTTCCGGGTTCTCGGTGAGAAAATTGTCTTTTCTGAAAAAAAAAACACAGTGCAGCACACCAAAGAAAAGTCCTCCAGTTGCAGTGCGAGCTAAATTAACGACTGCACTTTCCCAGCCAGCCAGCCGATTAGTCAACGGTCCTAACGTTCGTCCATCCGTGTGGCGTCGGTCCTCGTTAGCCATTTCGACTACTACTTCCGACAGCACGGTCCATTCTCGGAAATGAATATCGAACTCAACCGTTCGGAAGAAGCCAAAATAAAACTTCTGCTTCGCTTGCAGCGAAGAAGTTGCAGCCGTGTTTAGCATCACGCGTCCAGTTTCCGGAGAGTTTTGCACCACCATTGCACGAAAGGCGTCGTCCCGGTCGCCGTCACCGCTGCAGCATGCGGACTTTGTCATGCATGGGAAATAAAATTAATTAGCTTCATCCCTCGATTTGTGTTCCTCTCGCAAAGGGGAACGCTTTAATTAAATTCTATTGCCGGTGGTGTCGAAGCGGAACGGCGGCCCGCCACCGCTCGCCTGCAGTCGGCTTACTGGTTGACGAAAACTTTGCAACTATTTCTGTGTCCCCCGGTGCCCGGTGTTTCCGTTCCCGAAAATCAGCACAATCATCGAGCGGTAGGCGTGAGGCGTGAAAAGAGAAACCCAAACGAGCATGCATTTAAATCCGAGCTTTTCGCCGAGCTCCCCGTGAACCTCGGGCCCGGGCCTGACGCTGGGAAGTGGAAATCTAAAACGCAAATGCAATCGTAGCGCAAAACTTAAAATAAAACCACTTCCGTACCTAAACACCCCGGAACGCAGAGCTTCGACGAAAGCTTAACTACAAACCAGCAAAACGGAGAGCAAACCAATGCTTTCTCGGTGCATTGCAACGGGTTCCCCGAGTGCTGGGGCTTGTAATGAACAAACAGCCACAAATTAAAGCCCGGAAACGGCTGAGCCCAGCGCAGCTCCGAGCCACGGCAAACGTTTACGCTTGATTAAAATGACTTTGTTTGACTTTAAGCTTCGCCGGACCGGACGGACGATCGCCGTCGCAGGCGAACTCGAAACGAACCGAAAAAATCAAACACAAAAAAGTGTCAGAAAACACTAGCGTAAACTGGGAAAGTGGAGCGATAGGAAAAAAAACACACCGGTTCACGATTCGTTTGTGGCGCGAAATGATGAATCTGCTTCAACACCCCAACCGAACGAGTTTTCGGACCGGACAGCATTTATCAACCCGGAGGGCCAACCCGTGAAACAACGGACGACCAACGGTAGTCCCTTTTACGGGACCCGCCTCTCGCCGTGTGTTCACGGGAAACAAAACGGTAAAACCCGCTTTCCGTGCACCGACAGGAGACAGCCAATTCAGCAGGTGAAGATTTATGGTATCACAAACCCGTGCCGCCTGCCTGCCTGCACTTCCCGGAAGGACACCACGAATTAAGGACCTCAAACTGGAGGACGCACACACGCCCGCGGCTGGCCCGGAAGTGCATCCCCCGGACGGGCCCCGTGCTAACGATTTACAGTCGCAAATTGTGAGCCACGCAAAGGCGCCTACGCCATTCCCGCGTGTCGTCGCCAGTCTTAATGATGAATGGCTCACATCGTTCCCCGCCCGCCCGGCCGCGCCCGGAGCCTGCTCCCTTCGGGTGACCCCTTTCCTTCGGATAATAATTAAAACCAACGACGACACCGGCGGGCTGGCCAACGCCGGTGAAGGCGTTGTCACGCTCACGCCGTGGTTCGTGAGGATTATTTCATCCGTAAAAGTTCCCCTCTCGAGTCCTTCGGGCTACCCATCTCCAGAGGGAAAGAGCGAGCGAGAGCGAGAGAGTGAGACACGGGGAGAGATTGAGAGACCGGATCCTGCTTTGGAAGGCATAGTGGAGCGCGAGCGCGTCATAATCACGTTTGGCACGTTCCACGTCGCCAATTACCGCTTACAAGGGGCTTCTCGGAACGCATCGTGAGGACATCCTTTTCTTGGCGATCGACAGTACGGTCGCCTCAACCTCATCCAATTTCCTGTCGACAAGGGCGTCCAATCAAATTCGAATCACTTCGAGCTTCATTTTAAGCTCCAACTCTCAAGTGCGCGTAATTGTTAATTATAAAAGTAGGATTATGTTTCACAAAACCTGCTTCATGAGTTAAGAAAAGGGTCGCTCACTTGAATTTTGACTCCTTAGGCAGTTCGACGACGACGAGTGGGCCCACTATGCGGCGACAGACAATTCGACACGGCCCTGATGCCACAAACGGTGGAAACTCGTCGAAGCAGCGACGGCAATTTCCCGCCATCATTAGAACACTGCCGTGCGAGCTCCCCAGCGAGCGTTTAGAGCTTTCCCGGGCTTGCGTGTGCGGCACCAGACAACGGTTTTGATCGGCAACCGACCGGCAGGCCAGGCCAGACCAGGCAAGCATTCAGCCCTACCACGGCATCAAAGGCAGGGCTGCAATTTATTTCAATTTTCCGGTGACTAATGTTAACGCCATTGTGCGATCACGGACCGGTCCGGTGTAGTCTGCGGGGAGAGTGAGAGTCTCGCTCACCGGGTCCATCCCGGTCTGGAGTCAGGACAGGACCCCCCCACCGACGGTGGTGGTGGTGTGGTTGGCTAAATATTGAAGCACAGAATATGGTATCAATGGGCCCTGGGACGTGCCGGGCCGGACCGGTGAAATTGAATCGAGGATCATCACCGTGCAGGCGTCGGTGGGTCTGTGTGAGTCGGAAACTAGTTCCGCTTCCTGATTTAGAGCCCGAGGAGGTGAGGCCCTTCGTTTGAGCTTGAGCAGTATGTTCGTGCCGCTTAACTCGAGCCAAGCCACCGTGCTAAATAGGCTGAATCCACTCCGGATCATGCTGCGGACACTTTGTACGCTGGCAACTTTCAGTAGCTTCGGATACGGTGTGGTCCAGGGAGTTTGTTCACTTTGCGTTTGCAAATATGAGTTCTCCACCCGTGACGGAGCGTGAAGCGCACACACATGGGGGACCGACTGACTGACTTTCCATGTTCCGCCCGAGACAGGTCCTTTTTTCGTTACTCGATCCGCACTTACTTGGTTACTGGGAAAGCATTGGATTTGAATTAAGTTAAGTTGCCTAATGGGCCTTTTTTCCATTCATCTTAAACACTGCACGGAAGACATGGTATTTGAAATCCATTCACTCAGATCCCTGGAGCAGACAATGGCCCGTCACCGTTCACTGGGCCCATAAATCTTGCTGCTCCGGGTTGCGATTCGAATAAACGATAGGCACGCAATAAATATAGACCAGGAGGCCACGTCCGCTAATGTTCGGCTCCCTAAATATACAATCAACTCCCCAGCCGAATTGGTCCAAAAGTTGGCCAGCTCAAATATTAAGCACCGAGTCGGGCGCCGGCTTCACCACAACCGCTCGCTTGCTTCACTCGGCTTTTCGGTGAACGGCGAAAGGCACGGTCACCTATCAATCTTCATGACCGCCCGGGTGGGCTGGTGGACAGGATGGTGCATAAAAAGGCAGTATCCCGAGCCGGAGGGCCGGGCTGTAAACAGACAAATGGCCCCATCGGAATACGGACGGACGGATAGATCGGCGAGCCGTTTGCCGTACGAATGACACGTTTTAGCGCCCGATGTCAGGCGAAACCATTAATCAAACACTTCCGAAGCGCAACCAGTGTGTGCCCCGAAAGGACACACAAGGACACACCGGTGGATTGATAAGCTGTTGCCGTGCCCTGGCCGTGAATAAAAACAAACGCCCCCCAAAACCGGACGAAGAAATTGTTGGCCGGCAGAGCTTGTGCCGCACTGGAAGCTTCGACCGATTTGTCCATCATCGATAACATCGCTGATTACGCTGAAATTGATGGATCGTTGGGGGCAGGTTGAACAACCATCGT
Source organism: Anopheles bellator (assembly GCF_943735745.2). Taxonomy (NCBI): domain Eukaryota; kingdom Metazoa; phylum Arthropoda; class Insecta; order Diptera; family Culicidae; genus Anopheles; species Anopheles bellator. Next base: position 15,496,839 of record NC_071285.1, on the reverse strand, counting down.
CCGTATTGGCGTTCCCAGGCGTTCCCGGTAAGCTTCGGGGCAAGCGGAATGAAAAACCGCAAAAACGTTCCACGGAATGTGTTAAACAACCGACACGACTCGAGGCGTCCGAGGCGGAAGCGGAGGATTAGCCCGTTTTATCAACCCGCCACGGCAGCAAAAATGTTGCTCTGAACCACCGAAATCCGGTATTAGAAAATTGCTCACTCGCAGCAAATTGCCAGAGCGGCAAAAGCGGCTGCACTGCACGCTTCCGGTTCCCCCCCTTCAGGGATGGCCCCCGGGGGCCGCCGTTTGTCCATGAAAATATCGTGAATATATTAAACCCTCTCCCGTTGACAGGTGCTTTCATTATTCGGTCGGCCATTCCATTTTGCGCCGCCCGGCGAGCGGCTTTGCGGTACACCGATCCGTTTTAAATCCCTGCCAGCGGGCAAGGGCGGACCAATGAGGGGGGTTTAATGCACTCGCATCGAAATAATTGCAGACCCGCGGGACGGAATTACGTGCGCCCCGGCCCGAAAGCCAATGTGGTGGAAAATAATCTTTCCGGTTCGATGGCAAACCATCCGCTCCCGTTTGGTGCGATATCCGGACTAAGCGTGGATCTCCGTCCCCGAACCAAGTATTTTGTCCGCCACCAGGAAAAAGTCAAACCACCCGGTCCGTGGTCGGCCTGTTGGTGGCTTGCAATAATGAAACGGTGGGTCAGGTTTTTTCCGAAACTCATCGACACGAGAGTGGACCGAAACCACCAGAATTCGGTTTTCGGGATGCGTACTCGGGCCGATTGAATTCCGCCGGCCATTCGCATTGATCGAAGGTCGCGGAGTGTCCCAGAGGACCCCGAAGCGCGCCGATAGGGATGTATCGGGAAAGCGCATTAATTGTGGCACGGACACGATAACGTGGCCTTCAACGGTGGCGGCGGCGGCAAGCCGATGTCAGCATAATTTGCGGATCCGGGCTTAATGGCACGGACTTATCGGGCGGTGTTTGCTTGACAGCACAAATTGCCAACTCGCTGGGCACAAACGCTGGGTCGAGGGCACTGTTCTGTCGAGCATGTCAACGGCAACGGCCGAGAAGGATCCGTTTAATTCTCGACAATTTTCCTCGTTAATTTTTCGTCCTTTTTTCCCATAACCCAAGTGCATGTAATTTTTAACGCCACAGCAAAGTCCGGGGAACTTACGCAGTGCTATGCTGGCCTGAGCATCGGTCTGGCGCAAATTTAAAGGCGCAAGATTGATAGACAGACGCGGTACAATCGTTGTCCTAAATTTTTCCGCCCTAAATAATGAACTCCATCTCCAGAGTAAATGAAGTTGCCTATTTTGGCCGAAAGCAAAAAGCCGTTTCTCACTCATAAATGGTGTATTCTTTTTGGTCGGACCTTCGCCCGGTGCGTGGTGCAAACCTGTAGCCCTGGCCACTGGGGAGACCGTGGTATGGGTAGTAAAATAAACGAGAACTCGCAAATTGATCCGATAAATTAAGAACCGACAGGCGGCCCGACCGGTCCGCCACCCTCCCCCTCAGGGCACCGGGTGGCGTCTTTCGTGTTTATCCGCCGTGGTTCGTGGGTCGGAGCCGGAAGTCGCAAGAAAATCATTTCTGAAAACGAAACGAACCTCGGCAAAAGAAACGCGCGAGCTCGTCATGAAAAACTCATCACTCTAGACGGCCGCCTCTGCGGCGAAGAATCAGGACTTTACCATTCAAATGCCACACGGCGGCTGCACGGCGGCTGTACAACTTAATGAATGTCCCGGATGGCACTCGGTATGTGCGGTGCGTGCGGTCGCGGGTCCGGCGGCAGGCCTTTGGACGGATTACCACCACGAGATTAATCATTGAGCTTTCTTGAGGGATTTCTTTTCCCTTTTGCCAGTGGCCATCGTAAACTCTGAATGGTCCGAAGCATCACAAAAATCGGCGGAAATCACTTAATCACCCCCGTTTCCCTTTACAGTCGGCCTTTTTCCCCGGGTGCACCCGGGCAGTACAAATGACTGCACGAGAACGTGTCCAGAATGGTCAACATTCATTCCGGGCCGCTTGAGCCAATCCGGAAACCTCCGGGGTGTTTCACGCCTCCGGGTGGTTGTCGGATTTGTTGGTGATTTTTGCAGCTGCTAATATCGCGCCAGTCTCGCGGAATGGCCCCCCAGACTTTGGCCCCCTGGTTCGTTGTCGGTCGAATGAAGCTCAAACGGAATATTCTTCAGCACCATTTCAATGCTCCAATGCTTTGACCCGCAAGCAGCGCGGCCAGCAAACGTTCCTTGGCGCTGGCTTCCGGCGAAACTATGATGCGTGTTAAGCTGATGAATAAAAACGCAAAGGACCGTTCATTTTAATCATAACAAAATTGGTGAGGCGAATACGGGCGGCCTCGGGCACGCATAAAACCGTAAACCGTAAATGGAGGGTGGCCCTCATTTCACTCCGGGGGCCTTCATTTTGGTTGGTGATGCGTTTCTTTTTCAGTTGGCCAAAAACCGATTTAAAACATAATTCAAAATATTCCATCACAACGCAGGCGCTTTTTACTGTGATGGGTTTCCGTAATGCGTATAATAATAATTGCGTTGCTCCTGGCCAGGAAATTAATCCGCTACGATTTTCAAGATACGCGGCCAAACATACCAAACTAATGAACTTTTTTCGACCAATATTTCAATAAAATGTGTAATCTTGTTTTAAAAATAGCTATCGCCGACCGCGCTTTGTGGTTTACGTTTGCGTATCGAAAGAAAATCTTGTTCCACAGCTACGGATCCGATGTCCGCCGATGTCATAGCTTCGGGACGAAAGCGATTTTTTTTCTCATTTTTTCAGTTTTCACCCCAATAGGTTTGCATAATGCAGATAATTTTCACCAACCCACGCCACGCATCAATCATGAATGCTTTTTGCAGAATTGATGATAGCGATGAGTGTGGCGCTCCGACGGGCCAACCGAGAATCACCTACCGTGGACTTTGGCGTCATCCGTAGTGAGTGATACACGAACACGCGGACATTGACGAAATCGTGCCAGAGAAATTAATTATTTAACGAGCCACTTTTATCGACACCGGCCCGACGGATGGCCCGCGGGTTGTTGCGTGGAACTGAGTGCGAATTAAGTGTGGGTCAGATTGACCGAAAAATAATATAACTTATAATGTCAAAAATTGTGCAAATTTGTCCCGTTTGGCTGCACGCCATGCTTCAACTACACACCATTGCCTGTGCTTTCATAGTTCAACCTTTTGACTGGATAATTGATTGGAAAATTGGGCTGCGGTGGCCAACAGTTCTAAAACAAACAAAAAACCGGGCTTCTGTGGTCGCCTCCAACTTTGACACGATGCTTGTTCCGTCGGATGTCTTCTTCACGAGCAAGTTTAAACCCCAGCCAACAAAGACGAAACTTATGACAAAATGTCGGTTTTGTGAATTATTAACAGGAACGATGTTCTCGTATTTATGAAATAGTAGCAGTTCTCGGCGCTCTTCACCACGGCTCATTTGATTCTCTTTTCTCGATGTTCCGGCGTTGCAAAGGATCGGGCTTCCTGGTAACGTATCCGATCGTCTTTCCTTCTCGCTTCTCGTTGGATACATGGCAAAACTCGCACCAGCTGAATATGACCCTTTCTTTTCTTTCTAACTAACTAACACGACTTTCTTAAATATATAGATTTATTATTTATGCTTCCTGTCAGTAACAACAACTTTGTGGGGTTATCAATTTTCATCGGAACTCTCGGAGTCCGAGTATGCTCCGAGGAGTCCCAAGCTACCAATTCCAGGGCCGGTAGTGGCTGTTGCTGCTGATGCAGTTCCTGTTGCCGGAACTACTATCGGTGGTGGCGCTTTTGGCGGTGGCATTTCCTTCTCCGCCTCGGTCGGCTTCTTCTTGACGACCAGATTACTGAGTGCCGTTTTCTTCACACCGATACTAAAGTTATCCAACTTACGGGCCTTCGCACTAGCGAACGATAGAGCGTTGGAGGCAGCGGCAGTAGACGAACTGGCAACGGCGGAAACATTTGGTTTGGAATTCTCCTCCTTCTTCGTAACGGCGGCATCTAACTGCTCTTCCTTTTCGTCTTCAACAATTATTTCGGTCGCTATTCGTTTAACGCCAGCTTTGTTTTGGAATTTAACGGATCTACAAGAAACGGAAATAAATACCCGGTTACAGTGCTGATGGGCGATTTTAAACGTATCTCTGTACTTACTTAATAAACTCCTCATCCTGTCGCTCCATGCGTTCCTCACGCTCACGAATGCTCTCGGTGCGATCATACTGCTGCAGCATGCTGTCGTAATCGATGTCCTGCTGACGCCGGTTTAAATCCCTCAGCTCTTCCAGCGATTCGAGAAGCTCGATTTCGTTCCGCGACTGCTGCGTCCGGTTCTCGAGCAGCTTCATCGGATTGTTGGCCTCTTCTTCGCGCACCTCCTCCTCTTCACGCCGTGCCTGCTCTTCGGCCAGTTTCAGGGCCATAAAGTTGCGCGTGGCACCCGCCTCAATCTCGTAGTCCGTGTTCCGCGGATCCGTCTTGAACGATATTTCCTGCAGGCAGCGCGTACACTTGATGTAGAAGCGATAAATCCGTATGCCGAGGTAGTCCTCATTTTCCACATCCTCCTTGCGTGCGTTAAACTTTTTGCCCTTGTAAATGTACTCGCCACAGGTGGCACAGCGCATGTTGAACGGTGCCATCAATCGCACCGTGTACTGCCGGTTCTTCGGGAGCTTCACCCGCGGGATCTTCGACGGATCGAAATCCGGCGGATAGTATTTCTACAAAAGGAGGAAACAAGTACTATAGGAGCTGCGCCCGACCATTTATATGATGCGCACAATTGACTTACGTTTAAAACCTTTCTTTCCGACATATTTTGCGATAAATAAAGCACTAGCACGGAAAAGGCCGAATACGGTGTGATTTGTTTATGTTTGGCTCTAGCAGAGTGACAGCACAGCGGGCTGCGTGCGTACAGTTTTCCTTCGCCTCAAACGAACGCAGCCAATTATGGTTGAAATGTTTTTCACCGGGCGCTTTTCGGCGTAGGAAAAAAGATTCAAATTCTAAAGAAAAACGTTGCAGTTATAAAAAAAGAGTAACTTAAGTACATTTGATATTGGATGATTAAATTTTATTTCACAGTAGTACTACACCCCATCCAATCTCTTTTTGACACCAACTTTGTCCCATAATTCAACACGTTCGTTTGGCTGTTTCCGTTCCTTTATTGATAAAATACACTTTTGATAAAGTTTCACGTTATAAGTGGCGCGTTTTCGAGTTTCCTTTTTTGGTTTGTTCGCTGTGGATTGTTGTTTGTTTAATGTTTTTTTTTACTTTTGTTTCGCAAAAAGTCATTTTACAGTTAGCGATTACGAAGAGTAATAAAATGTGATAAGATTAGAATTACGATATGATGAAATAAAATGGGGCCACGCGCCGCCCCTCCGTTCGAATTTAGTACTCTTAAGCCACGCTTCTAATGCAACACGGAAAGAAGCGCATCTCGTCGCAAAGGCGTTATCAGTATATATTAAGTCTACGGCGTAGTCGCTGGTCGCCATCGTTCGTTCTTCTGTGGGGTGTTATGCGTCAGACGTGGACGATGCTGAGGAGTTTCTGTTTGCTTTCGTTCCACTCCGTTCCAACATGGCACAAGCGGAAGCACAAGCTTTTGGGGTGGCTTGAGATGCGCAATAAACATAAAACTGCGTGCTGTTGGGATGCCACTGTACAGCAAATTTATCTTCAATTTATCAAACACAAATGGAGCAAACAGTTCAACACAGCCATCGTCTAGCACTGTCGTGTATGTGTGTATGTGGAGCTGGTGTGCCTTTCGATACTGATTGCCGGTGATGCCGCTGGTTGGCCGAGGATGATCACTTTGGGCCCGCAAATCTTGAATGTGGATTCGCGTGCGTGCGTGTTTGTGTGCGTGTGTGGGTTGTGTGGTGTGTTCTCTCCCAGATGATCGCAGGCTACTGGCTTCTGGTGGGCAGGGCAGGCCTGGTCGTTCGATGTTCCAAAGTTCCACGAAAAATAATCATAATCTCTACCGTAAGCTTCACTGCAGCCCATGGAAAAACGTTTGTTCGATCGACCGGCGCATCGATCGCCGAGAACCCTACCGGGTCCTTCTGTGACTCTCTAATCCCTTTCCTTTTCTCCTTTTCGTTCTAATATTTGTACGAGCAGCAAAGCTTACATCTAGTTGTAAACAGAAAGAAAAAATCTTACTCTATGTTACGCAGGCAGAATCAATAGTCAGGGAGCGTCTAGACTAGAGCATCGGGAAGGTTAAGGAGAGAGAGAGAGAGAGGGAGAGAGGACCAAGAAAAAACTGAAACGTCGAGACGACCAGTCAACTTGGTGTCTCGGATGTGACTCGGATTCGGAATGCTGCTCGGCACGGGCACGGACTCTCTTGATCGCCGCGTGATCGGTCTGGTCTGTCCGGCCGCCACGTGTGCCGATTCGGGTGCAGAGCCGGGTTCCAAAGATCATCGTGTCAGAAAAGTCAGAAGAAAGTAAAAGGTAAGGTAGTCCATCACTGTCCTCCGAGAGTTCCGCTCAGGCCGGGCACCGGATTTAGGCCATCGTTAGCGCGCCTGCGCCCATGCCAAATCCAACGCCCCGTGGTCCGTAGTTCCGACCGTAGCAACCCCGGCAGTAGATTTCTCCGTTCGGTCCGTCGTTCAGGTTGGTCGAGTCGAGCGACTTGTGGCAGTCGAAGCAACTGAAACACCGCTTGTGCCACACGCGGTTTTTGCTCAGCATCTTCTCGGCCTCGTACACGGCGTATCCGCAGCGCGGGCATCCCTTGCCGTCCTTGGCCTTCGGACCGTCGGCCGGTTTCGCGTCGGTGCTGGAAAACCGCAGGACAACGATCAGATTGGGGCACACTGCATTCACTAGCTTAGGGGACACTTACTGTACGGGGGCCGACTGCACGTCGGTCGAAACCAGGGTTGGCGTGTGGCCAAACCCGAATCCCTTCGGTCCGAACAGCTTGCCGTAGCAGGCGCGGCAGTGAATCTCCCGATCCGGGCCGTCGCACGCAATCATGGAATCGAGCGGACGGTGGCACTCGTTGCAGTTGAAGCACTTCTTGTGCCACATCGTCCCCTTGGCCAGCTGCTGCTCGGCTGCGAACACCATACCACCGCAGCGCGGGCAACCCTGTCCTTGCGGCGCCTTGATGACGGTCGTATCGATGCTGACCAGCGGCTTTTGAGAAGCCAACTGATCCTCACTGGAACCGATCAGAAGAGCACGGGAGTAACTGAGGATGTTCCTAGCATCGTGCCACCGGCTGATACTTACGACATGCAATCGGTCTGCAGGAATCCGGATCCACAGGCGAATCCGTACCCATGCGGTCCCCACTTCTTGCCGTAGCACGTCTTGCAGTAAACGTCACGATCCGGACCATCGCAGGCGATGATCGAGTCGAGCGTCTTGGTACAGTCGCGGCACTTGTAGCACTTGCGGTGCCACTCGCGACCCTTCGACAGGACTTGCTCGGCCGCGAAAACGACTCCACCGCACCGGGGGCATCCCTGGCCCGGCGACGCCTTGATCGACGACGTATCCGCAGTCGATGGTCTGGAGGCGAACTCACTGGGCAAACGGGAGCGAACGGGAGGTGGGATTAGTAGGTCATCTCTTACACGGAAACAACGTGCACATCAAACTACATGTCCCTAACTGTGTACGGTGTACGGCGAGAGTTGGTGTAAAATGTGGACACATAAGTTGGACACACAATCTACCACAAACGAGTCTACGAAACGAACGGTTCTACCTCTTGTAGTCCAAATCTCGCGCATCACTCATTAAGCCAAGCGACGAGATTCCCGAGTGACCGTAGCCACGGGACCCGAAGCGACTGGCGTAGCAGCCTACAAGAAGAAGTGGGGAGAGACGAGAGAGATACCATGTAGTGGCAAGACCACGAAGGGCAAGATCTTCACAGTACACAGTTAGTGACAGGTTAGTCATGTGGCCTGCCTGCCGTTCCTCAGGCCTCTTACCCTTCGATGTAGGTACTGTCGCTCTGCAGGGCGCCACCGCCCTTTCCGTAGCCGTAGCCCTTCGGACCGAACTTCTTGCCGTAACACACTGCCACGGCCACGGGCACCACAAAGAGACGGAGAGTAACGGAGTTAAAAACAACGAACAACGGACGCCCAGGAACGGCGCATGAACACCGCTTACCTTTGCAGTAGATGTTACGATCCGGGCCCTCGCAGCAGTTTACCGAATCGAGACCCTTCTTACACTCACCGCATTTGAAGCATCCCTTATGGTAGGCCTGTGGCAAAAGGGGAAAGGACAACACGACAGCACGTTTTAACGGACACTGCTCAACGGACGCCACTCGCCGCTCGACGGGAAAGCAGCCGGGAGTTAGACGCGCACACGGCACAACACCATCGTTAGTTACATCGTTAGCCACTTCCGGTGGTTCGGAGAGGACACCGATGCGATTTACCTCGGCAGTAAATCTCTTTGTCCGGTCCATCGCAGTGCATCGTGGAGTCAAGCGTGCGGTTGCAGACTAAGCATTTGAAGCATCGCCGATGGTAGCCCTGCGGAGGTCAGCGCGGAACACAAGCGGAGCGTTGGCGGGATCGGGTGCATCGGTACAGAGGAAGAAACGAAACGAGTTAAGCCAGTGCGAGTTTAGGCAAGCCCGGCCAGGGACCAGGACGCGCGTTGAGCGTGTTAGGCTCCAGCAAGCCCCCCTTTCAGTTAGCGGGTGCTGAGATGGGATGGGTAGGGTAGTTCGGGTGGCATCGACAACATAAATTCAACTCACTCTTCCACGTGCCAACATTTGCTCGGCCATGTAAACATATCCGCCGCAGCGAGGGCAACCCTCTCCTTCAGGTGCCTTGGCAAAGGGTTTCGGCTCAGTGTGTCCGTTCGTGCTAGTTGTTCATAGGGTTGCGCGCGTTCATTGAGGCAGCACTCATTTTTGGGGGGCGGTCAAGGTTTAGTTTCCGGGGAGTTCAACGAAACCAGGGGCACACACCCGCGTCATGAAGTGGTACGATTTTTTGTGGGATTTATTTAACGTCAAATTGTGGTGTGAATGTGGCCAAATGTGCGATGAGGAATGGTGAGTGGGAATAGGCAGACAGAGAAAGGGAGAGAGAGAGAGAAGAATAAAAAGAAAGAAGAGAGAAAGTATAAGAAAATATTAGACATTCAGTGTGGCCTGTCTGATTCGGCCCGAGGATTGTCAAGGAACGCGAGAATATCCTTCAGAAAACGGAACAAATTTGAGTGGTTCTTTTAGATTTAGATTTTAGAGACGGTTCCCTACGGCCGGAGGAAAACGCAATGACTCCGGGACAAGGTAAGCTCCCCCCTCCCCCCAGGAGGCCCCGTTTGGGTTCGCGTATCGGTTCGGTTCGGATCCAGTTTCTTTCCGGTTCGGTGTGCATTGTGCATTGTTCTGGCACACCCAAGACATAACTTCGAATTCTCATCCTGTTCGCTCGAGGGCACTTTCCTTATCCCGTAAGACATTGGTTAGGTGTTAGGTGAAGATTGAGGGATTGAACGTAAAAGAAAGAAAATAAAACATCTAGAAAGTGTCACAGAGAGGAGAATAAATGGCAAATGAAAGGGGTAAAATGGGACCAACACAACATGCAACACGAATTTGGATGGCGCGAATGATGCAGTAGAAAGCGCTGTAGTGTTCTGTGCTGGTAGTGACAAGGTTGGCGAAACAAGCGAAAAAAAAAACAAAACCGGGAAACTCCAACCAAACGCCGGCGTGGGAAAAGTCGGTAGCGGAAACACTCCACAGCAAAACAGAAAAAGAACGCATCGAAAACAAATGGACAGGCACAACAGCGTGTTAAACAGTTGGAATGAAAGGAAGAAAAACAACAGACAAACAACAACACTGTTACAACGGGGCACAGAAAGGAGAAGGAGAATGGGTGAGAAAAAACGGAAGGAAGAAGGTACAAAAAACACTGAAGGGCAAAGTTAAAAACAGAGAGTAAGAAAGGGAGAGAGAGAGAGAGAGAGCGGCACAGCATCACCCATCGATAGTAAGACAACATCGATAACAACCACAACAACGAACAAACAAACGGGAAAACACATCAAGAACATAAATATCTCACCGGTCACGGGGCCAGATCGAGGACACACGGACGGGAACATGAAACAATGGGACACACAGGCACCACACGCCAGTGTCGCAGTGTGTGTTGGGTGGGATGGGCGCGAATGGGTACATTGACGTTCGGTGTCTTAGGTTGTACTGTTCCGGCTCTTGCCCTCGGGGAGCTTATCCGGGAGCATCGCTTTTCGGTCGTTGCAACGACTCTATTGCGCTTCCGGCCGTTGTAATGGTGATGCAGTTTTGGTTGGTAACACACGACGTACACAGATGATCCGCGTAACAACGCAACAATGAAACTCATACACACGAGCACAGACACACACAGAGAGACGTCACAGTGTGGGCATGGCATTGGGTTTGTACATCGGCGGTGTTTGGGGACCTCGGAAGCTCGGAAGGAGAAATTGGAACTCCGGGATGCCGGGAAGCTCCTGCAGAGTGGTGAGTCGTGGCGTGATTTGTGGATGGCGGTGTGGTTCTCGATCCTTTTGGTGGTGGCCATGGTCCTGCTGCTTGCATTCCTTCCGGCCGGCCGTGTGCCTGTGTTCACGTGCATGTGTGTCTATGAGTGTGAGCCATTGTTTCTAATAGCCAGTCTGGCGAACGAAGCAGATTGTGCATGGTGGCCAGCCAGTGGCAGCAGTGTTTACGATGCAGTTCTCATGCATTTTCTTTTCGGTGTGTTTGAGATCACAAAATTTACAAGACAAAAGAAGGACGACGACGGCGGAACCAAAAACCAACAGACTCACCAACCAACCAACCAACAACAACATGGACACAGTTCATTAGTCACAGATACATAATACGATTTATTTGCCAAATAACTCATCCAATATCCGGTTTCGGTACAAGTGGCGGATCGATCGGGTGGCGAACGGCCCCCATTTCAAAGGCGTTCAATTCGCGTCGGAGTTTGTTCACCTCCAGCTTTGCTTTGCTTTTTCGAGAGACACATTTTCGGGGAAACAGCAACAATGGGGCACACCTCAACACAAGAACTAGTGCATCTGTCCAGCTAGATGGGTTTTCCGACGGGGACGTCTACTACTACGCCTGCCGGGTGGGCCAAGCTATGGGGCCAATCGTAGTGGAGAAAAAAAAAACGCCAAACGCAACACAGAAAACAAGGAACCACGTGGGGAAACACGCCCGCTCTCTCTCTGCGCGGGTGTGGTTCCTGTTTTATGAACCTGTTTCCTGTTTCTACGCGGGACACGGGTCGTTTTGTTTGTTTAAATCACAAAGCCTTTTGTTTAAAACGTACGCACAACACACTAACAGTTAACGAAATGGCGCAAAGGACCTCCTTAAGCCCGCGACCCGCGGCCCAATTGGGTCCTAACGCCGGGCGAAACCTAAACCGGACCGTAACAAAAAGGGGTGATTTTTGGGGATATGTTTTGATGCGTGTGAAGAGGTTCTACCGGTTCCGGTCACCGCTAACACTTCCTATCCTTCCGCTAGAAACCTGCCTACATTTGCCTATCAATACTTTTAAAATCGGTGCACCGGTTTTGTTGCTACAAAATACTTCAATGGTTTCCTCTGTGCTGCACGGGGACAACGAAACTCGAAACATTAAAACTCACATCCGGATCACTAACATCCGGACGCTAGAAAGAGACAGAGAGAGAGAGAGAGAGAGAGAGAGGGCCCTTGCGGTTCCGGCGGTCGGTTGTGCGTTTAGTGTTGGTTTGTAACTTCTCTTCATTTTTCGCTTCTCTTCTGTTTTACTTTTTAACGGACGTTTTTTTGTGGGGGGGCTTGTTGCTTGGTTTGCTAGTACGTAGTGCAGGATTTACTTGCTGCTCTCGAAGGGCAGCGATCAGAGAAGTGATCGGCATCGATCGGTTCATGAGTTCGTTTGTTTGAGTGTTTTCACATACGATTTCGGGGAAACGATAAACAATCGATAGGATGCAGCACAATCGACAGAGAGTGAAAGAGGGAGAGTGAAAGTTGTTGGTAATGGCCGACGGCGACGACGAACGGCGAACGGCGGTGGTGTTGGTGGTGATGGCGGTGGCGGATGTAGAGTGAAGGTAATAGCAGTAGTGGTAGCAATAGTAGTTTGTTGGTGTGGTTTCATAGTTTTTTTTTTGATTTGGTTTGGCATGAAAATGTAAGAAAAAAATAACAGAAAAGTGGAAATCAGCATGCAGTCTTATCGGTGGTTTCTTTAAGGGTTTTTCATACTGTCTAACGGGTTTTTTTTTTCTTATTTTCAATATATATAGCAGATACCGAGAGAGAGACAAATGAGGTAAGAAAAAGGGAACAATGGCACTGTGTACAGTTCCGTCGGCGAAAGGGGAATGATTCCTTTTTCGATGCCCGCACCGATCCGGCGAAGGAAGCGATCAAGCGGTTCGTTCGGTTAAAGCATCGTGACCGTGATTAGCGCGGTGATGGATTCGTGTTTTTTAGCGGCCCAAAAGTTTTACTAAGCCAATACTCATAAACGTAACCCGGGGTCCACAGTATGAGAAACTTGGTACAAATGTATGGCAGGCCAAGAAACTATTAATCTTTTGCTAGAGTTCCGTGAGTCACTTTGAGTTGCTTTTGAGCGCCTCATGTTTACGGGATATTTTCCTGTTTCGGGGGTATTTTTTTCAATTTGACAGTTTACGGCCAATTTTTTTTTATTTTTCCCAAAAATATGGCTAGTTTTTCGACAGTGGATAAAATTTTGACAAAAAATGGCAGTAGAAGGAGAAGGAAAGGAAACTGAAAAATCAAAGCATAAACAAACGCACTGTCATTTCACTCACTGGAGCTCACGGAGTTTTTCGCCCTAGTGTGGACGCTAGCATATCAAAAAACCTGTAGACAAAACTCATACTGTGGACGAGGCGTAAAAGACATAAAAATGAAATGGTTTAGGATGATGCTTCACCGAAAGCGCATGACACAATTCCTTGCGTGTTGTTTGTCTTGCAACGAATCTTACAAACATCGAAATAGCAAAACATCACCCCGAGCAGTACGGTGTTTGAAACGGCCATTGTTTTCTTTTTTGGGCAACGCAAAAGGTTGATGTGTTTGTGTACAGTATATAGACACGGGGCTGGGATGGTCCAGGAAGGTGGGTTCATCCGTTCCTTCCGGTCGGTTTATTAACAAGAAAGCACTCGAAACAGTCTAAGGAAAGGCCCCCGGCGAGATGGGTAAGAGAAACGATCGCTCCTCCTGCACACTGATGATCGGAACGCAAAACGCAATAGAAACACCCAAACTTCGAACAGGTCGCTGAGATTGCAACTCCGAATGGGAATGTGCCACAATGGAGGAACCGAGTGGTGGGGGAATAGGGGGACTGTGAGCTCGTGACTTACCCGTCGGTCGACTGAAACTGGGCGCCAGTGTCCATCGAGAGGCACCCGGCGCCTCCACCGAAGCCGTAGCCCTTCGGTCCGTACTTGCGTCCGTGGCAGTTCTTGCAGTACAGCTCGCTTTCGTGCTCGGCGCAGTTTGTGGAGTCAAGCATCTTGCCGCACATTCCTGCGTGGGTTCGGAAACGAAACGGAAAACAACGTTGTAGAATGTATTTCGAGTAGTTCGATTTAAAAATAACCTGCCGGTAAGAAATATTGATTGACAACCGCCAAACCGCCGCGCGGCACACGCAGCTAACCCGAGTGGCAACGGATCAACATCGATCGTGCCGTCCAATCGCGGACAAAGGGGTGCGAAAATGTGCTTTTAATTAGCGGCCAATCGGGCGGGGGGGGGCGGTTCGATGGCGTTCGAGGCGCAGGCCGAATGACCACAAATGGGGTCACATGCTCGCCACGTCGCCCATGTTGCTGCCGCGAACCGCGAACTGCGTGACCCCCGCGTTCACGACGCCCGATCAATCGGCCACGAAGAAGAAGCAGAAGCAGTGGTTGATCGACGGCCTGCCTGGGCACGTTGCCAGGAGCCGGCCCCACCCGGCACCCGGGTCGGCTAATTAGCATTGGCAACGATCGAGTCGCTCCGAACGGCCTCTGGAACCGCTGGCCTTCCGCACCAATTAAGGTGCTGATGCTCGGAACTCGGATTAATTTGCCTAGAAAAAGGGACCTCTGAACTTCGAATGGTTGAGAGCAGGACTTCTCCGGCTTCTCCATTCCTGGCGTTCCAATGTGGCCGAAGCAACACGCAAATAATGGGCCGAAGCAAAGCAAAAACTGCAACTTCTAAACAACTGCAGCAACGGCAGCGGCAGTGTGTGCCCTCGATGTTCTATTTTGGGGTTGCGTCAACGACACTTGGCCGTCTGCCGGTTTCGGTCCCTTCCCCTCCCGACCGAGCCCGGCTAGTTGTCAACAAAGCGACAGACAGGACGATCGGTAGCGATTCGTTGCCCCGCCGCGTTTCGATTCCCACAGCGCGATGTTCGCCCTTGCAACGGCAGACCCGGCATCGAGCGCATTGCGTAACAGACCCCCCCGCCCGATACTTACCGCATTTGAAGCAGCCCTTGTGGAATTTGTGTCCACCGGCGACACGCTCCTCGGCGGCGTACACCGACTTGCCGCACTTGGGGCACTTGGGGTTCTCAGCTGGCTTGAAAGGCATCGTGGGGCGTTTGGGCGGTTCTGCTACGCTGCAAAAACTCTCCGGCTCTGAAGCACACTCTGGAAACGGGAACCACGGCGGTCGGCGAGTACTCGGAGTATTCACACTGACTTCGACGGACCTTTAGCGGACGGGGTTAGGGTTTTAGTGAAAATGTTGCTTATGTAAAAGCGTTGCACTTGCGACGCGAGCCACGCGATACGCGATCTCGGGTGTGATCTAACAATCTTCGGCTTTTGCGACGGATTTTCACGTGGAACTCAAGTCACTAAAGTCAAGCGCCCCGCCCCCCGGGTAGGATTCACTTTCTAGCCCTGTAGCCACCCTGAATCGAAACCGACCGTAAACCGTGTGTCCCGCCCGATAGTGCTGTGCGTGCCGCTGACGACTGACTGCTCTCGATCGCGGATGCAGCCCTCGGCGTAGGCCTTTCGGTTAGATAACCGCCCCGGTCGGTGCTCACCCCGTTTGTTTTTCCCGCCAGAGGGCGCCCGCCCCAAAATCCCGATCTCGCAGCATCCTTTTAGTGTGTCGCAACTTGAGTGCGTGTCGCGTGTACTAGCTGTTGGTGCTTTAAAAATATCCTGCGTCAGCGCGAAACTCACGCGAGCTCCACACCGTAAACACACGGGCCCAAGAAGTGCATCTTTCCCACAAGAACAAGAAGAGCGCGGGAAGAAGCAAAAGAAAGGCGCGGCAGGGCAACAAAGTTCCGCTTGGGAGTGGCGCAGCTCGCGCTCGGGTGTTTGTGGACGGCTAGCGTCAGTGCGCAAGGACCACCTGCCGATCGCGCTGTTGCTAGCGGCGGCATCGCGTGCCGGTGAACTTTTCCATTTTCCCGGACCGAAAACACCAAACGGCTGCGAGAGAGCGATATTAATACCTCACCACGCGTGTTTGTGTGGGTTGAGAATTATTTAATGTTGGCATTGGGCCAACATTAAACTCCAACCAGCATCGGAAAGGTTTCCCGACGGCTAGCCGCCGACGCCACCGCAGGAAATCGTGCCATGGAATGTGTAGCCATTTGGAAAATGGATGAACGAGATGAAGCGGCACAGCACAGTAGCTAGAGGGGCAGAAGCTGACGGAAGAGAGTGCTGCCTCGCGTCAACCGGGACAACTGCTGTGCCCCACAAATCATTACTCTCCTCGAGGATGCGTGTGGCCACAGTTTTGCCCACTGCACCAACAACGTTCCGAAACCGCGATCCGTTCTGTGTGGGCGAATGCTGCTACCAAGTCGGGACCGGGATCAGGTAGGTGTTGGAGTTGGAGCTCCCCTACTCGATTCCGCGATCAGTTTGAGAAATGACTAATTAAAATAAGTCAATCAACACACGAAAATGATGAAGAATATATCGTCTCCAAAAAAAGGATTCAATCAGAAAGTAATTGATTGGGAGCTTAAAAAAGGCGTTTGAAGGCCTAAAATGTCATTAGTCCTATTAGTCCTTGTTCACTTTTCGACCGCAACCCATCACAGTTCAATGACGAACGCTGCGCTAAGAGCTCATATTTTTGACGAGTCGAAACGACACATTTGACCTCGCGCGCTGCGCTAAGAAAACTTCGTCCATCCATGGCCCTGGGTCCATCGAATCGTGTTCATCATCGGAATCATCACCAAACCGATTTACCGAACGCTCACGCACACGGGGTGTGTGTCCCTTTTTTCACACTTTTAAAAATAGTATCTTCCGCTCGGCTCCAAACGTCGGGCAAGGTTATGTAAATGTGGAACGTAATGTTTCCCACGGCGAACAACGGCACCATCGCAGGCTACACATGCACGCTGTTCGTCCTCGTTTGTCGTCGAAACTGGGTTAGAAGGTTGGCCCCCATGTAGTGTTCCGTTCATTAATCACTAACATACGATCGGTCCACTGGCCACCGCTGGCAGTGTTTTTGGGCGAATTTCTGGGCCACAATTTCTTCTTCCGTTCACAAAGATCACACCAGTGTTCCAGATCGGACACCATGCTCACAGAACTATCCCGGGTCGAAGTCGAAGAAGGTTAGATCACGGATCGTCGCAGTTCGTAGTGGCTGTCCTTTGGTCACACTTTGATCACCGCAGAAACGTCTGAGGTCCCTGTTTCACAAAAGATCAGCAGTCAACTGTCACTCTCCCACAGACTTGTGGCGATCGCACCCCGGTCTCGGTACTAACAGGGATTGAAACAGAAACTTCTGCTGCTGCTGCTGCTGCTGCTGCTGCTGCTGCTGAGGCTGCTGGCCGAGTGTCGAGAAATGCTGGACAAAACTGAGGCCGGAGGTCGGAAAACAGAACTGAACTGAAAACGCAAAACACTTTCGAAGCTCTCGCTAGAGCACTCTCCGACTACTAACCGTGTGTTCGAATGATTGACTATGGTGCCGTGCACTCGGTAGTCTATGTATCAAGGATGCACACGGCACGCCACCGCTTTATTCGGCAGCAAAACGGACCCGGTGCGGACAGCGACACATACACACCCAGGCGCGCGCGGACACGGTCGTCGATACTGCAGTCCTTTTCTAGCCAAACGGTGGCCACCGGAGAAGGTGGGACAGCCCACTGTTCCACCACGCCGGAGCGCCGGGAAATTGAAATGGAAAACTCAGGCCATCACATTCGACATCCGTTGGCTCGACGGGCCTCGACGGACCGGTCTCTGTCTGTCGGTGTGTTGGTTCCCTCGTCGAAAAACACACGTCACTCTAGCTCACCGTCGTCGTCGTCGTTGTCCTGCCACCTGACTCCCAGAGATGGCCGCGTGAGCGCTCGCCGATGAGTCACCGGTCCGGTTTGGGGCCTGACGGGGTCCGCCGGGTTTTCGATGACGGGATGACGAAGATGACAACTGTTTGATCTTCTCCGACGATCACCGGCGATCGCCCCCTCCCCGGCCGTCCGTATAAATCATCGATATCTTCCGTAGTTCGAGGGCCCTTTCGACGCAGAGACGATGGCTTTTTAACTACTTCCCATCGTTAAAGGTTTTCACCATGCCGGGGGCCATGAATCATAGTGGCCAAGCGGGGGGCACGGAATGGACCTCTCGAGCCCGGGTTCGGTTGGTACGTATGCTTAATATCACTTCACCGAGCAGAATGGGGGGAGGCCATTACTCACTGACGATGCTGGTGGAGTTTGATTTGCCGTTCCGGAGCCGATCGTTTCGCGTTCCCCGGTGGCCCGTTGAGTAGATTTTTATTAGTTTGTCCGACCTCCAGACGTCTTAATGCTGTTTTCAAATTTGGTTTTGCTTTTTTTTGTACATCGCAAAACTATGCTGGAAGTGTGGGTCCTACGAACGCGAGGATTGTGAAGAACAAAATTACAAAACTATTAGGAGAACATTTCAGAGAAAGATGGAAATGTTGCGGAGTATTGTAGGGGCAGAATTCGAATTAAATCCGCAATTTGTTACGCAGATTGCCTATAAACAGAATGCCAGCCTATGCTACCCTGTTATCTTATCAATGTTGCTCGATTTTTACGTTTGCGTGCTTAGCGATCAACGATTTTAAATTATGTTAAAATTATGTAGAAATGTACAAGAAATTGAATAGAATGTTCTGGTATTACTCTGGGTGGGAATTTTGCTGCTTCTTGCAGCAAGCAACGGTGACTCGTGTGCTGCACCTTTGCCATTTCCGTCGGTCGGTCGTTGGATGGAATTTTAATTATGTTTGCTTACGGCGGTCTCTCGCCGGTGTCGGTGCAAGTACCTTAACCAGACCAGAGGGTTGAGCATTACCCAACAAAGTATTATAATCGATTCTTCGGTATGTCTCGGTCTCGGTACCGGCGGTCTGTTTTGGCAACTCGATATCGTGACCCGGCCCAGGGCCCCAAGGCAAGTAATTACTCTTCACGCGGTGTGGAACATTTTAAATCTCATCAATTATCGTCATCCACTCTGCTGCTCTGCGGCGGACAACACGAGCGCGAGGTCAAAGATGACAACCCCCGGCCAGCCCGGCCGCGGAAGGGTTCCGTAGGCGTTCCCAGGACCCCGGGAGCCGAACATTATGCACATTGGCGATGGCCCCGCCGGTGGCGTGCATAATTCCGACCGAAAACGGAACCCTGGCGTCGCAAACAACGGGCAGCGTTATTAGAACGGTGGCCATTAGAAAACGCAAGCGAACCGAACGGTGCTCACCCATCATCCGAACAGGCATCCGAATTCGGGGCGCATGAATCACGGCTAGAAACGGGTGAGGAATGTTTTCTATATCTCGACACATCCCTCCGGGCGGGCTGCGGGCGCACACCCGTGCTATTTCTAACCCGGCACGGCACGACGCGCAGGCGATCCTCTCGGGCTCGGGCCGGTCCGGAAAAAGCTGGCGGCGCACGCACGGGTTTGGATTGTGCAGCGCGATCGGTGAGGAGAAAAATTTTTCGGTACACCTTTCGGTGGGCCGGCCAAATTTTCGTGTGCATAGCGCTATTTTTAGTGCCACATGGCGGCAACACCTTGCGGCGACGACGGCCGACGGCCGACGACGAGGCACTTTCGACTGGTGGAAAAGGTAAATAACGGGAGCCGGAGTGCGATATTCGGCCCGGCTTACGGCCGGCAAGGGTCTGGACTTCTTTCTCGGCAGCCGCTAGTGGCCGCCTAACCGCTAACCGCTATTACCAAGCATGTGGTGTGCAGCGCTGGAGGAGAACCATTTTCTATTTTAATCTCTCCCGCCTCCCGGGACTGGAGTAGGAAAATCGGCCGGCGGGCCGCTATGCCGGACTCCAATGAAAACGTTTCACAGATCATAACAATCGATAAAACACGATTATCGCCCGAAGGCACCGGATTGCACAATGATTATTGTTCCGCGAACAAACAGATAGCCCGGAGCCCGGTCGAATGCGGGAAACCCTAAACGGGTCCGTGGAAAACCCCCCGGTGGCCCGAAGATTCCCCTTTTTCCCAATTAGGCCGGTCGGAATTTGGTCGGAAAGGTCGTTCGAGAGTTTTCACACGGAAAGCGCAAAACAAATCAACGGAAAATCTTGGGAAAACTATCCGTTGCGATGGCCCGGAACACGGACCACGGGCCCCGTGACAGGTGAAAGGCGTCCTACGGTTACGGCTTTTCCACCTCGTTACGCTTTTTTCGCCACGGACCGATGGATGGAAAAACCGGCTTCGCCTGCGAACCGAACAGTCCAAGCCGCGCCGGTCGTCGTAGTGGTGAGCAGCTCGAAAAAATTGGAGCTCCACTAAAAATACATCTCCGGCCTCATCTGCCCGAAATAGATCCGCAGGAGAAAATTCTTCGTCAAAAAGTCGACGGTCCGACGGTCCGGCTACATGATCCCTTCGCCAGGCCGGCCACACGCCAGCCAGTGGCCGGCGGCGGACGGTGGTTGGGTGAAAGAAAAATCGCCACGCATTAATATGTATTTTTCACCCCGTCGATCCATCTCGATCTCGAAGCAGTTGACGAAAGCGCCCCTGGAAAGGTGGGGTTTCAGGTTGCCCCACGGCCGACAGCCGTCCTGCCCAAAAGGTGATGCCATCTCGGGATTGTGCAATCGGATTGGGCCGGGCCGTAATGGAATGTCCGTAGTCGTAATGGTCGGAGCGCACGCCACGGTACAAAATGGTTTCCCACGCTAAGGAGACATTAAAATATCCCCCCGAACGATGCCGTTGAAACAAAACGTCCCATAAACATTTCCACCGAAGCGGCCAATTAAACCGACCGACCGACCGACCGGCCAACCGGTTCGCTCGATGACGGAAGCGACCATTTCGAGTCCCCCCTTCGAGTCGGACTGGGAACGGGTCTGGCCTGCATCCGCCACCACACGGCAGGATCGCGCCGATGACGACGATCGAAACGGCTCCATATTGGTCACGGTGGCGGCCATCAGTCATGCTTCGACGGTTTCTGGCCGTTGGCGTGATGATTCACGCCTTCGGTGCTGGGTTGGCCAAACGAGAAGAAACATCCGCAAAGCTGGGCTTACGAGCGAACGGACAACAACAGATGATGGCCGCCGGTAGCGTCGCGTCACGATCCGGCACCGTCCACCGTTGGCCACTCCGGCAGGATAATGGGTTTAAAAATAATGTTGCGCATCGCCAATGTGCACTTATTGGCCGTGTATTATTAGAATGATATTATAAATAAAAACCCACGTAAATATATGATGCCAATTAGTAGTGTACGGGAGCAAGTGGCAGCAGATTCCACGGCAGGGCAGGATAATAATGGCGCGCTTGAGAGTAGCACAGGAAAGAATTCCGTTTCACTGGTAGATTGTGGAACTACTATACTGGTGTTGTGGTTAAAAAGTATGATCGTACAGTATTCGTTTACAGAAAAGAAATGCCTGGACTTTTGGATGGACCTATCAATTAGCAAACCCTTCGCGATCTTCCTATTAACGAACATTGATAAACGTTTCGTTACTTTAGTTACTTTAGTTTGACCCAATAAGATGACAGAAGGAAGTTATTAAATGAACTAAATCATTATGTTTATTTATTTATTTATTACAAGACACAGCGAATGTAGCTACTAGCTGTTCCCGGCGTGCGTCGCCACGCCTCATTTCATATTAATTTCTTGATGATCCGTCGATTCCGAGGATCGGGCTTCGTTATTGCGGCTCCAGAAAATCGGGTCGACCATTTTTTTGGGTCGTCTAGCCGGAATGACGAAGTTTTTACGAATTTTTGGAGTTGAGTTTTCCTATTAAAAAAATGACCACACGCTGATTTTTGTTATACTAGTTTTATAGTGAATTCACGGGAAGGCGGTCGGATGTGGTAAAACTTATTATATGTCCCTCTTCTGATTCTAAGCTACTTCCCCACCAATTTTAAGCCAAATCGGTTCAGCCATTCTTGAGTTATGAGGGTCATCGAAGCGTTTCGAATTTGTATCGACTTTCACTGAGTCTTTTTAACCTGCTTCAATGTTGCAACTGTAACTGTAAGGTTGCCTCAATCCCATTGCTATTCAAAATGTATGTTTACTGATCATTAGTGTTAGAGAAAGCTCTACCTTCAACGCCACCAAATAAACGTCGACGTCGATTTGACCAACACTTCTTCAGTCCTGCGTTGGGGATGGGCATTGGTTTTGAAATATTTGAAAATACTGTGCTATGATTACTACATTAATGGCCGCATTCAAAAGCTGCTGTAATATCAATCAAACACCTCGAGATCATCGCCTGGGACGTAATAAAGTGCCGAAACATGACCGGCCCCGTCCACGCTGTTTGGTGCTTCCGTGCACGATTGTTAACAAACTAATAATACTTTCGCTCTCAGCCGCGCGCCGAAACCGCCATCGGCCTGGCGCACGGTTATGG
This sequence comes from Anopheles bellator, assembly GCF_943735745.2. NCBI lineage: Eukaryota > Metazoa > Arthropoda > Insecta > Diptera > Culicidae > Anopheles > Anopheles bellator. The sequence goes on along the minus strand of NC_071285.1, from coordinate 15,474,761 downwards.
CACGTGGAAATCGTCCCCCCGACGAAGGAAGACGGTCAACGGGCCACACACGGGGCACGGGATTCGTGGTGAGTCACGGACGACAAAGAAATGTTTTCATTGCTCACGGCAATCCCACGCACGCCTCGCGCTCCACGTCAGCCACTCCGCCGCAGCGCGTGTCCGCCCAGAGGCTCAGAGGTCCACCCGAGCGCGTTTTTGCCGTATGACGTTGCAAATGAAAATGACACCGCGCATGCTGGTCTAAGGTGGTTGAGATAGAACAAAACGGGCCTCAGTTCGGTGTGCCAAGAAAAGAAGACCGACGGTCAGTCTGATTGTGCCTCTTGGGGGTCCTTGGTCATAAAATCGGTTGCCTTAGCCGGAATAGCGCGGGACTGCAGGAGTGGCAAGCGGGCCGTGCGGCTCAAGAATTTGGACGGTAACTTATAATTTCCCCAGCACCAACCGCGGCGACCACACAGGTATCATCATCCTGATGAGAGGGGGGACTTACATCAGGGCCGAAAAGGTGGAACGGACCACACCTTGCGTCCTCCGACTCCTGACACTCGAATGACACTCCATCGAGGAGGAGGGAATCTATTTTCGAGCGTACACAAAAATGACGATATGCTGCTATATTTAGCCGTGGGCCATCGTACAGTTTTTGCCCGTTTTCATTTTCGATTCCTTTTCTTTTTGTTAATTTAAAACCCCTCTCTCTATCGCGCTGGTGGGTGGCACCTGATCGGTCCCTCGATAGTCGACGGAGTGTCAGCCTTATTTGTCCGTAAGGTTACGCAAAGGGTATTTAGTCTGCACTTGTGCTGCTGTTGCTGCTGCTACTGATGATGTTTACTTTGCTAATAAGCGTTGCAATGAGGTCCGTTCTCGTCCTCCCAGCCGTGTCGCCTTCTAGCTCTCTCTCTCTTGCCCGCTGTTGGAAGGTGAAAACCCGGTGCATTCCGATGGGGCTACCCATCGGGGGTGATTTGTGGTGAATTATTTCATGGCCCTCGCTTACGTAAATTCGCAGGTGAGAAAATGGGCCAGCGGATGAACTCCTGAGCAACTCCAAAATGGCTGGAAATGTTTGTAAAATGATCGATTGAAATGGGCTGAAATGTACTTCCTATTTGGATTGGACTGCGAATGTGCAACAGCATATTTTGTTTGGGTGTTTGAAAGCATGTCTGCTTTGAATAAATTAAATGTTTGAGCTTTGCATTCTGGAGTATTCTATTTTATTTGATAAAAATCCATTTCGTCCGTCGATTATACCCATGAAAAAGTAAATAGAATTTAAGTTAGATTTTTGCATGAATAAATTCGTAACAATAGCATGCCGAATACTTTAGCGGTACGATGATCTAAAGTTGTTTTAGATTTATGAGCTCAGCATAATTAAATTTATTGAAAGTTTTTATTTAAATTAACAAAAAAGAAAGAAGCCAACTACTAAAAACGCCGCACCAACATAGAGTTTAATCGCTAAAAATATATACGACGCGTAAAACATTTAAAATTTAACAGTTGCTTCCATTCTAAACCAATTCGAACTGTGAGCGGGGCACATAATTTTCTCTGCCGAATTTTCCTGCTCTCTGTCGGAAAAGCGCGCGTCCACGATTGCGAACAGGTGCAAGAGTTTCCCTGCAGAGGGCATTCGCATCGGTTGCGTGCTGCATCCGAGACACACGGCACCATGTTTTCCTTCAAAACTCTGCACCAAACCTGTGTAAACAAAGTTGCCGATCAGCTAAACATCGGGCCGGCGATCGGGTAGTAAAAATCGGCTGTGCGAATCGGCAAAGACTAACGTAAATAAATCTTCGCAATCTTTGCACTGCGGTTCCCAAGCTAAAAGCTGCGCCCTGCATACGATCTTTCATTTCTCATTTCACCCACAGAAAAAACCTGCTCCATTAATACGCTTCTGTTACAACCAATCTTAGGTTTCGAATCTACTGCGTCCTGCGCCGGGGCCACACAAAATTAGCGCGAAGGTCTGCTCGAGCTACGAGTGCGAGTGGCCTCCAAAAGCGGAGCGTGGCGAAGGAAAAACAAACACGCAGCTGGCAGCGATCGCCACGAGTGGAAAATATCCTCTTAGAAACCCCCGGCCCTCCCGGTTGTCCGGTTGGTTAATGGACTGGAAAGTTCTCGACCTTTCCCCCCACCGGTGTCTCTCTCTCTCGCTTGCTCTCTCTCTAACGCATGCGATCGCGAGTGGGACACATGGCGAAACGTGCTCCCTGTTCAAGCGTGGGGACGATTTTTATTAGCTGTCAGCGGTGAAGTCCTCGGGCTCGTCCTCGGTCGAGAAGTAACACACTTCTCGTCGTCTTCTGGCGCGCGCGCGCGTGGGATGTCTCAAATGATGCAATAGGTCACCAGTCGCAGTGACGGAAGATTTCACCGACATGGCCGTGGAATGTTTTTTTTATAGAAATATTATTAATTTTATTACAAATAAGTTATCAACGAATTTGGGTGCCCTCACTCAATCAACGTTCGCCAAAGACGGACGAACGGCACGGAAAAGCTCCTACAATCTCCTACAGATGTCAGGTAGTCGTAGTCCAACATAGTTACTTCGAGAGGCCGACACCATTCCCCGTCACCTTTGCGGACTCCCTTTCGGCCGACAATATCTTACAAATTCTTTCTGGCTACCATCGCTCTCTCTCTCGCTCACCTCTATCTAACATAAAATATTGTCGGCGGGAGGCGCCCCCAGGGACCGGCCCCCTAAAGGGGGGGGGGGTGCGTGTGCTGTGTTATGCGATGTGTGGGTGTGTTCGATTCGATTTTTTGTACACGTACATTCAGCCTGGCCACGGCCGGACTTTACTTTCCGAGAATGATTTTACGACCGGCGCCAATGTTCTGGCCGGCCTGCGTCGCACCCTTGTTGGTTCCCGCCTGCAGTCCGATGATGGCCTGACCCGCATTTAGCTGCTCCTCGGTGAAGTTTCGCTTGCATTCATCGGCCGGCTTCGGTCCCAGGAACGGTCCCTTGAATTCCGCGTGTTTGTAGCACTGTCGGGTTAGAGTTGGGCAAGAAGTTAGTACACCGCATGTCCTGAAGATCCACACACGCGTTACTTACCGCACGGCCGAGGGCAAAAATAGTGCTGGTCACCTGCGCGATGTCCTTCTTCTCGTACAGGTCGACCGTCTGGAACACGTCCAAGTCCGGCACGCCATACTTCTTCAGCGCCTGCTGGAACATGTTGATGTTCTCCATCATCTTGAACTGGCCACCGGACGTGTTGATCTTCGGGACCGCGCCCGGTTCCAGCTTGTTGATCAGCTTGCACAGGATCAGCCCGTCGCGCAGCGCATCCTCGTACAGGACGCCGGCCGGGAACTTCTCGCCGAGCACCTCCTCAACCCAGTACTGGGCCTCCTTATCCTTCTCCAGGTCGCGCTTGCCGGCGATCTGTTGGCGTGCAAATCAAAAACCACTCACAAATTAGCCACCCGCAAACTTAGCCACCGAAACTCACTGTTCACACTTCAACCCTACCAACCTTCATGCGAACTTGACGCTCCAAAGCCATTGCTGCTTGCGGTTGTTGGTTGCGGTAGTTGGTTGGTTAAGCACTGAAACTAACGCTCCGACGGTACGGCTGCTGCTCGAATACTGACGATCGCTACCCGCCGAGGGATTGCTTTTAAACGGCTCCCGAAACCGATCCGGGACATGCGCAGGAGCCGTTCGGCGTAATGGAAAAACAGCGCTCGCGTTTGCGCACCCGATGGGTGACGCGTTGGACACGACACGGCTTTTGTTTTTCCGAAATTCGACCCCCGGGGGCCTGGGGTGGAACATTGTGGAAGGGACGATCCCATCGATGTGTCCATATCGTGGCCGGGCGGGGCAACCAAGAGATTGGCCGCGCCGTGACGTGTTTACAATAAAACACACATCATTATTTCGAGAATGTTCGGCCCCGGAAAATGGCCCTCGTGAACTCCATCCCTCGGGGTGAGTAATTTATTTCCGTCCAAATGACAGATTTTTTGCCGACTTTTCCTTTTTGTTGATGGTTTCTTTCGGAATGCCGCGCTCCGGCGATCGAGCCCCGCGATACTTGAGATAAAAGGCGGCCCCTTTGCGCGGGATCGTTATGGAAGATGGATGCGATGGAGCCGGGGGCCTCGCTTGACGTAACCAGCTCATTTGCTGGCGGCCAGAAGCTCTGAAACCCAACCCAATGCGATTTGCTCAATGAAGCAAATGACCGACCGACCCGGACCGACTGTTGCCAATTTGCCCGGCTCAACTCAATAAACAGCTCGGTAAGCGTAAATATTCGGTTTCCGGTTGCATATCGGACTACAGGATATCAAATCCTCCGATGCAATCAACATCTTTCGACGCTGGATGCAACTCAACGGTATGATCCGCGCCGCTTACACGATGTGTTAACGACGGCGTCTCTGCTGGCTTCCAACTACAATGTTTACTTTGAACGATGTGGCCATTTTGTAAAGAAAAACGATTTAAACCATTTGCTGGCCTCTCGGGCCACTAGGGCCGAGTGGATAAACAGAAACACCCGCCGCTGGGTGGTTGATTGATGCACCTCGAACCTCGGTCCTCGATCATCAATTTTGATATGCTTCGTGGTCGGAACCCCGGTGGCAATGAGTCAGTGCTCGATTGCTAAGCCTGGCCACGTTTCCGATTGTAACAGCTTCTTTCTATCGGCATCTGTGGGCACGACCCCCGGGTGCTCCGGATTTAATTATAGAACCGGACTGCCGGAGAACACCAGCCAATAGTTTGAAGGTTCTTTGCGTGCCACTCAAGGTTAGCCACACGATGTCGCAAGATGATCGTGAACCTTGTTTTCCCCCCACATGGCTATTTCTCGGTGTTTCCGCTCGTCGTTTGTTTTCATTTTCCATGTTTTTTTTCTGCCGCGCTCCGTACTCCAAGCCGTTTGATGATGGCCGCACCGGCAAAACGTGGACGCCGGACGCTGTGTCCTTCGCTTCGGTTTTATTGTGCGCGATTTGCGACGGATGCGAATACGGATCGGGATCAGCCAACCGTGCGTCGATCAAGACAAGTGAAGTGCCGGTGGTGGAAAACCGGTGGCCATTTCCCGTCCGGAGTGTATTTTTGGTCCCACTCCTGGTGACTTCGCGTCGAGTGGAGAAATGATCACTGTAATGGGCTAAATTTAGCGATGCCGTGTGCCAATTTGGAAACAGGTAGCAAACGCGATCGGCGACCGTCGATCCCCAAGGATCCCCTCTCGCCGGATTGAAGGCAACAATTTCAGTGTCACCACTGGCAATCGTCACCACCGGCAGCTGAAGCCATGGTGCCGATGAACTTCGTACGTACTTAGGCCAACACTCCACGCAATGCCGGGGATCGGCTAATGTGCGGAATCCCGGCAACTTTCGTCATCGATGGAATGTGCCAACGGTCCGAAAGCGGATTGAGTTGGACGCCCCAAAATAGCGCGGTGGCGATTGGCAGTGTTATGAGGGCCACGCTTTGGGCCACGGTGTTACCAGTCGTTTAAATTTAGCGTGCCCCATCACGTCCATTGTTGCCCAGTATGCTGCGCGAACCAGAAAGGCATTCCAACGGTATTCGTCGACGATTCGACTCACCAGACGATCGACAGACAGACAGACGGACAGACGGATGGACGGGCGGAGATATGCTTCTGTCTGTGGTCGTTTTTGTTTTTTTTTGGTTCCGATTCTTAGTATATTTCACTTATTCGTAGAGCGTCAACTTATCGTACAATGTGCTTCTGCTTACAACGGTCTTACTCATATCTTCGTGCATGCGTTCGAATAGTCGGAATAGGGTTACTCTTATGCTCTAGCTTATGTTTTGCCGATATTCCGCCGCCACCGCCGCCTATTGTTTCACAATCCACTTCAAGCGTGACTCCGGAGACGGAATCCTTGCATGCGGACGATCCTGCCGGGACGGGACTAAGACCTACTAAGCGTTGAAATAGCCACTGGGGGTTTCCACTGTACCGATCGGGACTCGGGGCTCTCTCTCTATGTGTAAGTTGCTCTCCTCTGTAGACTATTTACAGGCATGGAATGTCTCCTAAGGAAGTATTATCTAATTTTTGGCTGCAGCTGTGTGTCACGACTCCCTCCGGTTTCCTGTTTCGGTTCCATCCCAAACCTCCGTGTCTACGCTTTTTACATCGCCCTATGCTACATCGCCCTTATGCTGCGAAACTGCAGCGGAAATTCTCGGGCTAACGGGTCGTTATGGTTCATGTCTATGCTAATCGTATGCTAATTGGGTGCTCCGTATACCGATCCGATTATTGATTATTACATCTTCCCTATTGTACTGGCGCGATCGAGGATGACTCAACCTACTACAAGGACTGTGACTATGGTTTCGCTCGCTCTCTGCATCTGCCGCGTGGGATGGACGTTTCTATATTTTCCGTTGGGAAAAAACTTCTCGCGCCCCACTTTACGGTGACTTCCTGTCCACGATTTTTGCGCACGTTTTGATTAATGCCACCAACGCGCTGACGTTGACAGACTGACGGTTGGCGGTTCTGTCATCGTGAAGTGACTACTGTGTTTGGTCCGGACACGGTCCATGGGACCCGCACCCGGCACGGGGCATTCCAGCTAGCGGGAGGCGTGCTGTTGGACACCTTCTGTCTCTCTCTCTCTCTGATTCTGCAATTAATCTGCCAACACAGTGGCTGGGGCCGGGGCGTATTTATAGCACGCCCCACACTCATGCCCGGACATCGAGTGACTCAGAAGAAAATCATATCAAGCACGGACGGGGAGAGTGACGTCCGAGGTCTTCATGCCGGTGCGGCACGGACCGGACGACCGGATCCCCAGGGCCAATTAGAGTGGTCCTTAAAACAGATGATTGGCCGCGGTCGTCTTGTTGAGTCCACCGAGTGGATCCAGCAGATAGCCGGCCGCTCCGCCACCGGCCGCCCCGAGCAGGGACGAGAACGGTGACGACAGGGCGGCCACCGCATGGTGATGGTGGTTCTGCAGGTTATGGTTCATGCTCAGATGGTTCGTTTTCTGGTTCTGCAGCGCCAGCGGATTACAGGATGGGCTCCACTTGCTGTTGTTGTTGTTGTTGCTGATGTTGTTGTTGTTGTTCAGGTGGTGCAGGCTGTTGTTGTTGCTCGTCCCATTGCTGACCACCAGGTGATGGTGATGGCTTGGCCCGTTGTGCAGACTGCTTCCGTTCAGATCGTCCGTCAGTTTTCCTACAAGAAAAACGGGAGCACAAATCAGATGTAAGGTACTTGGTTTATCGGTTTAGAATTAGATGAATTAAAGAAAATGAAAGGAGAGAGAATTGAAACTCCCCCCCAATAAATGAGACTAAATGTGTGCAATCGAGGACAAATTGAACCAGCTTCACTGTCTGCCCTTTATATCTCCGGAACGTTTAACGAAATAGAATTCGTTACGAACTTTTTGTTGGGCAAAAAAAATCCCCATAAAGCATACGAAAACGAAGCCCCGAAAGCAAGGACGGGGCCACCGGGAACGATGGCACGAGACTATTGCCAGCGTTTAGTCACACGAGTGCACGATGTCCTCTATGACACACGAGGAAACGAGTCGCGACAGTTACGGATGATCGCTGGAAACGATGTCGAAGGGACCCTTATGCCATGTTCCTCAATTCCAGCCAGCCCAGACCACGAGCCACGAGCCGAGTGCGATGTATAGTGTTCGTCCACCCATGCCACAAAAGGACAGCAGCAGCAAGACAAACCCGCCAACCAGCCAGCCAAGGACGCAGACTCCATAATTCATAATTCATAAAGTGAAAACTTGGAAACCGGAGCCACTTGTGTTCATGAAACGTCCCCCCCGAAAAGGCCGGATCACGGAGAAGGGGGACAAAAAAAGTGTCCTACAAAAGGGGGCCAACATGCTGGGCTGCTGGGTCCCACTTTTCTTGCATCGGAAAGTGCGCTTCTTCGCCAGACTTCTTCTCGGCTAGCGGCGGTTCGGTCCAAAGATTTACCAAACTCTGTAACCAGAGTGACAGTTCGGGTCCAGCTAGAGCGGCGATAAACTATCGTTTATCGAACTCCGGGCGGCAATCGGCGAAGATGAAATATGTTGCCTTCTACGCCATTGGGCGTTTATTACGCTGAGGGTAAATCAATTTATTGGAAGTCCGTAATTAGGCCGCTGAAAACATCGCGCGTGCCTATCTTTTCGCTTCCTTAATCGGCGACCATAAACAAGATGCAATTACCATTATGCATGTGGTGATAGGTAAGACCCAAGGCTCCGATGTGCAAAACAATTCTTGCTTCGTTTAATTAAACGAACCAAGCGCTAATGGGCAAAGTTACCGAAGGAGACCGGGAGGACCTTTGCGCCAACTCTTCATAACGCTAATGCACCTGCCACGCCATGGCGCCGAAGACAACCCCCCCAATCTCTTGTAAAGGCGGCGCGACACGAGTGAGAAATTGGTGTCGTGCACATGCAAAAACCACCTGTTACGTGGTGTCCTCCATGCTGGCGCGAACCGGAACCCAAATCAGGAACCGCTCCTCGCTCCGCCGCCTCCGGAGTCCGTCGGCCATTTTGCTGGGCGCGAAGAAAATATATTAAATTGGTTTAATCAAGAAAATTGCCTGTTACACCGTTCATTTATACGAATTAATGTCAGATTATTTCGAAAATGTCGCGCCTGCTACCGAGGACGACGCGATGGGCGGGAAGGAAGCGTTCCTTCCTTTCCGCCGACGACCCGTCCCGACGTGTCGATGACTTGCGCGCCATTACGCGTACCAAGGCGTGCCGCGTGCGCATTACAACCGATCCCGAGTATGGCCGACTCCTAGACGGTTCCCGACATCCGGTTCCGGTGTACGTGCGTGCGTGCGTGCGGAGGAGAAAAACTGGGGCAACTTTCTACGAAGCCACGCCGTTTTCTCTTGATTTGTTTTTCCACCATCAGACAGGCGCCCTCCGTGGCGGCAGGAGGCAGGATCTCAACCCAGCCCATCCCAGCCGCATGGCTTCCCCGTGTGGCTCCGGCTTCCGGTGTCTTTTATAATGAAAAATTTACGACCACCCCGGCCCGAAACCAAATGGGACCACTTTCCTGCCGAGGACCGAGGATGGCGCTGTCGTCCTCATCACGCCCTAACCGATTGATAATGCGTAGCTTGGGACGGGGGTGGCTGGGATGGTGGCACCGAGAGAGAATAGCAAGTGTGACAATCACTACCCAACTACCCAGCGAGCCAGCCAGCCAGCCAGCCAAGATGTCTTCCCTCTTCGGGGAACAGATCGGAAAAAAAGCAGGACGCACACACTGGAAGGACCTGGGACCGGCGTCGTGAAAAACACTTACCATTAATTGGTTTGATATCACCGTTCGAGTGGTGGGACGAGGCGCTCGAGTTGGGCGTCGTGCTGAGGGTGGTCACGGAGAGGCAGGGCGAACCGGGGGGCTTGATGTCCTTCGGGGTCGTGCTGCCACCGCCGACGCCAGACCCGCCCAGCACCGACGACTTCTGCTCGCTCTTCACGGACGATGAATCTTGATTATTGCTCGAACCGGTGCTACCATTGCTGGTGCCGTTGTTGTTGTTGTTGTTGCTGCCGCTGTTGTTGCTACTACTGCTGCTGCTGCTACTGTTGTTGTTGCTGGACACCTTCTGCTGGGCGATCCGTTCCTGTTTGCGAAACTTGGCCCTCCGGTTCTGGAACCAAACCTGCGAACGAAAGCGACGGGTGAGTTCTCTTTCGTTCCGATTACTGTGGATCGGCAGCTCTGCAAAGAAGCGTGCAATATGTTAGAGATTTCGAAAGAAAAGTTCCGCTAACTATTTGATGGCCATCAATTACTGTTCCGCCGATGGCTACTCGATCGTAATGGTGACGATAAATATTTTAGAACCGAATTCATTCTCATTTCACCAACGCGTGTTTCGTACAAGTAAACTCACCACCCCGAAACTCACCACTAGCGCGAGTTTAAAGTTTACCACTTTTGATTGCCATTCCAGGTTTATGTTTACCTGGCACAAATGTTTGTCTGTTTGCGGCCACCACCTGACAATGCACCAACCAACTGCCAATAAATTAACCGCCGCGGTTCATGAAAAATAGATTTGCTTTTAACGCAAGGCCCGCTTCAACCACACCACGACGCGCGCCCTGATTGCGCTCACGGTTCTATCAAACATTTATAAAACTCACCTCCGAACCGATTCCCGGTGGCTGCGTACAACTAATTATGCTCGGGGAAATAAATATCGGGCACAACAATAGAGCTAACCAACGTGAGCGTTTGGGCGGGTCTAATGCACTGTTTGCGAAACAGGCCGGGTCGGGCTGGCAAATCCTGTCAATCCGCGGAGAACGCATCTGAACGCTGGAGCTCCAAACCTGTCGGGCACCCGGCCTCCAACATGGCCTCCCTGTAGCGGTGTTGCCGTAAGAGGCATTTATGAAATATTCAAATTAATTAGCTAATATTTACGTGCGCCAATTAATGAAATGACTACGCTTGGCGTTTGGCGTATTAGCGCGCGCGCCCGCCCGCACAACGCAAACTTTGGGTTCTTGCCCCTCCCGTTTCTGCTGGGTTCACCCTCCCTGATGCCTGGCAAACACCCCGTGCCTTCACGTGCCGTGAAACTTCACGGTGACACGAAACGGTGCACGGCCAACACAGGCGGCAAATGCGAAGCCGCCCAAAAAACCTTTCGAAGCAAACATGGCACCGTACCGAAGAGCATAAAAAGTGGAATGCCAAATGAAGCGCAACGACCCCCACCCGTTTCTGGGTGGGGGCGGTGGGTGGTGAAACGGTGTGTTGTGTACTCGATTTTTTTTGTTTGGCGCGCGAACGCTTCATTTTATCACGCGTGGCCATGTTTAAACATCTAATCAACTTTGCAAATTCGCGCCCGAAACGGAATTTTGGCCGGCGTGCGCGCGCCCCGGAGGCCGGTGGTTTCCCGGGGATTTCCGTTTGTTTTGATCCCCCCCTTTCTCTCCCAAACCCATTATTGGCCTCCGGTATCGGGGGGCCGAAACACAGCACTATTGTTGCTATTTGTTGTGACGTTTGTGTTAAGCGCGTGTGTGGTGATTCACATTGTTGTTGGTCGCCACCGTGTTTGTTGGGTTTAAATTGTTTGTGGCCGGCAGTTGGGTTTACTGCGAGCCAATCAGTTGTGCAGCTTGTGTTTGTTGTGTCACGAACGCAAAACGGTAGTCGGAAGTAGCTATTTGCTCCAGTTTACGGCATTTGCTCTTCGATAGTGAGAGTAAATGTCGGGTCAAACAGCGCCATTACTGTTGGACGTCGTGGTGCATTCTTCAGAAATTATTGTGAAGTTTTGGAATAGAGGGAAACATGTTTAGGGCATATATGAACCTTGGTGATAGCGGTGCAGAGCCCTGTTCGGTTTTGACAGATGGAAATGAGCCGTACAAATCACGTGGCCGTCGATCCGAAAAATCCAATACACTACTAGGCTGTTCAATAAGTTCGTAGCCTTGAAAAGAAAAATACATTTTTACGGTTTGAAATACACTTTGTTATTCAGTATGGCTTTCCTGAACATCAATGCACTTGATCCGACGAGACCCCAATTTAAGAATTCCATCCTTAAAGTGATAATCTGGAACACCTTCAAAATAAGCCTTTGTAGCTGTTATGACGTCATCATTTGATGGAAAAAGCTTTTCACGCATGATGTTTTGGGTTTGAAAACAGATAGAAGTCACTAGGGGCCAAATTTAGTTAATACGGTCGATGCTCTTAATTAATAACCTTAATTCATGGATTTTTGCAATTTTCAAAATGCCCTTTAGACATGGTACATTTTTCCAATTTTAGCGAATACGGCACCCGTTTTGCAAACACCTTTCTGGAACTCAAAACTTCAGTCAAAGTATTGGTCATACTGCTCAATGAAATGCCTAGGCCTTATACTAAATCTCTTTCAGTGATTCGAACATTTTCCAATACGATATCCTGTTTTTTTTCTACGAATTCAGGTGTTATTTCTGTTTTTTGACATGGATCGTCTTGTACGATCTCTTTTAATTTCAGTAACCCATCTTTTTAATATACTAATTGAAGCTGAAGAGTCCTTATAGACTTTCAACATTCGTTCATAAATTTTATTTGCTTTAAAACCTTTCAAAAAAAATTTAATCACTCCACGATAATTGATTTTTTCTGTTGTAAAAAATACTGTGACACGTCGATACTAAATGGCTTTTTTCAAAGAATTAAGTGACCGATAGAATTGAAACTTCACATATGTTCATATGAAGAGTGTATCAACATAACAAAAAAGGACTCCTAGCAGTTTCCTGTGTTATCGAGGCTACGAACTTATTGAACACCTCAGTATACAATTTTACAGTTACAATTAAACTATTGATAATAATATTGCCCCAGCAACCACATAAATCGCTTTCTTATCGACAGATGGAAGCTAACAACAACGAAAGGTCGGTCAAACAATGCACCGATTCTTTTAATTGCCAAAACACTGTTTAACTCCAGCACTAGCGGCCCACATTAACGGTGCGCACCATAAGTGTGCGGAAAGAAATCACATCCCGCAGCATACGATCGGAAGAAAAAAAACTTTTCCCAAACCAAATCACTGCCCAGGAGGTTCCGTCGATGTTTGATTCCAATCAACGGCGGTTTGACTCCTCCAGCCTCCCCCGGCCGAAGTGTGGTGTTTCCCCTGGAAACCTTTCCAGACTTTTATCTTGGACCCCGCAAGGACGGCCAGGACCTCCGGGCTAGGACCCGTTTACTATTCAGGGCGCGTCCGAAGTTTAGTTGTTCGCTCACCGCCCCCCAGGCGGGGGGTGGTTCCGTGGTCAGTTTTGTTCGGTTTTCCTCGAAGGACGCCCGTTCGTTTTTCTTTCTCGTCCCGTCCCGTGCTCCGTCTCACTCGCACCGTCTTGACCCAAATCGTGCTGAATTTTAATGCAATTAGTGCGGAATCTTGGGTTCGGTTTCGTTGTTCGTTTTTACCGGCCCGAGGCCGACTTCCTGGCCGCATCAGCCCCCTGCCCTCGTGGCCAATTGGGAAGGCTAAAAGATCCCATATTTTTGCCCCGGTCCCGGAGCGACCGGCATTTCCCGGCGTGTCTCGGTGGTGGTGGGTGGCGCTCGAGGAAAGTTCAAGAAAGCCATCTTAAGGCATCTGCAATCGGACCGAACCGAAGACAAATGACCAAAGTGTCCTGTGTTTTTGTGCCCGCAACCACCCGGTCGGGCACACCCGGCCGGGACAGCAAACGATCCCGACTTCTGGTCCGGGCTGCCGGGAAAACATCGTCCACAGGACGACTGCCGCATGTTGGTTGTGTTTAACTTTCTTAATTTATTATTTGATTAGGAATGATTAAAATAAACAATTCATTTATAAATCCTGCACAGTAAATGTGTGTCCACCGTGCCGAAGAATGTGTGTATCGGTTCGGCGAGCGAGACACATTGGGTTCCGATTTCGATTCGAGTTTTATTTACTGTGCATCGGGGCTTGATCATCACCGGTGCTCCTGCCAAGCCCGGTCCGTGCTCTGAGAAAGTGGTCATCCTTTATTGGCCGAGCACGAGCATCTTGTTGGATGTGTTTACCTTTCCCATCACCAACTAGCGTACGTTGTTTTACTTTCCAATTCGAGTGTGGCCACTTAAAGATGCTTAACTGTAATCAGCAAACCGCAGGATCTTGGCCAGGGCAAGGTGACAAATCCTTCCGTTAAAAATAAGTCGCCTAAGATTTTGCCCCACATTAGCATCTCGGGTGGTCGATCACTAAATTAAGTTAGATGGGCAAAAAGTGTCGGACCTTACCTTTCCCGTACGTATCGGTGGGCTGCCAAGAGTGTCGCGAAGCCCCCGAAGGGAATTACCTAATTAAATGATTCACCACCAAGCGGCCTGAAGTTGCTTCTTCGGATTGAAAATCTTTTGCCTTTTCTGGGCTTGTTCTTATCGCCAACAGCCAATAGGTCACGCGGTCACGTCTAGTGGCTGGCTAACGATGAGGGCACCTCGAGGGATCCTCCAATTCAATTTACGGCATGTCCTTTCGCCCTCAGACCCCTTCCCTACCTGCGGGCGCCCGTTGGGTGGGATTTTTATGATCAAAAATCGTCCATAAAAAGTGGTACACAAAATTTATTTATTGCCCACGATGTTCTCGGCAAATCTTTTGCCCACCCAGGGCCGGGCTCGAAAGAAAGCTCCGGACAACTTTTGGGGCCCAACAAGAAAAAGGGATGCTTTTTATTTCCATCACCCAAAATATCATTTACAACCCAACAACTCCCGCTGCCCCGCAGAGGCATCAATAATTAATTCACGGCCAAATGGTTGTTTGCAAAATTAATGCCACCCTTTTGCGATCGGCCATGGCCGGGGTATTACGAGCACGGCTTTTGATTTGGTTAGTCAAAAGCAGACCATAACGGCGCGAGACGCTTTTCTCGGCGGCGCGTTTTAACCCACACTCCGGTTCCGGTTCGTTCGTTTAATTCGATTCCACTTTCACTTTGTGGCACATTGGTGCCAACCGTTTCCTGTGCGGTCGGATCGACCGTCGTCGATTAAAAATCCGTCAGATCCGTCAGCCCTGCGCACGCGACGCAAAGTAGCGCGCGAAGGTCCATAAAAACCAACATAAAACACGGCGCGTCCCAATGGACGGGAAAAGGATTTGTTGCAACATTTTTTTTTCCCCCCTTCCGGCTCCTTTACGATAGTTTACGAGCACCCTCTGCAGAGTAGGGCGCAGAATTGGCCAGTGTCAGAGAGAGAGAGAGAGAGAGAGAAAGAGCTTCATTGCCGATTTTTGGGGTTGATTGAATTAAAAATTTAAACCATTCGCCGTTGCCCTTCGGCCACCCAGCTCCGGGAGATCGATCAATCGATCAACCATTTCGGGCCATAAATTTGGTCCCGCAGGCCGTTAAAATGTGACACGTACGCAGATGGCCATAAAAGTGCTTACGCCGCGAGTGGGCTGCGTGCTGCGTCTTTGGAGGTCCTGGCCTTATTTTTTTTTTTTGCTTCTCGCTTGTCCTGTGTATTATTTGATTGAATGTTTTCTTTTCGATTCTTGTTCCACTGCGAGGAAAGTTTCTTAGCCTGTGCCTTTCAGGACATTTCAGAGAATATTTTGTTTTGCTAAGGTTTTTCTGTTGTTATTCTTGAAATGATAAAGAAATGAAATCATTTTTGGCAGATTTTAAGATAGGATTTCGAACAAAATTAGAAGGTCATTTTAGTCAAATACCGTTGAAAACTTTTCATTGAAAACCAGCGGAACTCTTTCTATTTCTTATACTTTCTGTATTAACGGCTTAGTTCAGTCTTACACTAGCTTACATCATCCGAATGTGGTCGCAAAAGTGATCAAAACCAATAGAGCACAAATAGCGACAGATGGTGCGGCACTTTCGCAAAACACACTGGCAGAAGAATTGTTGGCTTCCGAGCCGGATGATGGCTTCATCGGGCCGAACAGATGATGGGCCACGTGCTCGCGCGAAGCAGTCGCCGAAGGGTCGCCATCCGCCGGTTCGGTGTTTGTTAACAACGATGTTGCGAGACCGTCGCTCCTTGAAAGGAAACCTCTTCCGGTGACACCTCGACCTTTGGGCGAGGGATGCCCGTAGGGGGTAAAAATGGTTCCGCCTGTAGACCGGGTCAACCGGGCAAGTCTGGCAAGTGGCGAGCGGCGCCCGGAACTCGGAGGGTGAATAAAGCAATAAACTAAATACAGTGAGCATTGTTTATCCTGCTTAGTGGATAACGAAGCACTTGTGCTAATATTTTCCCTTCATCACGCCGGTGTACCGGTGAGCGGGACCGTGTCATTCGATGAAAAATGTCGCGCCCAGGGGGAAGACTTCGCACCCGGGTCGAAGGACGAAGGATACACGGCCACGGGCACGGCCGTCACGGTGGTGAGCAGCGGCACCACCACCGTATTTACGACGACAATTGTCCTCCGGCCCTGGTGTTGGTGGCGTTTGATTAGCTTTTTCGGAAGCTGAACGATAAACAACCATACGAAGGGAGTTAGGGTGCAGCAGGTTGCAGAGGCCACGGGCAGCGAAGGGCCGTCGGCACAGGTCATCAGGCGGTACAGCCGTGTTGCTGTCGCCTTCGACGAACTCCACTCCCCCAGCGCCGGGCGTTCGACTTGTTAATCGATGAATAATAATCCTGACGAAGGGAGCGCCCCCTTGCGCGCTTTGTCCGCCGACCAGGACGGGCCGGCGGGTAAAGCAAAAATCACTTTTCAACCGTGTTCAACTCGATGTTTATTCAATTAACTTTACAAACGTTCCCGGCTCCGCAAACAACTACACCGCCAGGAACCTCGGGGATGCTCAAATCATAATGCTCGCCCCGGCCCTGGCAGGATCATTAAATCGATGTTTTTTATTCATCGCCGCGATAGTGCTGCGGCAATGTTGGACCATCACAAACAAGCCCTTTATTGGTCCCTCGGTGCTCTCCTCGGTTGCTCGGTCGTCCATCAGGATTTAAATGTTTCCCGTTTTTTTTCGTCGGACAGAACGGACGAACATTTAGCGACTCCGTTACCACTTGATATCGCCAACGACAACAACAACACCACGGTGACAGATGACAACGTCATTTGTTACGCTCTTCGTTTGTCTCGTCTATCGAAGCAATAGGGAACCGGGCCGGGATTCTTTGTTGCTAGGGACACTCTTCAATGACAGGGTGCGGGATGGCACTGAAAAATGATGTCCTTTTTATTGTTTTTTTATAAAGCAGCAAAGAGAGCGTAATATTCATTAGCCGTGGCCGTATTCGATTCTGACGCAGCACAAGAGGTCCACAGCAACGATGTTCGAGGTTCGCTTCATTCTAGAGACGGTTGGAAGCCTTGATCCATTGTCCCAAAATGCTGTTGTTTCTCATTGG
Source organism: Anopheles bellator (assembly GCF_943735745.2). NCBI lineage: Eukaryota > Metazoa > Arthropoda > Insecta > Diptera > Culicidae > Anopheles > Anopheles bellator. The sequence continues at coordinate 15,457,795 of NC_071285.1, read as the reverse complement.
GATGCCTATCGGTCCCCACTTTATGTTGCACATTTTATTGCCGCACCCCACGATCTCTAGGGAGACGTTTCTAATTATTGAAATTGTTTTCTAGATCACCAAACACCAAACGGCCTTCCGAGCTGGGCCAGAAATCGGGAGCTGTCGGGGCTTCCCAGAATCCCCAGCAGGGCGGGCCCTGGCGTGGTTTCAATATTGCAAAGCCTTCCCCCGGCGAGCTACCGGAAACCCGGCCCGAACGGCCACTCAGGCTAATCTGCTTCGATTTGTCGATTATAGTTTTTGGAAGGCTTTTCAACTGGCGAGACCCCTTTTTTGCTGGCCGGCCGGCCGACGTGTGGTTGACGATAATTTATTGGCTTAGAGCTCTGAGCGATGCGGTTTTTGGGGGATCCGATTTTAATACGTACCGCTTCTTGCCGATGGCCCCCATTGGAAACAATCGAACGAAAGCGACAATTTGTTTGTCAGTTCGCCCGGACGGACAAAACACCGGACCATGTCATGTCCACAACGATAAATAATTGAGCATGAATTTTGAATTTCGATTAGACAAACCACAAACCGGACCGGGGACGCACCACCGGAAATTGAGTGTGGCTTTTCGTGTCGGTACCATCGTTTCACACTTCCCTGTGTGTTCTGTTTGGCCAGTGTGTTTGACCACCATCAGTCTGGGGTGCTCTGTTTGGTCGGTAGTAATTTTCCAATTTGCCACTGCAGTCTGCATATGTTTGGCGAAATTATGTGCCGTCCGCACCTCACCTCATGTTACCTTTTCGTGCGCTTTTTAAACTCAACATGTTTGGAACACACCCAGCAAGAAAGAAAGTCCGAGCAGCATTCCATCCCGCCGATTCAACAAACAGATGCCACGGTTCCATCGGCGGGACGGATTTTAATGGCGGGGGGGATGGCGGATCGCGAGCGGATAATTTTCCACGCCGCGGTTTTCCCGGGGTCCGCTGCTCGTGAGCATAAATTTTAATAATCATACTCCAGCTGCTTCTAATAACGGCCTCACCGGAGCACGCCCGGGGTCATTTTCCGGGACGAAATGACCAACCGCCGGAAACCCGCGCCGGAGCTGATGGTTGGCCAGATTGGGAATCGGGCTAGGAATCGGGGTGCCGGAGTTTGGAGAGTAAAAACCGGTGATCATCCTTCGCCGTGCCATTTCGCGAACAAATGTGTGGTGTTTTTTCTAGATGCGTGGTGGATCCTTTTACGAAAAAACAACGCGGAACGTGTGGCGGACCGTAGGTGGCACGAAAAAGTGGCCAATCTGCACCCGGGCGGGTTTCCGTATTTCATGATTTGCGGTCCCAGCCACCAACCCCGGCCAGTGGTCGGTCCGTGCAATAATGGTGCTGCGCGAACGCGATCCAGACACATGGGATCCACGGGGAGCCCACGGGGGCCACGGGATGCCCCCGTTGGTCGACGACGATTTATATTTATCGAGAAAAATAATTCCATCCTTGTGCACCATATGTGAGCGGTACCCCATACGTTGCGGCACTATCATTATTGGTCGTCTGTCGGGGCAGGCCAAACCCAAGCCTGAGCAGGTTGCCCGGGCCCGGAGTTGATGATGATGGTGCGCTGGCCGTGGAGCAAATAATTGAGATTGGATTCGTGGAAAACAACGGATTTAAAATTCGAGAAACCAAAATGTTGTTCAAAATACGAACCAGGTCTCTCTAGGGTCGTGTTTGGCTTAGTTGAAATAAAAATGTAAATGTTGTGTCCAAAAACTAACAAATCTTCGAGCACGAGTTTAGAACACCCCTTTTAAAGGTTCCAATAAAACTGCCAGTTTGTTAAATAATCAATGGACACCATAAAATCCCTCTAAAGTCGTTCCTTTTCGCCGGTGCTGTAAATAAACGGTTGGATCGGTGGAATGGTGGGTTTTTTTTTTGGTCCTGGCCCCCCATTTCATCTTCACGAAAGTCACGACGACCACCGGGCACACCGGGCACTGCCAAAACGGACTCCATGCATCACGCGGGCCACATATGGTCCAGCGGCCATTGCCCAGATGGATGGCGTAATTGCAGATTGTTTACTCTACCTTCTCTCTCTCTCTCTCTCTCTCTCTCTCTCTCTCGCGACGGACATTTTTCGCCGTTCGATTTGTGTTTGTCCGAAATTCGAAACTCCAATCGTCCAATCATTAGCAACGGACCGAGCGCCGTGAAAGGAATTCTGTCACATGCTCTCCGTTCCGTTTGAAGCGATCAGTTTCCCGGAGACAGATCGCCGGACCGGGGGGGTTCCGTAAGAACCGTTCGCTTACACTTCAATCAATTATTCATTTCATTAGATCCACTTTTTAACGACGAAACGAAAAAATCCCGTTTCGTCCACTGAGACGACCGTTCATTATGGAGTGGACAGCGTAACACAGTTTGCATACCTTGGGACCCTCCATTAGAGGGGTCATCAAATGCTGCTTACTTGACTGTATGTTACAAGTTTCGTAGTTTTCTTACAATCCCTCTATATCCTTCCGATCCTTTTTTGCACTTTTCCACTCAAGGTTCCGGCCCACCTACCTTAATGACTGACTTTGGCCGTACCTTGGTGCCCTATTTTTCCCGATTCATATTTGCGCCCACCAATGTGGGATGGAAATAAATTTTTCAAGCTCCATCCTGCAACATTCTGTTTCGCCAGCGGAAGCATCTTTCCCGTGCCTCATATTGCTTCGCATTTTCGCAAACATTTTGCTACCTTTTTGGCCACTCGCTCCTTACGGCGCACGGCTCGGGCCGGCTGTCAGTGGATTGCCGGGCGTGATGAATTAAATTGTTTCAAAGTTTTGACATTCTCGGGCGCGCACACAGCACGGCTGCTTCTTCTTTGCTTTGGGGTGGCCAACCTGAGGGTTGGTTGCGTGTTCCTCGTTCGTCTTCGTCTTACGCCGAAGGGTGTTTCACGAACGTGTTTTCATTTTCCTCTCACGTTGCCGGAAAATGGAGTTTCCTTTGCTTGGGCCCGTTTTCGTACGATTGACCCAAGCAACGCACCGAAGCTTTGCTTTTCTCGTGCGTCAATCTGCAATCCTCGCTCCGACTTGGGCGGCTTCGCGGGTCATTGGTCCAGTGCTCTCATGTTTTTTGGTGTGTGTCTACGCCATTTTCTTTGCAATCGTTTAATCTTCATTTTATCTTCCATTTCACACATTTGTTTTAATTTTTTCCATTTTCAACTGTGCGTAAAGTAATCCATCAGCTGGCTGAACGGAGCGCCATATCCTGCCAAATTGGTGCGTGTCCACGGTGATGACGCACTCAGCCAGTCATGAAAAATGATGCGTCACCAAAATGGAGTGGCCAAGCCGCGCGGTTGGTTGTGGCGAAAAGTTCATTGTTTCGCCATTACGGCAGAAGCATCGAACGGCAATAATGACCCTTGTGCAGTTTCATTAGCTTAATGCGCCCTACTTTCAAGTAACGCTCATAATTGTCGCGTTTGTCGATCGGCGATAAAACTCGGCAAACTGTCCCCGATCCTTTCAACCAGGCCCGGCGCATGAGTCGCAGATTGTTTGCTCACTTTTGAACCCCTCGTCAATGGTTGAATCCCTGGTTCTGGGTCCACGGAGGGATTACTGTGGGCCGCCGCGTTCCGAGACCGCCGAAGGCACCAAACACCACAGATGTGTGATGAATTTTAATTCAATCACCGAACGGAACCGCAACTAAACCCTCGGCTGGTTTCTCCCTAAATGGCTGGGTGTTCCGCGATGACACGGGGCACACAATTCGCGCTGAGTGGCACAAGGTTGAGAAGTTGTTTTCGATGTAACAAACACGCTCATTGAAGGGAAAAATCGAGTGTCCTCGGGTGTAATTGAGACTCCTTTTGCTAGTACGGCTATGGCGAATTTTGATCCTATAAATGTTTGTTTCTTAGAATTCGGACCATAAAATGCCATTGATTCAACATGAAAACATTGAATAAACCCAACTCTAGCGTGGTGCGATTTCTACCATCCTTCTGTTTATTATAATTACACAAATATGAAAGGGTTGGCATCGAAATTCCAAATGTTTGTTTTTAAATTAAGCAAACTTTTGCTGTCTCGGCGGTTCGACTTCACATATATGTCCAGCGAGAGACCGTACCCGGCCCAAGGTCCACATGGCGGGAACACCTCGCGTTAATTGACAGACTAATCAAAACGCAAACGCGCTCCAAAACGGTCAGCGAATCCGCGGCCCCGGAGACACACAAATCTAATACCGCGCTTTTCGGCCTCAACCGCGCACCGGACTCGGTGTCAACGTCAACGTCAGCCACTCCGTTTTGACACTAATTACGAGCGAGATTGGAGCGCAACCGAGACGGTTCCTGATTGACGGTTCCGGATGGCCATACTTTGTATGCTTGACGCGCGGACCACGGACGACCGGTCTGGTCTCGGCCGGTTTCGAAAGCAGTTCGACAGCCGAACCGGACGAGCCGTTGTTTAATTTCATATTTCAACAATCGAAATAAAATTAATGTGTCTGCAACTGGTGAACGGCGGGGAAAGGCGTAGCCGCTTTAAAATCTCCCTTCGAACGCCACATTTTCAGTTCCATCGAGCTATGTATCCGGTTTGATACTTTAAACGCCGAGTGGTGGAAATAAAAACCAAAAACCTCCAACGAACACCAAATGGATGGATTTCATTAACAAAATGCATTTACGTCCTGTTTTGTTTTTTTCGTTTCGCGTGTTTTCAACAACTTTTCGCGCCCATTTCTGCACCCGAGAAATGGCAATTTTATTTATGATTTTCGCCCTTCATTTTCTCCTTTCATTCGATATTTTTTGGACCATTTTGGCGCACTGTTACGCACGAAATCCCACCGGCGTCCGACTATCGGTAGGCTCCCGGAAACGCGTGATGACACGCAATAATGTCCCATCGATTATTAACATGGCCCACTCGGGGCCGACAGAGTAGTACAGTCTCCGTTTTGGACGGCGATTTTGGGTGGAAATTTTCGAACCGAAACTGGCAAACCGATTGCATTTCGGACGTTCGTGCTCCATCATCGCGCCACTGCGAGTATAATGTACGATAATTGAATTGAAATTTCAATTAAATTTTATTCCAGCCTCCACGGTGAGGCTCACCGGGCGTAGCAAGGACCCCGCGGACGATGCCAGACACGATGCGGCTCGCGCGAAACGCCGCCGTTCGAAAATTGAATCGATCAACACTTTGAGCAGTTTTGACAGCAACGGACAGATCGGATCTCGTTTGGCTTCCATTTCCGATTCACCGTTCGATGGCGCTGCACGGTGGACCAGTAATTGCACACCGGAGCCGGAAGTTGCTCGGAGAGCGGAAAGCGAAATGTTTACGTTAACCAGCGATAAGCGTCAACACGTCGGTGTAATTGTATGTAAATTACCGACGCCCCGGTGTGGCCTGTGTGGCCCCCGCCACCGGGGGCTTACCTTCAATTTCTTGAGCAGTCTCGTGCAGTTGAGCGGCCTTATTCCCCCCTAGGCTTGGAGCGCGGATCAACGGCTAAATTGAGAACAATATTGGCACAATGTAATTAAAGATAACATCGGCGTAATTCTATCATAACACCCAATCCAGGAGCCGTTCGTGACGCCCCAATGTGAAGGACACTGTTTAAAACTAGCTTTGTGTTCAATTTGGAGCCGTTCTCACTTCTTTTCATCGTGAATTACCGAAAAGTTTCCCATGAAATTTTTGGCATATTTGTGCTGCAGTTATCATAAAGAAAAAAACAAGGAAAATGGGTATATTTTCACGCCACATTTTCCGCCCACTTATCGCAGCCATTTATCATCCCCCGGACCAAGCTCTTCCGGTGCCACCCGTGATAGGAACCATCAATTCCGAATCACTTCACACGCTCTCGGGATGCCGAGGATGAGCCTCCTAAGGCTGCCTGACTTTCCCAGGTTCGAGAGGCTGAGGAAATCAATTTGTTACACTTGTTTTACAACTTCCGCCACCACGCGTCGGTCCCCTCCGGAACCGGATCGAATGAATCTCGTGTGCAGATTAGATGCACCCGTTGTGATAAAAACGGGCCAGGCGAAAGCCGAGACGAAAGTGTCCCCGTAGGCGTGTGGCAGCGGCAGCACCATCACCGTTCAAGGACCGTACGGCTGACCCCTTCCGTCTCGGTCGGTGCGGGTCTGCGAACGAGGGCTTGATTGAGACATCAATCCCAACGATCCTCTCTCATCAAACGACACCCCAATAATCCATCATTCTTTCCTTCCGGAGTGACCGCGTCGGGTGAGACTTTCGACTTGCACTTCCAGCACGATATCCGTGAAATGAAGGGTGACGCCACCGAAGCGCTGGTACCCGCCCAGGGTTCGACCCGAAACGAACGGCCCGACGGTCGAACGGCGGCGAAGGTGATAAATTTATGACTCGCCTCTAATCGAAAGGCATGTGTCAGGCCTGCCCATCGGGCCCTTTCTTGGGTGCCGTACCAGAAAGTCAAGCACACGCATGAAATATTGAGCAAGGCACGTGTCATAAATAATGGACTTTATGTACTCGACTCCATCAGGCTGATCAGGAGGAAAGCAGGTCTCCGTCATTTTCGTTGTCCTTTTTTTGTGGGCCTGGCACACATTCGGATCGAAAGAATTTCCAGGACACACAGGACCGCCACATGCCACGGGAAACAATTTAATCAATCAAGCCCGAGAGCCGTACGGCTTCCCGGGAATGAACCCGACATCACCATCGCCGGACTCAATCTCAGGACTCGGGAACGGCCTACGAGGATCCCTTTCGGTTTTTTGCTATGATTTTTATTGAGTGCCTGAGAAAAGGGATAGCGACTCACCTGTACCCGTGCTTCGGTCAGATCGATTTTCATCGCAATCTCCTCGCGCGTGTAGATGTCGGGATAGTGCGTCTCCTGGAACGCTCGCTCCAGTTCCTTCAGCTGGGCCGACGTGAAGGTCGTTCGTATCCGCCGCTGCTTACGCTTTTCCGCCAGCACCGAGTCGTGTCCGGCGTACACCTTGTACGGCAGCCCGGCTGTAATAAAAAATGCACAGAAAAGAACGGATCAAGAAACGGCAACTGTTGCCACTATAAAACCGGGACGCGCTGGTCTGCCCTGGCCTGGTCCTGCGTAGCCTCCAAAGGACCAGTCAAATTAATGCAATGGCGCCATTCATTATGGTGTTAATTAATTGAAATTAGCTGAAGATTTTTATATCGGTAGTAAAATTATTTACAACCCAACTGGCTGGCTGGCTCCCGCCGAAAAGTTGAGCCGCCGAGAACCTCCCGAGCCGTCAAGGCCACGGTCGATCGCAGACGTTACGCTGCGGCAACCTTCTCACATGCGCAACTTTGGCTCGGGCCGCGCTTAAATAGGGTCGCCTTTTTTGTGGGGCGCCCAGAAGCATTAAAAAAGAACGATGGCGTCCCGGGCCGGGCATCGTCGTCGTCGTCCTGCTTTGGTGGCCGTTAAATGGCGCGTGTGCCCGTCGTCGTCACCACTACAGTCAAGCGGCACCGCCAGGAGAAGCACTTCTTCTTCGTTCTCCCCCATTTTCCAGGCCAAGCCGTCCGAGCCGACATTAAAACCGGGGCTGTGGCCGAAAGAGACGGATATTAGTGTGCTCGTGCTGCTCCCGGAGCGTGACGCGAGTGCGCGGCCGTGCGAGTAAGAGGGGAAGTGCGCCATGTCGTCATTTATCTTCCACCCCAAAATGAATAATGGCCGCACGGGAGCCCGTAGCGAAGGGTCCACCATCTTCCAGGAGCAGCGTTCAGCACGTGGATCCTTGGTTCTTCGGGTTGGCATTAGCGTCCTTCATCTTGGTCGGTGTGGCGTCTTTTCAACACAAATATAAACCCGTCTGCACGTGCTTATCCTGCTCGCTGGAGCGTCCCTTCGGTGGTCGGCTTCTTGGGGCTTTCCCTGCCCGTTGGTTATGAGCATTTCTCGCCGTTTATCTCTTTATTTATCCGCTGTTGTTATCCGCCGCTATATTTATCTGCTGTTCGAGTAATGCGTGCTAATGTGTGCCCTTGCGAGTCCTTGTGTTTTTGTGAAGCAATCTTTTAGTTCAATTCGAAATCTCAATGTGTGAAACTGTAATGTTAACGAAATATGTAAAGACAAAGTCCAAGATGCTCGATCTCAACGACCATTTTACAAACAGCGTGCTCTAATCATTCTTTCTAACAGTTCGATTTAGCTATAAATTACCGGAAATCCTCGAACATTTTTAACGAACGAACGGAACATTGTACAGCACACAGAGACACCATCGTAAATACTTAAAATTAAAGCAACGCGATAACAGAATGGAAGAATAAACCATACACACTCACTACCGTAAACGGCCCGATACGCAACCAATACATTCACCTGAGAGCGAAAACGGAACGGACACTTCGAAACAGACATTCATCGCAATCTTCCGGCATCCGGCTCGGCGGTGGCCCTCCGGTCGGTTCCCACTCGGTCCTGTGCCATATTTATCTTACTGATAAAATTCATCCCCAAAAAGCAGAAACTCCTGCGGCTCGAACCGGCTGACGTTCACGGTGCCGTGGCTGCTGCGGTTTGCAGAACATTTCGATGGCCCCGGACGTTCCCCAATGGGGACAAGAAAACTATTGGACCGAAACGTAGAGCATCGTCGTCGTCATCGTCGTCCACTGGCACTGGTTGGTGTGGTGGGAAATTAAACATCGAACCACAACCAAAACGGAACGGCATCCGGAAAGGTGGTTCCCGACATGAGCGCCACTTCGTCTGGCTCGAGAGGCAGACTTGGGACCCATCTCTCTCTCTCTCTCTCTTTCGCTCACTGATCGTTCTAATTCTCCGACGACGACGACGACGACTAGTGGCAGAATATTTGCATTAGCGAAACGAGCGTTCTCTGCGGGGATCAGCGGAAAAAAAGCGTCCGGGAACCATCGGGATTAAATGCTTTCTTTCTATTGATTTTTCAACAGGTTACTGGAAGCCGGCGGCTTGCGGTTCCCGGCAGCGCTAGCGCCTGGGGGCCAGCCGACGACGGAGGCCCGGTGCGAAGGATCAATGTTTGAGCAAAGATATTCCGGGCACGATTCAGCACGATTGAAAGATTTCAGCCGCCAACAGCTGCTCGTTCGGCGCCGCTTCTGGCTGCGGTTGACCGAAGCAATAAGAATCGGGGAAACGGATTTGGCTAACCGATTTGGGTACCATTTTTATGCTTCTCTGGGCACCGTTTAACGGTGTTTCACGATTCAAGGGCCAGGGCCCCTAATACCGAGACACTTTTCGGTAGTTCTCTCGTGTTTTCGGGACAGTGTATCTGAAGTTGAATTAGCACAAATTCAATTTTAAATCGCTTCCTCTAACCATTACAAACCATCTCTTGCATTTGACCAAAATTGACTGACACTTTACAACAAGCTACTAAATTAGCGTAAAAGCCACTCAGCCCGTGGAGCACCAGGCGTCTCCATGCTCCCCATTTGCCAGCGCCACCGGGCGTCTCCATCGTCTTGAAGTTTTCACGCTCTCTCTCTCTCTCTCTCTCTCTCTCCCTGATCAATGAGATAAAGTTTTGCTTAATGGAGCAGAATTCTTTAAATTTGCCCCCGCCAGGCCCATTTTCCCGACAAAAGTCTTGCTCCCCCGATTCAGCCCCGGGGCCGCCATTGTTGATTTATGCACATTGGCTGCCCCTGAAGCACGGAGGTTTTCCCGGTTTTCCGATTTTCTTCGGCTATTGTGTGCAGCTCAGCAGTTCTTCCCCTGACTGGCATGACTGACTGGCAACCTCATGCGTCCTCATCTTCTCGTGTCATGTTTTGTTTGTTTTTACCACCGGTCCCTCGGCCGGTTTGCTCGGCCCGAACGTTCGGAACGTTCGGAACGACCAACGGCCGAACAGCCGACCGACAATTGGCAATGCTCGAGCGGGCGGAAATTTCAATGCAAACAAGCTAATTTTCCACCGAAAGGCCTACCGAACGAGAACGGGCAAGGCAAGAGAGCGAACGGAGCCGTCGACGGGCAAAAAAAACCCGGCGAACCCCGAAGCCGATGTATATTTGATGAAGAGCGTGCAGGCCTCCGGTCCGGTCCGGTCGGGGCAAAAATTAGAACCGCATGGGTGGAGGCGATGGAAGCAAATATTTACCACTGCCACCTTCTGGCCAGTTTTGGCCGCCGACACGTGAGGTCCGCCTTCGGGAGCCTCCGGTTCGCCGATACCTTTAATTCCAGCTTCCAGACATTGTTCGCATAGATCTTTGTCCGATTTTACCGGTAAAATTGGAACACTGCTGAGTGTAACGATTGATGTTTATCCGCAGTTTGAAGAGATTGTTTATCGCTTTGAATCCTTCCGATAAGTTTCCATTGCTGAAAGCCATTTGGAACCGTTTTGACATTGGCCGAGGGATAATCCTGTTCCGATTGCTCGTGCGCCACGTTGGGGGAATCGTACAAGAGACAGTAGCAAAAAAGGTTCACCCTCCTCACAGGGAGTGATGTGAAACTGTTGGGGCGTTACTCTTGTTACGGATTATGGTCAATCGGTATTAATCTGCCAGATCGGCCAGAGCTGAGCGTCGCCACATTACGCTACGGATTGTGTCTTCATTCACATCCGCCGCCGCCAGCGAAGGGAGCGTCACATTTCTTTAGCGCTGAGAAGCATGAGAAAAGATGAAGACACGTCTCGTGTGTCCATCCGGTTCAATTACGGTGGCAATCTCACAAACCATGCTACGGGCCAACAACTGGACGCCGGAGCCGGAGACTGGAGCAGAAGATATGTTGAATTGCCGTTACTTTTTGCGCACCAAAACTCCTTTTCGCCCTACCCAGAGTCGTCTTAATCTTCATCGAGGTGCGAAATCGGTGTCGAACGGTGGCGGCTCGGGTTGAAGGTTAAAATGGCACACCTAGCCACAGCCACAGGACGCCGGAGGATTGATGCCGTGCGAGTGAGGTCATGCAAAATGCACGAAAAACACCGACGAAAACGTGATGAAATCTCCGCACAAAGCGGGCATCCTGTTTTCGGAGGGGTACATTTATCGCAGTGCCACTCAGAGGGTCGCTGGTGGAGTTGCTGGTTATTGTGTCTGACGAATGCCTGACGTAAGGAATCAGCGGACCGTTCCGTCCAAGGAACGAAGCCGTTCAGCGTTTCATTTTCCGTGCGGCCACAGGTGCACTCGAGTGCTTTTTCCACGTCGCCGCGGAAGATGTTTTGCTGTGCTCGGAAGACGGATTGCACTCGAAGGGAATATTAGGTGAGCTTTCACTTCCCGAGGCCTGATCCGTCATTCCGTTCTTATTCCTGAAGCGGACTTTGTTGTTGAGGGGCAGCGCAAACAATTGCTGCCGTTCCCGACGAAAGATGTTTGGTTTGTTTGGCAAAAACGGAATGTCGAGCGATTCATATTGCACAAATTAATACCAGAACGGTGGTAAATTAAAAAAAAATGAAAAACCATTAAAAGCTGACGACAACCATCCGTACCATCCACCAATTATGTCAATAAATCATGAAAGTGTAATTAACCTGATTTAAAACGGGCAACAGGAAAGTGCCCTTAATCAAGGCCCTTAACACTTTATAGCCACGGATTATCGCTGGAAGGTGGAAAAAATCGCACACTCCACACTATCGACCGTGCCAACCAACCAACCAACACCACATACACATGACCTCGCCCAACCGGTCCGTGGTCACCGTGAAATATGATATCCGATTAAATGGCTACTAATTGCCGGGTAATCCAATTTGTAAAATCATTCTCAATTATCAACAATTACCGCCGCCGGCAATCGAATTAAAACAGATTTGAATCTTAAAATCCTGAGCTGCAGCTGCTGAATTTATTATGACCCCGTCTTGTGGGGCACAAAAACCCCACCAGCCACAGGACACCTTCAGCCGGGTGCATTCGGTGCGCGTGTGTTCCGGTTTACGGTGTCTCTCTCTCTCTCTCTCTCGGCTCGGCGAAAACGATTGACTCGGGCAAGCCTAGCGCGGTCGGCGTGGTCCACAGGATGGGTGACCCACAGCCAACCCGTGTCCCGTGAGGACACGTCCAAAAACGAAGGGGGGCCGATAGTTTTCCACCAACCCCCATGGGCTGCCATGCTAGTTTTGTAGACTTTTCAAAATTCCGGCTTTTCTACAAATCCCCAAAGATTTGCGCCAGACCGGCCCAGACCGAACCGTGCCCCGAAGCCCCAGGCGCGTGTGGGGTTTGTGGTGAAAAACATACACACATACACACACAGACACGTACGAGGCAGGCTGAACAGAATTATGGTCTAGGAATGTTAATTTATTATTACACTACCAATTAAGCCGGCATCAGTGATAATCATCGTCATCTGGGGAGTAACCGGGCTCCGACCGACCTAACCGCCACACTAAACCACACACATGGGTGTATATGTGTGTTCCGTGGGGTTTGAGCTATGTCGGTCCTTTTGGTCCCACATTGTCGCTCACATCCGGTTCTTGGCTTTAGAACGCACACTCTCCGTCCTTGCTCTGGTTGTTGTGGTTCCGTGACCAAACACGTACACACGAGGCTCTCGATGCAAAGTTTCTTCGCAGCACTACGTCCCCGAGAAGCTATCTCTCTCTCTATCGCTCGAATCCTAGTGGAATTATTTATGGGGCCTAAAGCACCAGCTTTCCGCGTGAGTCGAATGAACAAAGACCACTAAAGATTCCACAGGACTCAGCGGCAGTGGAAGAAAGCCGAGCCAATCGTGCGTCGTACGTGTAATGTAAATTTAGTGCCTATAACATTAACGCTATTAGAGCAAGGGCACTGGGCGCTTTAGAGAGAAAGCTAATGTGGTTTAATTGCGGGCGCCGTAAACGTCCGGTTTGAGCATCGAGAACCCGGGATGGGGGAGCTTACGGCATCACGTACGGCTGCCAATTAGCCGCCGGGGTCTGCTATTTATCGTCTTGAACCACAGAAACCGGAGCGCCTCAGACGCCTCGTGAATCTTGGTGTAACTTTAAATCACGGAACACTGACCGTTGGTGGTTTATGTTGGTGTTGGCCCGTGGTCGACTGAGCATTGCTTCCGGATCGTCACCTCATCGAGGGTGTTTTGGGGTTCCCGGGTGGTGACTTAATTGCCCACCGGCACGGGTAACTTTACTCCTGCGGTCGATTAGTTACGATAATGGGTTTTCGGTTACCGAGGGGTTTCTGTCCCACGCTCTCGTCCGATCCGATTCTGTGGAAGATTCTCTTCTCAGAAAACTTTCCGGCAGCAGCATTCAATTTGGGTTTCATCGTGCTTGCGCCTAATGGTAGGCAATCCGCCGATCACATAGAACTGATCGCCCGCTGGGGGAAATTCAAAAATAAACACAACGATTGTTGGTCGCATCCGACAACTGGGCCCATAAATCTGCTCGAATGCATTCGACACGCGTCGTAAAACCGAACCAGTGGATCAATCGGGCGTTATCCGGGCCGCGGTGTAATCATGTCTCGCCACCTGTTTTTTTTTTTTGGTTGAGCTCAACCATCTTATCACTACGCCCTTATCGGGGCGCGAAGTACTATCTCCGCGAGGGCGTATAATTCAATAAAATTGAACCTGATTTCGCATTAACTTCAATCGCTTCGTATCACCTCGATGACCAAACAAACTAAAATTGGAACCCGCAGCCCCATAAAACGCACCGTAATCTATTTTAAGCCCCCTGATTTATGGCTCCCGGAATGGTCCTTCCGAAATTCCGATTCGATTCCGATCTTCCGATTGTTTTCCAAATCGCTCAACGGCTGCCGAGTAATCGTTCGTGTCATGCAGCGAGACAATCGGATCAGCCCCGCAGACGGGCGCTAGAACCTTAAGAGCCTGCACTCAATGTCCCCAGCATTCCACCGACCGACCGGCTGTGTGCGTCACGCAAACACAGGGTTTCGCAGGGTTCGTTATCATAGTAATATGTTTATGATCGTGTTTTTATCGTTGCCCCGGTGACAGCTTGCAAATCGGTGTCTAACCTCGGCGCAGCTCGCTGATATAACATCGCATCCACCGAAGACTTCATTTGAATCTCCGGCCGAGCGGGAGATGCTTTCCGCCGCCGTTTCCCACACGGCGGAAACGGTTTGTGACCTTATTCGGGACATCGCCGCACGGTGTGTGACGCAAATCCGGAGGCCAAGCTCAAACCGAAGATTTATGCCTTTACAAGGGAGAGTCGAGCGGAGCGGCAATCGGCGGCACGGGGTGTATCTGGTTCGCGTGACGCGTGCGTATCGTCATTATCAAACACGTTTATCGTACTACCGCCACAGTGCGCACGCCACTTACGCGAGAAACTTCAAATTTCAATTAGCAAAATCAATTGGCTGCCACTTCGGTTGGGTGGGTTCACGGGGCCGAGTGGCGTCTCCCGCGGCCGCCGGTAGCGTGTGCTTCCCGGGAACTCGCACTCTTAATGGTCGATAAGAAAATTGACGAAAATCTATCATCCCTGGCACGTGTGTGCCCCGGTACAGAGTGAGTGTCACCGCCGTGCATGATCGTCGCGGCCACTCACGAGAAACTTTAAGAGAGAGCGTGCGCTGGCGCAAATGCTCTCGGTGCGTGACTTAGCTCCTTAAGCGCGAAAGAGAGGTGCCCCCTGAGAGGGCGCTTATCTTTGCGAATTTTCAGTAAAACGTCCACATCCAAGTGCGAGTACCTGCGGGCGAGTGACCGTCCTGGCCCGGCTCGACCGCCGTAGATCGATTATAATTTACCCGCTCGCCGGACCGTTTCGGTCAGTAAACCGTTGACGCACGGTACGGGCAGAAGCCCCTTTGAGCGGTGCAGCTAGGACCTTGTCTCTAGGCGGTGGCCGCCTTCATTCCCTGCTGCCGGTGCCAACGGCGAGCACAATTTTCTGGTTCTTCCACTTTGTTCGTGTGCCGGTTCGTAGAAGAAAGTGCGCGATCCGCCCGTTACCGGTTCTCAGAAGTGATCCTGATCTTGAGCTCGAGCGAGGTCTGACACGACAGCAACCGTCGTAAGGATGTCGTAAGTAGCTTCTTTATTCGCCATTTAAAGGGACCGACAAGGGGATGAGCTCACCCTGCCCGGCCGTACCCAGCTCTAACGGACGGGACCTAAATTCGCACATTGGCCTTGTCGGGTCGGCCTAATTAAGTGCCTCTAATGGGCCGGTCGTCGTTTGTCGAGCGCGATTGTTTCTAACACACCGACCAGCAGCTTCGAGGGCCAAGGGACATCGAATCAATAGGCCAAAGCCTATAGACACTGTGTCAACATTCGATCGCATCGCACATCCGATTAAAAGGGAAAAGGTTCAGTTATCAGGGCGCCAGCGTCTGGAGGGTGTCTTGTTCCTACTTGACGTGGCCTCGTGTGCTTACAAGCTTGTGAAACGTGTGGTCACTTTACGTTCCAATCCGAAGCCATTTTTATCTAAAGCTCCGTCTGATGCAATCCACGCGCCCTCCACTCGATTTCTCTTGTTGATTACCAATCGACGAAATCAGAAAATCTTATCAAGGATTAGGAAGTGTCAATTAGATTTCATTCAATCAGTGAGTAAGGAGCGTAAACAAAACAGTAATGCCACGGTGAGATTGTGGTCCGATTTCAATCCCCCGAATAGCCGTTACGATTTGAATTGATTGCAACGGCCGTTTAGATCCGAGATCAGTCTCGCCATGCTGTCTACGCCCAAGACGCGGTTAAGATACCGAATGGAATTTTCTTTCTGTCGCAAAGCTAAAGTTAGACCAGACTGTGGAATCGGTGCGATCGGCGCACAGAGCATCGTAAACCACGGCCTATCGAACCCACGTGACGCATCGTAAACCGATTGCACGTTTATCGATCGAACACGGATTACCTGCACCGATAAGAGCCTGCCTGCCTGATTCATCTTCAGGGTTATTGTCAAGTGCAGTGCCGTAGACACCCACAGAGAATGCTAATGGGTAGGCCCAGCATAAACTGGCTACATAAGCTACATTCTAGAACCCGCTTATCATCCTCAGGATCTCACTCATTCAGCTTCTAAAACCGTCCCGGTTACATACTACACTTCTCCATTCACTACGACCCCTGCTAGTAGCGGGTTCAGCGGTAACGACTTTCGACTTTTTAAACCGAAACCCCATTAAGATACTAGGCCACCAACGGGAATTCCAACCGGAACACACGACGTCTGACGTTCGCCGGCCGGACAGTTAAACGATCTTTACGGCTGATGCTTGCTCATCATCATCATCATCATCATCGGCACACGTCAAACGATGTTGTTGTGTTGCGGATCGGTTAAAAAAAAGACTTCTTCGTTGTTGGCGTCTGAACGACAGTTTGCTACAGGTTTCGTAAGCGACGTCCGAACGTCCGAACGGATTCTTGGCAGACTCCTGGCCCCGAACCGGTGGCCGATCGGTTCAGTCAACCGCGAGCCATCGGTCGGGCAGCATAAGTGGTTAAAAAGTGCATCTCCACACAGGGGTGTTTCCTGCGACGGATACACCACTGAACCTTTACCGACATGGCCGACAACGAATCGCTTGGACCGGCTCGGACCGGCCTCGCCATACCCCGGATACAGATTAGGTAAGGCGCACACCGGTGGCCAACGTGTGCGATCGCGTGACAACAGTCAGGGGTTCCGGCGGTGTAATCGCAAACACGAGACGCAGGTGACTAAGAGGAACCCCGAAAACTTCGGTGCAAACCCGGAATACCAATTACCGGGATAGATAAGGCCGGGCCATTTTATGGCCACCGCCCCCAACCTAGCCTTTTTAGTGTTTCCGATCTGTCAGATTTCACCTGCACACCGGCCCCTTATCTTTACTGATGCTGCCGAATTGCTCTGTTTTTCTGCCCGGTGGTTGCTGCTGTGCGGAGCTGTTCGGGGCTTCGGCGCAAATACTGATAACCATTTTTGGCAAACAGCAAACAACTTGTGCTGTGCTTTGAAGCGGCGGCGGCGGCGGCAACATAGGCCCCGATCTCGCGAAACAACTTGACAACGGACCGGCAACTGTCACGATACTGTCGGAATCGGATGGATGTCGAACGTGGCTTCGTTGCTCTTTGTTTCCCTTTTATTGCCCAAATTAACAAGCGCACCTCGCGCCTCTTATCGCGCTTGTCGCGAGTCCCAGGTTACTGCCAGGCCAATGAATGATGGATGGATGTCGAGCAAGCGCCAGGAGGGGCCTGCCTGCCTGCCTGCCTGATGCACCGGTGCATCTACTCATAAACCCGGTTCTCGTGTGGCCATTTGATTTGACGGGGAGCCGGAAAAACTTTTCCCACCTCGCACGGTTCGTTTTATTTTTATGTCCACCCAAGCTCGCGGCTGGGCGCCCCGAAATCCACCAGCTGATTTTGGTCCGAACCGAAACCGCGAGCCATCTGATCGGTTCGGTTTTCGGCGACTGTCCCGAAATAGACTTACGGACCAGCGCGGACGTGGGGACGTTCTTGAACTTCGCGCCCGGTTTCGGTTTTCCTTCTCGTCCGGACGCGTGTTGCGATGCGAGGTAACGTCAGTCACTGGTTGGGACCCGTTACCAGCCATTAACCTCCTTGAAACTTCCGTACTTTTCCGAACCCCGATTCGGATGAGCTCCGCCCGCCCGCGGAACCGTCGTGTGTCACGTGAGACTTATGCTCTCGGTTTCGTTTGTGTTCCGTTCCGTACTTTTTTTCTGCCCCCAGTTTTGTTATGGGAAACGGCCACAAGCACACGAAATCCGGGTCCGGGTGTGGCGTGTCCGAAATCTGGCCCTTCTCCGCGCGGGTGCTCGGTGCCAACAAATTCCGCCTAATATCCGTCGTGTCGAAAAATCTGTTCATTACCCCTGGTGACGGTCAAAATCAAGGCCGTCCGATGCACTGCACGCGCCGGGGTGCTTAGAGCCAAGTACTTGGCACCCAACAGACCGATTGCGAAGGTGACGGATTTGTTGTGAGACCGATGTCCGGGCAGGTGTTTCCTGTGGCCGGTTTCCGGAACCGGAACGTACGATTGTTTCGGCTAGTGGTCGGAGATTTATCACCGGTCTCCCGCGTGTGTTTATCCTCCGGATAAGGCGGGATTTATGACGCAACCGCATGTGCATGGCACACTTTATCTACGAGGTTAGCGTCATTTACAACCGCCAAACGTGACCACGACCCGTGCCAGGAGGTGTGTAAATTACCACTTGACAGAACCGTTCGGTCGTTCGAAGAGATATGCGAAAATCGCGTTCCCTCCGTCAGCTGATCAGCGCGAGTGATTAGAGCGAGTCTTCGTGGTAGGACGCCTAGGGCCGCTAGGGCTTGGCGTCGTCACCCGGCAAGTACTGCGTGCGAAAAAGTTTAATTTTAGCGCACCAAGACCGCGAGGCGACCGAAGCCGATTGTCTTGGGAACCCACCATATTCTCGATGTTGCCGCTTGGTGGCTTTCCGAGAAACACGACCGTTCGCCCGGACCGGAAGCAACGTGAAACATAAGATGGGCCAGGCACGAAAGCGAACGGTTTCGGTGTGACTCAAGACATTCCCGGGTCCAGTGTCCGCACCGTGAGCCAAAAACCCTTACTACGCACTATTAGAGCACCCCAACCCGCCGATGAGTCACCAGCTCGCGCGAAACATCTGACACCTCGCTCACTAACTAACGCAGACTAACACCTCCCTGTGTCATCGCTTCCCAGGCGGACGTCGAGTGACACGCAGCTGGACAAGGCCCAGATCAAGTCGGCCTCGGTCTACAACATACACGGCCTAAGCGGTTCGCAGCACTCGCTGAGCATCACGCCGATCCACAAGGATGTCGTCGGCTACCGGGGCAGCAATGAGTTCATACGTAAGCTAGGGCTTCCGGTTTCCGTTACCTCACACAGCTGGAACACACATCCGCATGACCGCATACTCCCTCTCCCCGACAGTGACCGACGATAAGCAGTCGACGATGGATCAGATCCGTTCGATCGGACCGTGGTGCCGGCGCAAGTACAAGAACGTGTGCCGGCGAAAGATTCTCTACAAGCGCGTCCCGGTCCTGAACTGGCTGCCACGCTACTCGGCCGACGATGCGGTCGGTGATCTGGTGGCCGGCATCACCGTTGGCCTCACCGTGATCCCGCAAGCCCTCGCCTACAGCAGCATCGCCGGCCTTCCGGCAGCGGTAAGTGGCCCTTCGGAGCTCGAAGCACGAGCACTAACACTAACGGGGTCCGTGTCCTTCCCACAGTACGGTCTGTACGGGTCGTTCGTCGGGTGCTTCGTGTACATTCTGCTCGGCTCGTGCAAGGACGTGCCGATGGGACCGACGGCCATCGCGTCGCTGCTCACGTTCCAGGCGTGCGACGGGATCTGGCAGCGGGCCGTACTGCTCTGCTTCCTGAGCGGGCTGATCGAGCTGCTGATGGGTCTGTTCGGGCTCGGCTTCCTGATCGACTTCGTGTCCGGCCCCGTCAGCTCCGGCTTCACGTCGGCCGTCTCGCTGATCATTCTCAGCTCGCAGGTGAAGGATCTGCTTGGGATCTCGGCCAAAGGGAACACCTTCATCGAGCAGTGGACATCGATCATCGATAACATCCAAAACACGCAGCTCGGTGATGCGTTGATGGGTTTCACGTGCATCATCGTACTGCTGCTGATGCGTCTACTGCCCCGGATTAAGGTTGGGCCCCCGGAGCCAGTCGATCAGTCCATCGCCCAGAGGATCATCAACAAATCGCTGTGGCTCGTTGGAACCGCTCGGAATGCGATCATCGTCGTGGTGTGTGGTGGCATCGGAGCAGCGTTCTACGAGAACGGCAAGCAACCGTTCCGGATGATTGGCGAGGTGCCGAGTGGGTTACCTTCCGTGCAGGCTCCACCCTTCTCCGTGCCCGAACTCGTGGGGCCCGATGGGAACGTTACGCAGGCGTACGAAAGCTTCGGCGATATGCTGTCGAACCTGGGCTCGATGCTGATCGTGATCCCGCTGATTGCTCTCCTGGAGAACATTGCCATCTGCAAGGCTTTCGGTATGCGTGGACTTAAGGACTTCCGGTCGCCGATCTCTGACAATGTTTTCTCTCCCCGACAGCTGACGGAAAACCGGTCGATGCAACGCAGGAACTGATCGCCATCGGAGCGTCCAACATTGCCAACTCGTTCGTCATGGGCTACCCGGGAACGGGAGCCCTTTCGCGTGGTGCGGTCAATAATGCGAGTGGAGTTCGCACTCCATTCGGTGGTCTCTACACCGGGCTGCTGGTTATACTGGCGCTGCTCTTCTTTACGCCCTACTTCTTCTACATCCCTCGGGCGGCCCTAGCGGCGATCATTATTGCCGCGGTCATCTTCATGATTGAGGTGCGCGTCGTGAAGCCGATGTGGCGCAGCAAGAAGACGGATCTGATACCGGGGATTGCGACGTTCGTCGCCTGTTTGGCACTCCCGCTCGAGTACGGCATCCTCGTTGGGATCGGGCTGAACATCCTGTTCATCCTGTACCACGCGGCCCGCCCGAAGATTCACATGGACCAGGCGGTGACACCGTGCGGAGTGAAGTACCTGATGCTGACACCCGACCGGTGTCTGATCTTCCCGTCGGTCGACTACGTGCGCAACCTGATCAACAAGCAGGGCCTCAAGAGCCAGATCCCGCTGGTGATCGACTGTACGCACATCTACGGTGCCGACTTTACGGCGGCCCAGGTCATCGACACGCTCATCAAGGACTTCAAGAGCCGGAACCAGTTGCTGCTGTTCCTCAACCTGAAACCCTCGGTCGGCAACGTGTTCGAGGGGGCCGATCTCGAGTACCGGGTGTTCTACGACTTCGAGCAGCTGGACAAGGCGATCCAGGAGTGCCGCCGGAAGAGCATCCAGCCTTAGCCGCCCGTGCCCGGTCGCAAGTGATCTGTACAGTTTAGCCTTAACGATAAGAGTCCTCTCCGCCCCGTCAGTGTACCGTAGGCTACCTCATAGGTGGACCAGTCCGTTCGTTCCTAGACCCCTTCCCGATTTTGTTGTACTATTTAGTGAGTAACCGGAGTAGCCATGTAGTCACGCATCGAAAGACACCGTTAGCTCGTAAGCCATAAAGACGAAGACCAGATAAACGCTGAATACTTATTTGTAACGGGGTTAAAAGGGTCCCACCTCAATCCGGTGTACTTACACTGCAGATTCATCGACGTTTGGAACATCGAGGCCCGGTGCACGTCCTGGTGCGTCCTGCCACCCATGACCGAGCACTGCGATCCTGGGCCGGCGGCAGCCGCCGCGTGATGCAGGGCACTCATCGTCACGTTCCCGGGACCGACGCCGGTGCCGACGGGATTGTAGGACCGGGCCATCGAGGCCGCGGCCGCCGTGTAGCGGTAGGCGGCCTGTGACATCTGGCTGCAGGACGTCAGGTCACCGTACGAGCAGGGCATATTGCCCAGCCCGGTCGGGTCCATACCTCCCTGGAGGCAGCTAGAGTCGAAGCTAGCTGCCGCCTGGTTGAGGTACGAGTAGTCCATATCGTGGGGATAAATTTTGGCGACTTTTATGTTTCACGGGGCGGGGGGACAAACAAACACCTCGGCCAACTCGCCCACCGGAAGCGGAAACTGTCAGTTTCGGTCTCACCGTTCACTCGCGCACCGTTCACTTTACCCGATGACGATAATGTTGATGGCAATAATACTTTCACTGATGCCAGGATCAGGGATCCCGGAACTCCTTCGCCCAACTTTGGCCACCACACCTGGCGGCCACCCCGCGGGTTATGGAATTAAATTAAATATTAATTTCCTGCCGCATTTCCGGCCGCGGCCATTACCGTCGTTCCGTGCGCGGAAGTGTTTGGCGGATTCCGCTTGTGATTGTGTGTTTTTCCTGGGCTTTTTTTTACGCTCGCTCTCCCTCTCTGTACACTTCCACGCGTCGAAATGTCTGTCAGTGCTCGCTTTTTTCGGGGGACCACCGATTTCCCCCGCCTTACGGCCCCGTTCCGGGACTTTTATGTGCGTCGGTGTTATTTATTTTTATTATCCATGAATTTTGCACTCAACACTCCCCGGGCTCCCGGAGGTTGCGCACACAATTTGCACGTCGTCACGAGGGCAGTTTTGGCGGCTCACGAACACAAACACCGAGATCACTGGGCTGGGAGGATATTTGGGGGCCTTTCGGAATCGCTACTTAGCGGGGTGGTCGATGATGGCTTCGACTTTTGGGGGTATAAATTCGGAACCAACTTCAGGAAGAGAGCCTTTCAACTAGGAGCCCGTTTTGATCACATAAATATCTTTACCAGGCTCGTTTTGGGACACTCGCATCACCACAATCCGTGTTCCGCCACAACATTCGGTAATTCGAATTCGGTTGCTCGGAAACAACAACGCGCAACACGCAACGACCGCTCGAAACAACAAACTGACCGACTCAGACGAACGTCACGCCAAGGACCTGCTGCTGCTGCTGCTGGTGCTCCCGCAACTGCGACCGGTTGCTTGCATTCGCCGAAATCAAATGATAAGCTTAATTCAATAACGGTGAACTCAAAGCCTGACTCTCGCCAGTCCAGTCTATTGTTCCAGGCGCGCGTTCCCCTACGGGTGTTGTGTTAGCGTTGGTTTCTATCCTGCCAAGGACCTCGCCTCGCCTCATGTGTGCTGTGCGCGAGGGTGCCAAACACCCAGCACACTGGCACAGCCGTGCTGTCCTTTGTCGTCCCGTGGTGTCCTTTTCGAGCTAGCGTTCCCTTTTCGACGCACCACCTCGTACCGTTTGCGTAAGCGAGAGCGTCTCGTTCGCTGCGCAAGGATACGCGTGATCTAACCTCGAAACAGGGGAAAACCCGTCTGCTCTGGGCGTGGCCATCAGATCAGGGCCCCTCGTCCAATGGGAGCGCGTTGCGAACCCGACACAGGACCGCTGCTTCGGCGAGGAAAATCCGTGACGTCACCGTTCCAAGAGATTCCCCAGCCGCCTACTTGGTGTGCGTGCGATGCGATTACCGACCGCGGAAAACTCCAAGGAGTCCAAGGCGGATGGGGCCGATAAAGAGAAAGAAAATGAAGGATGAAAAACACAAACAAACCGCGGAAGGAGCTAGCGAGGACACGCGGATCACCTAGCAGCTCCGACTGCTAGGTGCGAGGCGGGAAAAACGAGTGCACCATTTTTATTTGCCATTTCAGTTTTCGACACATTTCGGAACACAGATTTCCCTGGCCCCACACACTCATATTTTGCCGTGTTGGGAAAGCCTCAACCCGGAGTGCACTTGGTGGGGCTCGCCCCTACACATAGACAAGACATTAACGGCCGTTCTGGAACTTATGCGCCGACAGTATCTAGGTTACTACGACCCACGGATGTTGATCGATGTGCACCGTGTCTTGGGTTTCTCGCCGCTCCTCGTCGAGTGTGCCTTGGAGGTGAACTTTTATTGGATTACAATTGATGTGCCGTGGGCGCCCGTCTTAAAGAAGATGTTCGCCCAACATTGGCCGAACCGGAACCGGATAGCTCTTTACGCCACCCGGCGTGTGCCTTTAATAAATATTTCGTTGTAGATTACATGGTTTGAAATACGATTACACCTCTTTTCCAGCTCACAAACACTTAACCGTGAGTTCCTGTATCTGATCACTGGCATCGGCCACCGAGTAAGGAAACTCTTCCATACCGTGGCAGGCCGCCCCGTGATGGCCATCCTTCGTAGCCACCACGATGCCACCCATGAACGCAGGATAGTACTTGGCAATGCGCGCGATAGCCCGCTGGCCAGCCTCGGCCGGATCCAACCCATTGCGCATTCCCTCGACGGCCAGCAGCGCCGGCAGGAACCTCATCATAACATCCCCATCACCGGTAGCCACCGCGGCACCCACCTCAGAATCCGCATACGCCCCAGCTCCCGGTATCGGCGAGTCACCAACGCGACCGGGGATTTTGTGTCTTGCGCCATTCGTGGACGTTCCGGCCACCACATGGCCGGACTGATCGATCACGATCATACTGATCGTATCGTGGTTGTACCGACCGAACGTAAACTTTGTAC
The DNA here is from genome assembly GCF_943735745.2 of Anopheles bellator. NCBI lineage: Eukaryota > Metazoa > Arthropoda > Insecta > Diptera > Culicidae > Anopheles > Anopheles bellator. Next base: position 15,433,730 of record NC_071285.1, on the reverse strand, counting down.
GATCCGCCGGTGGTGGTGACTTATGGTTCACTTCGTTCGCGGACACCGGTTCATACGGTCCACAGGACATCGATGGTGAAGGCATGACATTCTAAAAGAGATCGGCAAATTAGTAACACTTTTGCACTGACCCAATCGATGTGCCGCGCCGTGATACGACTGTGATCGATGGGCCTCGAGATAAGAGGACAGTAGCATCGCCAGATAAACCGAGCTGCTGGTTGCGTACCTTCCAAAAATTAGGCTGACAATGGTTGGCCCTCCACTGCCTCCACATGGTCCGGGACGAGACGGTCTGCAGGGATTCGCGACGGAAGCCCATCATGAGGGCAAAGTCCGTCGCCTGGCTCCCGGCCAGCAGCGTGTGTTCCGTGTTGCGCAGAACGTGTTTGGCTACCTCGGCCGCATGTTTCACTTCGCGCAAAGCGGCCACGGCCCCCACGTCCATCGTGCTGCCGTCCATCAGGAGCGCATCGAGCGTCGTCTCGCCGTTCTCGTCCGGACTGCCACCGAATCCGACCGTTCCGTCGCACTGCTCCCGCTCGCAAACGCTACATCCCTCGACCAGGGCATCGATCGGATAGAACTCACCGACCGTCAGCGACTGATAGGCTGTTTGTGATGGGACGAGAGATGAGTATTTGAAGTGTCCACCGGTAAACGGCGTTACCTCGTAATGTGGCGTTGGTGAATCTCCATGTAGTGGCCACCAACGGAAGTCCTGCGTGGCTGTTGGGAACTAGGGCGAGGGCTACCAAAAAACTGCACGCAACCGTGAACCACATGACGACGTGCGATGCGCTGAACCGATGTTTGTTTACTGCCGATGCCCGTTATCACTGGAACTGTCAATTATCAGCTCGGCTGGTGGTGTTTGTGTGGCCATCGCTCGCTGACGCTAGGGGTATGCGTGAAGTCGATCACTCGCTCGTTGATAAGTCCGTCAAATGATCTCGCTTTGTTTGGATAAAACTCAGCCTCTGCAAAATTATAAAAGTAAACCAGTCAGTGGAGAAGATACTAAAACATTACAAGTCTTGTAACGAATTTATGACCTTCATTTCAACCTAAAGTTGGCACCGGATTTTTCAATACCAACGTTCACTTTTTTCGCTATAGGATATTTTCCGACCAGAAGAGATTCGCCAGTTCCGCAATCGCCAACCAATTGTTAGGGAGAAAATAAGAATCTATTTTTCCATCCAGATCGCTACGCACCGTTGGGGGTCGCCCGGAAAAAACATCGCACCCTCAATGCTTTGGCCGCCGAAAATGGGTCTGTCTGAGCGATGGCCACAGCGTTACCATTGATCACACCGGTGCCGGGCTTGCCAAGGATAACCAACGCCCTGGACCCCATCGGCAGCACGGTCAGAGACCACCGGGATTCCCGGAAAACGCAACCCGGGAAGCCGGGCCCAACATTGTGTCATGGTCGCCGGCGGGCAAAACAAATAAATTCATTTAATTTCGTTAATTATTTTCCATCCTGACCAAACAACGCACGACACAACCAATCACTCGCCCGACCGAGGACATCGGTGAGCCGAAAGGCTCACCAGCTCACGTCCGGTGGCTCTGGGTAGGATTTTTTGTGTTCGGCCACCGCGGCACCGATCCAAGATCGTCGACCGGGCGGCTTTGATTTCCGTTCAATTTAGTGCCACCGTCAAACTCAATCACGCGTCCGGCGGATTGCCGGGAAAAGCGAGGGAAATTTATGGTCCCCGGGCTCCCTGCGACCGTGCATTGCGTCTCGATGCATTCCGTCGCGAATAAATCCTGGATCCCCGCCGTGATGCACCGAAATGCATCGGCGGTGACCGCACCGGGCCACAACCGGAACCGGCAAACGGAAACCAGCGGTCCATGCGGAATATCATAAATTATCCGGTCAAACCTCTGGGCCTCGTGACGGGACACGCAACGATGCGCAACGCCAGGCGCTGCGAACCGGGCGCTCATAAATTGCATCCTGCATCGTTGCAACCGTACACAGCTCCGGGTTCCGGGGGGGAGACGAGCCGAGACCTTCAGACATGCAGCGCGCAATCCGCCGCGCGCCTCGGTGCGGTAAATATTATGTAAATTGTAATTGACATTAATCGAATTTTTTCCGGCCTCACGGGCGCAAGCACTGCATTCAATATTTGCATTCTCAGTTGATCCTCTCGGATGCACCTCGGTGGCCAGGGAGCCACCGCCATTGTTGCGAGCCGCGATCGGCCAAAGGGGTGTGGCTGTGCAAACAGGACGCAGCCTGGCACACCACGCGTGTGCCCGGTCAGGTTGCTGCTAATTACTTTAGCACTTTAACCCGAAGGGGTCCGGGTGAGTACTTAACTAATTTAGCCATTTTCTGCAACACCGCACTCGTGCGACCGTTGGATCGGACGGACGGAAGGACGACCGGGTTATGCCGTGCCGGTCCGTGGCCGTGGCTGATTTGGTTGATTACAACGCTGAATCCACCCAGCCCAACCATTGTGCTGTTTGTTGTTGTAACACACGGGCGGAAAGGACGAAAAAAGTGAGGGCCAGGGGTGACGCAATATTTGACGCAGGACACTCGACGCCCAAAAGAATCAACCGGAACGGGTTACGGAATTAACGACTTTTATTTACCAAACGCCGTATTCAACTGGAGTTGGAATGGAATCAAACGGAGGTTTTGCTCCTAATTTTAGTAAATTTTCCAGTCATCATGCCGTCTCCATATTCATTATCTCCCTGCGCCAGTTATTGCAAACATTAAAAACTCCCCGATTCCCCGTCGTCGTCGAATTCTGTGGAGCAGAGCACCGCACCTAAGCACCGTCCTGATTGGATGCCATTCCGAGAGCATGTCCAATCAAAGAAAAAGCTCCACTCGCCGGGGCCCGATCCGTTGGCTTTTTCATAAACTTCAAGCATAATTGCAACCGTTACTGATAAATAAGCGCGAACTAATAGCATTAGCGCGCCAAATGGAATGCCGGCACGGGGCACGGCACAGGACACAAACCACAGCCCCGAGCTGCGGTGCGGTGTGTCGGCTTTGGCTGGTTTCTAAATTCACCATCTGACAGGCCACCGCTACGGCCCGCGCCCCAGGTGACGGTGTGGGTCCAGCGCAATCCAGAGCATCCTCATAATTACCGAGAAATGGCCATTTACGTGCGCGAATCGGTAGCCCCTTTGCGTGCGTACGCCACGCGGATCCCAATTCCGGGGGCCCATTGTTTACAGGACTTTTGGAAAATCTTTTACTTCACTGTCCGCACCAGGAACCCCGGGACGGGATCGGGGGGACGAAGACGGTGGCAACGGTGAACTCGGCAGCCCTCGGTAGCGGAGACATTCAATTTACTTAATTAGATAAGCGAGTGCCATTATTAAATGAACCCGAAACCCGCCCGACACACACCGACGCAACCGCTCCTGTGTTGTGGGTGTGTGGGGGGTGTGTGGGGGTGTGGGTCCTTCCATCGGTTCCCAGTGAAACGGGCGGAAAAATTGAAAGGAATTCCGCAAATTAAATCGTAAATTACAGACGCCAACAGACGGCCGTTGGGAGCTACCTTGATTCTCGGGGCTCTGCTTCTTGGAAAATTCCGGTCCTTTTCGGTTGGACTATAAAAAAAATACAAAAAAATGTAATCATGAACGCATCGTGAGAACCACGCAGGATTCCCAAGTCCGCCGCAGGAAAACATCCCCCGGGGCCAAGAAACACTTTGCCGAGTTTTCCACCCAACAACAAGTGCATCAGCGGGTACCACCCCCTGCAGGACGCAAATCAAACTGTTATTTATCGTTCAATCGACCAGCAGTCAACGCCACGACGGTACCCGCTGCAACATTAGCGCATTAGCGGGAACCCCTCGTGCCACTTGATATTCTCTGCCCTTACACGGCCTGTCGGCTGTGGCACGTCGCCGGTAAATGATCCGGCACGAGGATCTGGAGCAAGGGTCGGAAAATCGGTTCCTTTATTTTGCGGGCCCGGAAAATTGGTTCGGCCCGGCAGTTGCTCCGGCCACCGTCCGCGTGCGCTGTGTCACGGCGAATAATGGGATGCTTTGGATGTAGCGAAGGACCGCGGCTGGCTTCCCGGCGCTACGGTGTCGCTGTCATAAATATGTTTTATATTCATGTTTATCCACCGCCGCGTCGGCCCTCGACGGGTTGCGGCCGGGATGACGACGACGACGTCACGCGTGTGCCCGATCCGTGTGCTTCGTGAAACCAATATTTTAGTGCCTATACGCCTGAATCCGTCCCGTTTTCGAAACGGATCCCGGTGGATTGACGAGTGCCGGGAATATTGTAACGTATTAGCGAAGAAGCGAAAATCATGGAATAAAAGTGTTGTCCTGTTTTCCATCAATGTATGCTTTGATTTCGCTTCATATAATTTCAATTACTACACGAAAAAGCTGTAAGGAGCATAAAGTTCAAAATGGCACTAAAATCAAACAGAAGCCAATTTAAGGTCCCTCCGGTTAAATTCCAAACACTTTTCAACGCGCACTGCCCTCCGCCGACCGGTGCGAATCCGAAACCCGTCGATCCGAAAGGCCGGGCGTAAGGGGGACGTGCAGCACAACAAAGAAGGGTAATAGCAGCAACATTAACCGGGCCGCGTTAGTTGAATTTTGATGATGCCGAGTGCACTCGAACGCACCCCTTGGACGGGACGGGCACGCGTAACGTTTTATGCTGCCGCCATCGCTTGGCCCCTCCGAGAGGACCGGGGACCGAGGGCCGAGGCTCGACGTTCGAACGGCCACGAAACAAGTGTCGAGCCCTCGACGCCTCCGAGTGGTGATTTTTGTTGGTCCACTGGGAATCGAGATAAAATTCATTTTCGCTCGATTCGTGAAATCATTTTTTTTTTCTGCTGTTGGATGAGCAGTTTTTCTCACAGCAGGAGTCCATCGCAGGATATGAAAAAAACCGTGCCAGGAATGTTCTCACGCTGGGTGGGCTTGAAACCGGTCCCGGGAATTAACTGCTCGTGTGGGTGCAGATATGATCCTTGGTTCGATCTTGGGAGGGCGCATTAAATATGTTTCGTATTAGGCGGACGGTTCGATTAGCTAATGAAACACTTGTGTAGCACCTCGTTCGTTATCCTGTTATCGGGCCAAAATCCTCATATTACACTTCATTCTGTTCACTCTATTTAATTTAGTGTTAGAACTGTAAACCGTTTAACGGGCAACGATTGTTATTATCTTCCCATTTATCACTCCCAAAAACAACCCAGATGACCCTTGCTGAAATCTTTGCGGAAAGAAAATCTGCTCAAAAACTGCTGGAAAATCTCGGCCCCGAGAGCATAACAAGCACACATTAATATTCCCACGCCGACAGAGCGGGCGCGAGATAATTATGCAAATAATGATTATGCAAAGTTAATTGACTCCAAAACAAAATCCACCCAAAACGGTCTCACTCCCGAAAGGACCGGCAAACTTCCTGTGTCCGCTTGCCCGGTGCACTTGCATCCTTTGTGGCGGGCGGCAACGGAAGCTTAGGAAGAGTTACAGCGCTGCCATTCGAGGTAATTAGTGCAGTCCGGTCCGGTGGTGCATGGTTAATGTCCCGCCAGCTCCCTACATCGCGCACCAGGAATCAAGATTTATCGGGTCAATTCGAGGAACGTGATTTCGCCGTTAGTTGCCATTGCGTCCTCCGTGACCGTGCCCTCGTTGGCACGAAAAAGTAAGGCCATTAAACAACATCTATCACTGCGCCATCGTCTGGCCCGGCGGCGGCCGCAGCAACCGACGATTTAAACCAAAAGTTTAATCCAATTAACGATGGGCACCTGCACCGGCGGGATTAGAACTGAGCCCTCTGCAGCGGTGCACTACGCCCGTTGCTGGGACGGCCCCTCAGGACCGCGTGGCCGGGGTGTCACGTGTGTCACCGACCACCCGACCTCTCGTGGCTCGAAAATCGTTTCGATAATTGAATCACCCGATCCCCGGACCGGGTGCCTTTTTTTCGCTCACTCTTTCTCCCGTCGGTCGTAAAGCCATTTTTATGAGGCTCCCGCTGCGCGTAGCCACGCCACGGGTTGCGTAGGACCTTTTTGGGGGGGGCTTTAAAGGAAAACCCGGGGGCCACGGAAACCCATGCCCGGAATGGGCATTATCGCTGTGCGCAATGAGCAGCGCCGGCAGAGGAAGCTTCGGTCGGTCGAAGGACCGGCCAGAAATCGGACCGTACCTTGATTGGACCGGCCCCTTATTGAAACAAACGATCGCGGAACGAGAATCTATGTCCGGCCGAAGTGCATTGAAGAGTGTTTGTTCGTTCGTTCGTTGTTTTTTTTGCCGTTGTTTTCCAGTGCGGGAGGACTGTTAATCACTGTTGGCCATCCTTGGCATTAGGCGTTGGGATTGGCGTTCGCTGTGTGTTCCACCTTAATTGCAGCACACTATGTTGTGTGGACACTTCGAGCTCGATTCGGACCCGATCCGTAACCCTATCGCCGGACAGGACCGGTACCGGACAGGGTGCCTAGCTGCCTGTGCACCTGGCCCAGACGTTTGACAAGACAATCAGGGCGGCCGGTCCTCTGCTTCGGCTTCGAGCCGGATGTGCGGATGATTTAGAAGTGATCTGGAGAAAAGCACTAATTGACATTAATTTCGGGGCCCGGGCCCGGCCGGAGAGGCTCGATTCGATTAGTGTTAACGAATTTTTGCGAGCGAATGCCTCTGGCACATGTGACGATGAGGCGCCGGACTAAGAATTTTCCCAGTGCTCGGCAATCATCATCCGACGGTCGTCCCGGATGTTCCGGACTAAGGCCATTAATTGATTGATTAGCCCAGATATGCCGGTGATCACCAGCTGGGGCTCCTGCGATCGGCGCCGACAACAGCGCCATCCGGCTCGAGCCGGGCCGGGCGTCTCGGGAAGAAGCCGAGAAGCTGAATTTTTGGCTGATTAGAGAAATGATTGATTGTCGTCGTGTCGTGTTCCGGTGGATCCACGCTCGTCCTGCTCCTTCATGGGTAAGGCCCGTGGCCACGGCATTCCCCGGGAGCCCCGGGCTGATCCAATTATTGAGTTGCTTATTTATTTAAAATCATCTTCTGCTGGCCCCAGCCTCGCCCGGGACTTTCTCCCGGGCTCGTGCTTCCCCGGGAGCTCGTAAAGTGTGCGGATTTACGGATTTACAGTCCGGAACTGTCTCACACTCGCCACTCGGTTGAGGTTTTCCTTCCGGCGTCCAGGCCGGAGGCGTTCAGGGAAGATTTGCCTCTCGAATGACCATGATCGCTTCGGGGGAAAAAAGCGGGCCCAAGGGACGCGACGGGATTCCGAGCTCCGGATCCAACCGACCCCAAAGGAAGATGGGTGGGAAATCGACTGGAAAACCGTTCCACACGTCACGGCACATTGCAATGATCGTAAAGTCCTTCCCGGCGAGTGTCCCGCGCCCGTCGTAAGCGATTCCTGTTTATGGAGAGGAAACTAGGGCCACCCCACGTTGGGTTCCACGGGTTCCTTAAGAGGTTATGTTTCGTGCTTCGAAATGCATCGGGCGTGGGGCTGCACTGCATCTTGCGTTGTCTGGGGCGCAGAGCGACCGGAGCCGGAGATAATAAAATCCAACGAGTTGTAAACACCGGTGATCCCAAAATGGCTGCCGGCCCGATAATGGCGGATGGAAGAAAGTAACCCACCAGCAGGAGTAAGCTCCATCGCTCCGTCTTATATGTCGTTCCGGTCGGTTAGCCCGGTCGGTCCGTAATGAATCGAAACGATTCAGCTTGAAACAGTGGCAGTTGGCAGCGGGTTGAGCTTTCCTTCATAGAGAGAGTCCACATTATGTCCACATATTTATATGTATGCCAGACTCAACAGGCCCTCCACGCAGCAAGACGCAGGTTCGGCCAAGTGGAAAATGTTTCCCGCCCAGCTCCTTGACCTCACTCGCCGCTCACTCCCAGACACCGACACCCGTTGCTGCCGTGGCCCGGCGCGACAGTTGGTCCTGCCACGTGGCCCGCAACAACCTGCACACCGAAGTGCGCATCGCAAGCCGCGTGTAGCGGTCTCGGCACGTGGCCCCGCTGACGGCCCCGGGAGTGATTCCCGGCCTCCCGGCGGGCGTTCGACTGATTGGTGTGATTTGGATCCTCCTGGCGGAAGGAAGGTTATGGTAAACTTCGAGTGTCCTCTCGAGGGGGTACCGGAAAAATCAACAAACAAAACGCTCTCCGAAGGACAAATAATCGTCCAGCTTTGGGAGAGCGAGAGAGAGAGAGCGCGTGCCGTGCGTTGCAACGGCCCGGCAAGGATGCGAAGATTGCAAAACGATAAATTTCCACATCATCCTGATCATCAGATGGATTACATAAATAATTTATCACATGCCGGAGCCAGGCAGAAAGGCAGGAGGGGTGGTGGCTGGGCCAGCAAAAAAATGGCCGAACGCCCCAGAAGACGGACCCGCCACAGAGGCCTGTCACAGAGCGAGACACATCATCTGCACGTTGGTCGATTTATAACGATTTTCCTTTTTTCTGCTTCTGCTTCTGCGACAAGGACTGTCGTCCGTTTTCCGCCCCGTCCTCGGTAGGCCGGCGACCGCTTTCCCCGGGTTGGGGCGCGCTTGGCTCATCAATTTTGACTCACCCGAATGGGCGACTGATGGGGCTGTGATTCGCGGGCGCGTCTGGGTCCCTTGAAGGTGACGAGGACGAAGAAAAATTACTCACTCACTTGCCGGGCAGAAGGAGCAAAAAAAACGGCTACAGGAGTCGAGTCCGCCAGCTGGCCTCGGAAAGGGCGGGACGGAACCAGGCGAGTGGATGACAATCGTGAAATAATAATAATCAATCAGGAAATATTAGAACGTCGTTCACGCCACGTCTGCGCCGCACGCACTCCGGACTCCTCTGGCGCTGGGACGGTCTTCGGGGAAGCGGTCCCAAGGTTCCCTTCGGAGGCACCGACTTTCGCTGCGCTACTCGGGGTCGACAAAGACATCACCGGCAGGATGTGTGCTGGTGCCGGAAGGAGCACCAGGATTAATAAATAAGCACCCGCTGCTAACCGCACCAAGACCAAGGCCGAGGCGCCTAATCTGCTGTCAGCTATCGATGCTTCGAACGACGCCCGCCCGAGTTGTGGCTAATGAAATTTTAATATTTGTCTCCTTCCGGATCCGGCACGACACTGAAATCTCGGTTCCCGGCAGGTAGTGCCGGAGGACAAAGTGCAAATTAATTGTCTAACCGAACGCGAATCCATAGCCAAAGTCCCAAAGTAATGCTCGCGTTTGGGGCGGGAAAACTTTCACCCCCGGGTGCCATTACCTGGAGGTGGGACAAAATTAAAAGACATCACGGCCCCGGCATGGCCACCGTTCGAGTTTACGATTTTCGATCTTCGACGGATCCACCGGAGTAACGGATCCCTCCTCGGAAAACCAAAACCCTCTACACCTTAATCGATATCCTAACTCCGGCTAAGGCGAAGCACCTTCAGGTTCGAGGTGTCCCCGTTTGGATCCCCGTTTGGTCCATCGTCATTCGGAGGCGCACACACAGCAAACAGGACCGTATGTCCGTGATATTTGAAGAGCTAATGAGTCGCTTGTTCAAGAGGGACAAAAAACCCACAAGGACCCCCGACCATCGGGCTCGAGGCAAAAAAACCCGCCACCTGGCAATCGTTGCTGGACCGGTGGACCTGCGAGGACGACACCGGAGGTTCCGGAACCGGAGGTTTTATTATTTGCTAATATACACCTGGACAACCCGTCACCCGTCCGACCGGACGGTGTCCGATGGGATAACCGGGAAGTCTCCGGCCGTGGGTCCGCCACGGTTCAGCAAAGCAAACACCGGCGACACCGAAAGACAGCGACGGCGGTCCCAAAAGCTGCTGTCCGGTGCCCCAAGCCGCGAAGGTATCCTTCGTCCCCCCCGGGAGGAGACTGGATCGGGGGGCTTCATCGCCACACGACAGCAAGGACAAGTTTTTCCTCGCAACACAAACATACACGACGCAGCACGTGAAGATGCGGTTCCGTGCGGTGGCGGTCGCGGTGCCGAGGCGGACATAAATCAATATCCTTTCCGGCCAGCGGGGACGTGTGTGCGTTCGTTTACGCTCCGGCGAACCGAATCTGCCGAAAGTGTTCTCCGGGGCCGAAAATAGCACACCAAAAGCGCCACGGCGTACGAATCACCTGCCAAATCAATCCGTCGGAACCCGGCTGGCCGGTCCGTGGTTTGATGGGGGGACCAGGGATCAGGACGAGCAACAAAAGTGCCGAATGTCGATCGTACCGAACGCATCCACTAATCCTTCGCGGATCCGTCCGGAACGTCCTTTCCGGGCGTTCCGGCGAATGAAACGTTTTCTCATCTCAGGATTTGTTGGCAGTGGCCAACTTCAATCCCCGGAGCACGTACCAAAACTTCAACGTGAAGTGACTCACACCGGACGCTGAAGTTCGCTCGGAGACGAGTGTCCCGGAAAACCCCGCCCCCCCGCGACTGGACACGAATTGTCCACCGACGGTGACGGCGGCAGAGCGATCGCGTCAGGCAATAAATAGAAAATGAAGATTGAATAATAAAATGCTGTTTGCCGTGATGAATAATTTGTGGGTCACTGAATGGTTCCATCCATCCGTCCGTCCAATCGGCCGCGCCAAAAAGGATTTTTATTGGCAGCACAACCCCAGCACCGCACGCCCTTTCTAATCCCGTGAACTCGGCAGTCCTGGCGTTCGATCGGTTCGTGCCGGCTTGGCCAGCAAGTTTTTCTGGTGGATTCCGTCGTTCGCGGTGCTACTTCGAAAAGTGAAAGCCAGTTCGAGCCCCAATACTCTGCTATTGAGCTTTTGCCAACGGTTGGAACTACACTCCACCATTACGTAGGCAAAAAGAAACGAAAATTTGGCGAACCTTCTTACCACCCACGGGCACCGATGCCAATTGAAAGCGTAAGTAAGCGCTTGGATGAATATTTAAAAAACAACCGACACCGCAGGATGCCCCGTTGGAAAATGGCCCCGATTATCTTCACGCCCTGCGCCAGGCCAGCTCCAAAGGGGACGCTCCGGTGTCTGCGACAAGTTTCGTTGAACGTCTGTCCGTTCGGATTGGCACTACCTCAAGGATCAGTGTTTTGAGCCGCGCGGCGCTTTAAAGCCGGGAGAGAGAACCGAGAGGAGGCCGCCAGGATGGTGTAAACTTGTTCCAACAAACAAACTTTCACCGGTTCGCGTTGCGTCTCCAACGTGGCACGTGATAATATATTTACAAGGTCGGGCCCGGGACATGCCGGAATCGGAGACACGTACAATTTTAAATTTCTCACTCACTGCGGCCTCATGAAAGGACCTTTTGCGGAGGATCGGAGGAAAAAAGAAGGAAACGTCCGTGCAAGCAGCATCAACCATTCAATTGGCCTTCACAGTGAGCTCGCCTCGTCCCAGTCGGTGACACTTTTTTGCTCAGCTTATGAATAAGAAACCAGCAGAACTTTGCGTTAGGTGCTGTGGTTTGAAATCCTGTAAGTACCTTAAATTTGCAACAGTGAACCTTTAATTTTATTCCAAGATGCTTGAAGCTTCTGCTCAACATGTGCCCTCCCCAAATTAAGCGAAACTACATTATTTTTTGTATTGTTTTATGTAATTTTCATACTTGTAGATGTAATTTATTTTGGAATAATTTTGAAAAAACTTAGAGCGAAGTTTTCGCATTGTTCTAAAATTGGTTGTCTGACTGTACTAAAATTTAAAAATCCCGGACAACAACCGATGGTCACATTCACTTGCCACTAGGTGGCGCTAGTTATGGAGTGTTAGCCGGGACACCCAATGGCTTCATTGTAGAGGTCGCTGCTATCGGAAAGGCAACAACAATTGAAATTTTGAATTTTGGCCAGTATTGAAGACAATCGTTACTCAATGAATGCTAAACCTTAACATTAACTTCTTAACTCTGTCAAATCGATCGCAGCCATATCTGCTAAAACTTTACACCATATGGAAAATTGAATTGCTACGACAAAGTTGCGACAAATAATGCCGAAACCTTGTCCTTGTTCGGATAAGCCCGGTAATCGATGGTACAGCTTGTGCGTCCCCGCGAACCAGTTCTGGTACTAATTTATAACAAATTTTTCATCCACTCGGAAATTTGTAGCTTTTTGGCATCGAGCACCAGGCACGGCACGGGTAAAAAAAAGGTCACACATCGAAACAAGCTTCATATTTCACGCAAATAAATGCCCTTTCTCTGATCCCCGACAATAGGCCCCGCCGTGCGTACGAAGCCAAGCAAATCAAAAACTCGGAAAAGGAAGGGAGCGAGCAGAGCAAGAAAAAACAAGAAAAAACATGTCGACAGAAACGCCGGAAGAAAATGGGGAAAAAGAAATGGAAAGCCAAGGCGGAAGGATGAGTGACAAAACGCGCGTTACAGAATCGCAATTGATACCGTACAGAATGGGTGAGAAGAGTAAGACAATCAAGAAGAAGAAAAAAACGAGGAAGTAACCGAAGGGAGATGAAGCGGAAGAAATGTCCTAACACCGCAGCGCACACGCACACACAGGGAACGGGCACGGAAACCGGAAAACAGCCAGCGGCAAAACCACGGACAGAAACGGTCGAAAATTATGCCCGAAAGGACCCTCAGGACACACGGTGAGGCGCAACCGAAAGAGACAACTCACGGTGGCCAGCGAGCGTGGTGTGTGACCGTTTGTGTGCCGAACGCGCTGGGAAAAGGCTTAAAAGTCCCGCCGAGGCTCCTCACTTCTCACTGAACCCTTTATTTTTTAAATAGTTTCCCTTCTGCCCTGAGGCACCGGGTAGACAGACGGCGGTGCCCAGTTAAGGAGACCTACGTCGATGATTGAAGCTTCCTTACACATTCACTTCGGCCAACTCCGTTGGCTCGCGGCTCTCGGAAGCCTTCCCTAAGCCTTCACCAGTGAAGGGGTTGGTCAGTCTTGCCGGGCTGGCTGGCTGGTCATTGACCATCGGTTGGCCGAACGGCTTACAAGTGATTTAATGCGGTCAGTCCACCTCGACTGCTCTCGTTTTTATGGACCTCCTAATGGCCATGTTGCAGGCGATAAAAATTTGTCCCGATTTTGTCAACGGCAGCTAGGGTCCGAGAAGCCGTCCATTTTGAGCGTCATGCATGTTATTAGCCGGTTATCAGCGATGACCGTTTAATTGAGGACCGTCGAGTGAGCGGGACCCGAACAAGGGCCACCGGGGTCCTTCGGGAAACGATCCTTTAAAAATATTGTGCGTCTACGCCTGCGAATGAATATGTTGCAATTTGCGATTTAATGCGACATTAAAACCGATCATTCGATTGATTTATTCCCGGTGGCCCAACCTTCTTTTAGAAGGAAAAGAATGCCTTCGGTGCATTTCGGCGCATGGAGGCACTTCCGAAACCGTTGGCATCCTTTTTCCGTTGCGGGTAGGGCTGAGAAAATCCTTCGCTGCTTCCGATCGGCGAAGGCGAACGCTTCTTGCGAAATGAACCATTTTATGGCGCATGCATAACTTACTCTCGGCTCATCATCTTCTTCCCTCGAAGCGGCGCCCTTTTGCGAACCCTAACCGCCACCCAACAAAGAAAAAGGGATCGGAACCCGGTTAAGAAAGTTCGGGCTCCGGAGCAAACGCACATTTGATACATTTCGATCACATTTCACCGGCAGCACCGGAAGGAGACAGAAAGGGCGGCGGGGCACGCCCGAAGATCCTTTCGAGCGGTTCTCACCGCGCACCGCGGCTTTCCAATCGATTCCGTAACGTTGAGCCCTCACTCGCGAGCCCGGATTGCCAAAGTGTAGCCAATCCTTAAAGACGGCCCGGACGGCCTCCGGACGGAAATTTAACGGTAAATCACGGACGGGCACGGACGAAATCGGTTAACACAGATTTATGTGAGCCAAACGGCTGGTGGCCCCGTTTTGTGAAGAGGCCAACAACGCATGCAGAGCGCGAATAGTAAATTGCACCCAATTGTGCCATGGTGAGAGGGTCCGCCTTTGATTTGAGGAGTCCCCGGTCGAGTCCTCGCTTTCGTTCGCTACCTTTGCACATTAATTGGTGTTTATGCGGCAATAAATCTGAGCGCGGATCTATGCGTTCCGACCGGATTCCGGAAGTCCTTTCACCGGGTGCTTCCCACACATCCTCCGTGGCGGGCCACTTTCCGGGCGAATTTTCCCACCTAATCTAATTTACATTTTCCTAGCTCCGGAGCGCTGCATTGCCCTGAAAGGGTCCCAATCACACGGTTATTTGTATGCGCAGCTGCAGTCGATCAACAGAAAATAACATCCCGTCCGAACAGGCTGCGTCGGAATGCAACAGAGGGTGGCCACAACCTCACCACCCTCGCACCAAAAAGCTGACGTCCAATCGGAAAATAACGACACACGACGCTTCAGTTTTTTTTATTGCTGATCATTTAATCGATAAGCGCCTGCGCATTGCGTTACTTTTGCGGTCCCCCGAAGGACCTCTGTCGCGTGGTCCCCTGAGCGTCGTAATTGTTGCATGAAAAAGTGCACTTTCATCGTTTGTGTTCCAGGAGGTGCTGGCGGAGGTGGAGTCACGCGGACACCCCATAAGCCACGCCACATAATTTAATAACACTTAGTCGCATTCCAGCGGCCAAAGGACCACACCATCTGAGGACACTTTTTGCATGGGTGCACCGTTTGATGACACGTTGATGGCAGAGTCCTCCGAGAGAGAGAGGTCCTTGAGGGGGCGCACGCGCATACCGCAACCACGCACCGGGGTTCATCATCATCATCATTAATAACAGCGCGGAGCGGTCCGTAATCATAAAATTGGGTCCACTCCATTATTGTCACACGGTCGGCGGTCGGAAAACGGCCAAAACGGTGACCGCAGCAAAAGTTATTTATTCAAAGTGTCCTCGGCTCCCGGCACGCGAAGGGTCACAAAATTAACGATCGGCGCGGTCATTCCCGGACGGCCCGAACCAAACGGGGGTTAGGTAAATAATGGTTCACGCTCACGGTTCGCTCCTCGCTAAACGAAGCAGAAGGCCAGAAACCTCGCGGGCCCAGGTCGCGATCAGCCCAAAAGGGGCGAAATCACGTTCCGTCCGTTAACCTCCGCGGTGACCGTTCCGCGAAGGTCAGGGTTCAGGGCCCTAGGTAAAGGACCCGCGGTGGACCCGCGAGCCCGCGATCCTTGTTGATCCTTTCCCCCGGCGAAGAAAGTAGCGACCGCCGGCCAAGAGTCCCGCGAGAGCAGAGGGTCCTGGCCGCGAACTGACCTCTCGCGGTCTCCGGGGCCGCGGTCCGTGCGCTGACCACCGCGCGTGGTACTTAAGTGGGTTTGAAATTACGATCCGTTTGGTGGTCGATCCAATTTCACGGTTCCACCACGGAGTCCTTCTCTGTGGCCACTGAAGAGGTCCGCATCCGATGGGCAAAGGGTCAGCCGCGTTTTGTTCGCCAATAATGCCATTCGTTGTGGTTTAACCCTTACGGTGAGCCGTTTTAACGTTTAGATTACACCGTTTAATGAGTTAATGAATTGAGTTCCCGATGTCCCGATGTCTTAAACGGTAGCTACGAATTCCAGCACAAAATGATCGATTAACGATTTCTCCCGGGATAAAGGACCCCAGGTTTTTCCGTTACGTCCGATCGCGGCTCAATCGATGACGACGATGATGTAAACAATGCTGAACCCCGAACAGTTAACCCTTGCGCTTGCGCCCAGGATCGCGTCCCGCACAGCGCCAGCGCCTGCGGGGCCATTCTTCAGTCCTTCCGGGAGTCGGCCATTCTTCGGGGCCACTCCGTGGGCACCGCGAGTGTGGTCCTTTGTGTGTGCGGAAGAACAGCAAAACAGCAACAAACCGGCAAGCGGTCCCCTAGGCGGCCGGTCCCGGGGCAGGACACTTTCACTCTCACGCCACGTCCTCGTCGTTGTCGTCCTTCGTCAGTGACGCGAGCTCGTGGAGAAATTAGTCCAAGTGTGACACTTTCTCCTCCTATTTCTCTCACGCAGAACCGGGGTACCGGCGTGCCGGTTGTTTCGGGAGAACGGGCCAAAAATTCCACGGCGGGATCACCGGCGGGACTCCCGGCGGTCCTGCTGGCATGTAATTACGGATGTTTGGGCAAATGAAAGGGTGTAATAGCGGCAACCCGAGCGCAGCCATTGTGCGCACAATTACAGCTCGTTAACTCGGTCCTGGCGGAACAGGCGCGAGAAGAACCCGTCGGTGACGCAACCCGAGATTTTCTCACGATGCCACGATGTCCAGAAGCGCTTTCGGGCGATTCTCAGTTCGTTTCTCGGTTCTCGCGGGCGCATCTTGAGTAGGTTTTCATGTTCCTCACACGAATGGCCCCGCAGGACACTCGGGCGCGGTGGGTCCTACGCCACGGCAGAATGTTTCACTGCGGTTCACCGGGCCGGGAACGCTGTCCCGCGAGAGATGAGATCTTCATTATGGCGCTTGGCGGAGGTCGTAAATAATCACGGAACGAACGTCTCCCGATGGCCATTCCTTCACCCGCATAGGCCGGCCGGCGGTCGGTGAAAGTTTTTGGCGATCAATTGCCGGGGCAATAAATTTGTTACACCCGCTCCCGAAACAAGCCACATCCTGGGGCGGGCCGAGCTGGTGGCCTGATTAGGATGAGCCGGTCCAAATCTTAATACGGGGTCGGGGTCCGTGTCCTTCTGGCTTCTGGCGTTCGGCCTCGGCCTCACTTAATTACCGAACGGTCAATTTGAGACCCGGCGTAGCTCGTAAAAATAATAAACCCATTTCTCCCGGTTGCCCTCACCCTGTGTTATTGCAACTGGCTGCTGCTGGCCGCCGGAGTGAAATTGTATCCACCTTCGAAAGTATCGCCTAACACACGGACGGGCGGGACCTGTGAAACAGAACACTTCCGCCCTCAGCCGAACCGGGTGAGGGAACCCAATTTCTAATTGACCATGCGGCGCCCAACGACCAGAGCTCGAGGCTCTCGCTCGGTGCAATACGCGTTTGCAGTGGTCGCAGAAAAACAGAGTCAAGTCAGTCCGTCAGTCAGTCATTTCGGACTAAGGACTCGAAAACGACGCGAGGGTCGCAATATTTAACGGCCCGTCACGGGCTGTGTGGGGTTGCGTGAGGCTCCGCAATTAATAGAACCGTGTGAATGGGGTTGTTTAGTGATGTTTTGTGTGCTGGCCATCGTGCCCTTCGAAAAGGTCCTGTCCATTTTTTAGCATCCCGTTTTTGGCCAGGATAGCTGTGTTGGATGGCACATTTTTTTCTTTCAAGATCCTTCAACAGCTTTCCTTAGCTCCATTGTGCGTCAGGACACGCGCACGAACGGCACACGTGGCCATTGATGACGCTCAGAAGCGTCTGAAAAAAGTGTCAGCCACACCTCCGAACGACAGCTGCTGCTGCTCCTGCTACTGACCACCGGTTGCGTCTATCGCTCGGAAAGGGATCGCCGGCCAAAAGGTCATCCTCGCGTCCCCGGGCGCGCGGTTTCGGAATCGATTTGGTTGTTTGTCCTTTCCCTGTGCGAAGAATCTCCGAGGCGGACAAGAAAATCCATTAATCTGCCACGAAGAATGACATGCATATCTGTCCTGAGTCCTGGGTCCCTCCGCGTGCCTGCCGTTGTGGCCATTGTTCCCTGCGGAAGGCGAAGAAATTGCATCGGCCTAGGTACCGAAAATGGCAATGGCAGCACGAAGTGCAGCAAAACCCAATCACGACGACGACGACGGAAAGGACGAAAAGGACGACACGCCGGGGTCTTAAAGATTACACTTTCTCCTCTGCTCGGCTGCTGCTGCTTCGGCTGCTGCTGATCCTTCCCTTGGCCATTAGATTAGTTAAGGTCCTATTGTGCCCTAGCACCGTTTGCAAGATTGTTGAAGGACACACCGGGATCGGTTCGGAGTTTGATGGCCGACAATCGTTGAGATTTTCGTCGCCACCGGACCGGGTGCAGCTGCAGCCAGCCCCGTCTTCCAATCGCCCTGTCATGCTCCGGTTCCAGACGCTACCCAGAGACGAGTCGAGACTTGATACAGTGTTTACTTTGCAAGGACGCAACGAGTTTCTGCTGGGTTCGGAACGGTGAACCGATTTTCCGCAAATTCCAAACGCCAATTTGTCTTGCGACTAGAAGATCGATCGAGAGAAAGAAAGGCAAAGGGTCGGCAGGATCTTCGCATGCAATTTATCTATGTAGCTCTTCCGGGTTCCGGGTTTTGGGGAAACACATTTCTCCGAAGCATCGTTTTTCATCCCCGGAACTGTGCTAAATGCAAACGCTAACCGCCGAGGACGAATGGAAAAGAAATTTATCATCATCCTCCGGTGCCGGTGTCACACGGTAGCGGAATGATGGATGGTTCCGCGACCGGAAACGCGTCCTTGACGAGTGCCAGCACACGGTAGCGAATGGGCGAATTTGAAATACATTTTCTTAGTCAGCATTTCTCTGATTCAATTCTTCAAATTGATTGGTCTGTTCCTATATTAAAGAAAACGGCTTCTAGAAGCTTCTAAATCCTTTTAAAATATGAAAGAACTGAAGCAAACACAGCCCTTAAAATACTCTGCCAGGACTTCTCAGGAGCTTGTCTCGACTTGTCGCAACACAACATCGTATCAGCGATCCTTCTGTGAATCCTCAAAATTCATTAGCTTCTCATCAGGGGCAAAAAAGGGACCAGTTGGGAAAAAGTGGCTCCTTCGGCCGAGCCTGTTTACCGGCTTTCTCTCTCTCGCTCTCTGCCGAGCACGGTAATATCTAAAGCGCATCTGATTTGCATACATGCCGACGTGTCGAGACCCCTATCGAGCTGCGTAGCGATTCCAAAATCTTCCCAATCATATGCACGCCGGTTGATTGATGGGTGATTTAATGGCAAGTTTCGCTTGATCCTGCCGGCGGTGCGACCGTCGGCAGTCGGACTGCCGTCACACCGGGTCGTCTTTAAGTCCTCAATGTTGTTGCTCAACGCTGCCACCACCGGCTGCTGGTCTGGCTAATGTTCACAAGTTGTTCGTTTGTTCCTTCGTTTCCCCTTCACTGTTCGTTGCCAATCCGTGGAGGTCCTGTTTTACCGTTTATTAAACGACTCTCTCCGACGGAGGGCTCGTTCACGCGAATGGCTTAGTCCTCGCTGGTGGCCGAACTGTTGTGCTTCAGATTGGTACTGGTTTTTAGGTGTATTGTTTCCTGCACCGTGACCTCTGCCCGGCCCGGCCCGGCTGCCAGGTTCGTCATGTGCAGGGCCAACGAAAATTTGCCAACAAACACACAATCGAGTTCAAAGGACGGCTCCGTGGGGAACTCCAGCCGTGCTCCTCGAGGCGTTCAACCCAGCATCTGTCGGAATTTGCATAACGCGAACGAAGCCACCGGCCGTCTTCCTTGCCCGAGCTCCTTACACGCACTCGAAATGTGTAACGTTCCGTTGGGGTCCAACGGACGGGCCAACCACTCCGCTTCCGTATGACGGTACTTCTTCCTGTCAAAGGAAGCAAACAGTAATAATGGTTGTGGTTTCTTTCCTTGTGCGGCGAACACCGGCGCACCAGTGCGACGGGAAGATCTTCGAGACGAGGCGTCTTCTTGGGAGTCGCTGGTCCTGCCCTGCCGACCAACTGTCGTTGAACCGAAGGATCAATGACACACGCTGCGTTCCCCCCATGAGGTGCGAACCTCCTTGGGAAGCGGAGCAACTTGAGCCACCCATCGATCGGTAGGGTTATTACAGATCATCGGCGATCACTACGCCGGTGGTACCGATCGTCAGAAAATCAAGTCACACACAACGACGGAAGCCACGACATGACGGAGCTTCTTCGACGACACCCTCCGGAGGCTGAGGGACCAGACCGAGGGACGATGAAGAGAAAAGTGTTAGAAACGGATCGCCGCCGCTGACAGGGATGAGCAAAAAGCTGATGGCCTACGGTTCCGTCGAACGATGGGAAAGTATCCGATTTCCATTAGAAAAACAAAGCGCAGGATCGGAGGCAAATTTTCCCGGTCACCGTGTCCAGCTGAGAGCTCGTCGAGAGGCTGGCGTCGAGGTCCTGTGTGTGTTTGTGGGAAACTGCAGTGCAGGTCCGCAGGTCAACAAGCAGAACGAGGATCCAGTTTCGACAGAGGCAGAGCTTCAAGTGCAATTTAAACCCACGAACGCCATGATCGCCACGATCATCATCAGGGCTTCCTGGGTGTGATCCCAGCTGGGTGCAGGTTCAGCAAGCACCCAATACGTCCGAGGACGCTTTTCCACTTGCAATCAGATACGGGAGTCGTCTGCCTGTTGTTTTTTGGCAGAATGACTTCCTACAGAGAGAGAGAGAGAGTGAGAGATTGGAAAATCAAATGTATCATGTTTTGGGGGCGCCGGACCGATCGGACGGCAAACAAGATCTTACTATCCGACGATCTAACGAAGCTCAAGTTTGCTTCATTCATAAAACCGCAAGCCATCTTCGGGCGGTGGATCGCTTAGCCGGTGGTCTTTTCACTTAAGGTTTTTTAATCTTTAGCTGACGGCCAGGTCAAGGATTCCCGTTCGAAGAGGATCTGTTTATTTTTGACATGCCCTTACAATATTATTTCTTATTGTCTATGAGGACTAGATTTCTCTAGAAGGCGTAACGCGTTGTTGCTATGGTTGCTTCAAATATGCATTCAAATAGCAACGCTCGTTGCAACCGTCAACCGCCGTTTACGAATCGATGTGACCAAAAATGTATTTCCACGCTTTCCTTATTAATTGTCCTTTTCTTGAAAGTACCGCAAGCTGCATATCGATTTTTTTGTTCATTTTCCTGGGAAACCTGGGTATGTAAATAATTTCCAACATTTTTATGCCATCGATGCCGATTCGATACGCTTCTCGGCCTCACGCTGGGAAAAGAAGTCACAAACGTTTTTGAAAAACAAAATAAGGCTTTTTGCCTTCTTTTCCCCATTGATTTCCGTTTTTTTCGAAAATCCCATCCACCGTTTACGGCAAAATCAACAACTGCTCTCGGCGCGCCACACAATGCCTCCGAAAATTGCACTAACAATCGGCAGGCACTTTAATTAGAGGGGAATCCATGGTGCGACTGATTAGCTCAAGCGGAGGACCCGTCAGTGGCAGCATAAGTCTCCGGGCGCATGAATGGCCACGGATGGCGAGGAAACGTAGCGGGGCAACGGGGCGAAAAAAAAAACTCATAACTTCTCGCATAAAAATCTTAACGAGAGACTCCGGACCGAAAACCCACCAGCTCCTTAGCTCCCATTATTAAGGTCCTTGCGCCTACCGGGAAGCAATTTAAACAGAATCAAAAAAGCGAAAAGTCCAGGAAATAAAATTTTACGATCCGATGCGATCCGATCCGAACCGTTCCGAGCTTGGGGAGAGTGGTGAAAATGCACCTTTCGTGCGCTAGGGCAGCAACGCCGTGCTGCCTCAACGGCCGGTTGCAGTGATTTCTTCCGCAATCTTGCGAGCGAACCTATTTTTCCCCCTCATCCGTGCGTCCGATAAACGGCGTTCTCGGCGGCGGCGGCAACCCACTTTCCTTCCCCGCTCCCTAGAGCACCGTCGGAATGCCGGAAGAAAACTCGGAAGAAAGTAACTCCCCTCCTCTCGTTGGGACACCCGGCGACCCTTCTCGGGACACCCTTGCCGTGTGTGTTTGAGGAAGCGAAAAATGGACCGCTTTGGCCGAGGTTCATAAATTTCCCTCAAATAATCCCTGCCTGCCGCCGGAGGTCTTCTCGTCACCATCGTCCGAAACACTGTCATCCGTCGGGCCCGAACACAAGAGTTTGACGGGAGAAAGTCTTGTGGGACCCTCCGGCCGGGGCCGGCCGGGAGTCGGTGCCCGCCACAAGCAAGGTCCCGATGCAGCAGGCTCGGTATCGAAAGCAAATAAAAACATTATCAAGGCGTCCCTTTCGGAGGGACGGTGACCAGGTGTGCGCTGCACAAGATCCCTCCGGCCCTGGGGAACGTGTTTACGATTTATTCGTTCCAAGACCGTTCCAAGGACCAAACGGAGGAGCACCGGGCTAGGACAAGGAACCGTTTTTCTTATCCATTTCACCGCTTCGCTCGATCGAGCCGAGTTCGCCGGCGTGTCCCAAAGCTGCAACGGCCCGTGCAGAGATTGATCTAGATTTTTTTTTCTTTCTCGGGATGAACCGTTGAGCCATTACTTTAGAGGCAGCTAGAGGTCTGTCTGACGCAAGACAGAGCGTGAGCTCATATCCCGTAACTTTCGATTTTCTTTCGACCGTTCGGGACAAGCAGTGCGATGCATTCACGACGATCCTCTAATTAGAAATGCATTGAAATGGAATTCTTGCCGACCTCCTTTCGGGTTACGGGTGACTGAATGTCTCCCGAGTCCGCCCAAGTCGGGCGTTTGTTGGTTGTGCCACTTTCAGGCCCATCGCCGAGAAGGGTGCCAAAAAGCTATCGACGAAATGTTCTCAACCCAAATTGGGTCCTACCGATCCGACTCGAAAGCTGGATTCTGATTACGAACAATTTATAGTACCCCGTCGATGGGACCCGAAGGACCCGTAAAGACATTACGGAGCCGAACGCGGCAGCTGCTGGCGTGTCCTGGTGCGCGTGGCAAATTGTTACATTGACCAGGCAGCCACCTCCGCTCAGGTGTTCGCCCGGCGAAGGTCTTGATAGTGCTGCCAGCACGTGTCCTAGAGCGCCCAGACAGCTGAAGCTGGCCCGGAATAACCCGTAATAATGCACTTTTTTCTCAACTTCTTCAAGACGCGCCGCTATTGTATTGGAACCCAACTGCATCCTCTGCGACGGAATGGACTCGGCGGACAAAGCAACGGCAGGGGCCACCGGATTATGGATCCGTGTGGCTGCAGACCGAGGCGCGCTCTTTTTTTTGCCACATGTTTTGTTTACCAATATCTCGGCCTCGGGCTCTCGTATGCAGCGCGACCACCGAGCCAACATCTGCCACCTAGCGCCACGGTGGTTGCAGAGGGCAATCGATTCGGCGAAGACCACGCCGCAGTGAAGAAGCAGAATTCCTGTCTTTTGCTTCAGTTGGTTTTTTTTTAAACCCGCAAGTGTTTGCTCAAGCCGAAGACGGGAAAGAAGTGAGCAAATTATTCAACAACGAACCTCACCGGCAACTCCACCGGGACCGTAATCCTTGCCCGCAAAACGGTGGGCACGGATGCTGCGTTGCATCTGCGGGCGGACAACTGCGGACAGCCCATAATAAAGGCGAAACGAATACATTAATGAGCCGCGCGCGAGCTTTTCGCTTTTAAAATCGAATTTCGGATTTTTGGCGATCGAGAACTTCACCCGACTGTTGACCTTCCGGGAGGACCACTTTCGCCTTACCTAATCCCCTCCCAGTCACGCAACGACGCAACGGTGAAAGTCTCACATTAGAATACGGCGTGTCCACCTTACCGGTCAGCTACCTGTCCAGTAATCCCGGCCGTCACTCGGTGGTGCATCGTAACCTGAAACTCCGAGAAGCCACCAAGCCCGGGAAGAAATTCGCAAAGCGACAAGTGACAGGCTACATTAGGCCACTTTGTTGCCGGCCGACCACCGGCGTTTAGGTGACGGGTCGGATTCCGCCGCCAACAACACCCACGAAGGGGTTGCAAGAAGAAGCATCCTTTCTGCCCGTGTGCATCTCCTTCTTATTTGCGTTCGCTTCCCTCGCACGCTCGTTGCCCGTTTAAATGATGTCGTTTCTTACGACCGGCCAACGATCGGACCCGGTTTTGGGTCCGAAGCTTCAGGTCTCATCAGGTTGCCAAAGCTTCCGAATCCTGCAGAGCGATCGCGCTTAGGAAACCCCGAACCTGTCGGCGGCAGCAAGGATCACAGCGACGCGCCAGTGGCCCGTGTGGTCAGGGGCAAGGTAGCCGGGGGCCGCAGTTAGGATCGGTTCGGAAAGGTTCGAAAAACCCATTAGACCGTTACGGAAGAAGGTTGGCAAACAGGCGAGCAGCAAAACAACACACCAGCAGACCGGTGGAGACGATAATCATTACCCCGTTCGGCCGGCAGAGGTCCGAGGGTGAACACGGCGAGTCATCTCTCGTTCTCTTTCTCTCTTTCTTTGCGGTTTTCTCCCCCTAGCTCGTCCTGCAGTCCTCGCCCAAAATGGCATACCGGTAAGAGAGTGAAGCCCTTCGGAGGACGTTCTTCTCGCGGCCAAGATACTGACGGCGGTTTGTCCACACGGCCAAGGGCTGTTCCGGCGAACAAACAACGGCAACGACGAAGACGACGACGGCGACGGCGACAAAACCCACCCAAAAGCCACGGGCACGATTAGAAGAGCAAATAATTGTCCCGGGTGTTCCCGAGATTCCTCCCGAAACTCTCCCGGGGCCGGGACCGTGGGCATTATCGTGTCCAGGATTCGAGTTGCACCGTCTGTTGGGTGCCCCCTCTTTAACCGTCGGATGTGGAGTCGACAAACAGCAACGGGCGGGAACGAGCTTCTCGTTGACGGCGGTGGTCGCCGCGTATGTGCCGCCTTTTTGTTATTTCTATCGTTTCTCTCCCAAAAAAGTGTGGGGTCTTCGGCCGTTCCCTGGCCGGTCCTTCCATTTTATTTATTCACCAAACACGGCGCGTCCTTTAGTCGAAACTTCACGTCCGAGGTCCTTTAATCAGCGGAATTCCGAAAGCGAGTATCACGATTTTAAATTGACACCTTCCACACGAGCACACTAACACCGAGAACATCGGCCATTGTGCTGTGATGGTGGATGGGAAAAAGGATGCGATCGTGCGCAACATTCCTGGGCTCTCTCGGGGCTGTTTGCCTTTACGATCGGCACGGCACGATAAGGACAGCAGGACGCAGATCCTTGAGACCGTCCCCACACACTCACGCGCGATCACTCTCGATCAAAGGATGTGAATGGCGAGCCGGGTTTGTGACTTCCGAGAAGCATGATCGAGCACGGACACCGAGCGCTCTTCTTGCGTGTTCAATCAACACGCCATCAACACCGGCGTCCTCCGGAGTCGGGTTGATTTATTTCTCCCGTCATTAAGCGGAGTGTTTAATCAGAGGGCTGAAAGAGACCGCCACCGGTGAGAACCAGAGGTATCCTTGTGCGTGCGTGCTGATGCCCGCTACGAAACCAAGGTAAAGGACACACCATTGTCTGCCGACCGTTTGGCCGACTTCCTTTTGAAGCCAAAGTGGAATTCACGGAAGGGCACGTTTGTTTTTCCGCCACCATGTTTAAACACCGTCCATTTAACATCCCTGGGCCCGCTCAGTGGCTGCGTGGCCAAAAGGTGGTGGTGGCCCGTCGGACCCGCCGGACCCGTCGGGGAGAAGCAAGAGAATTAGCAGGTAAATAGTTTGTTCAAATATTTTTCACCACCGCCATCGGCTGGTTGGCCTTTTTTTCGAAAGGATGCTTAGACCCCTAGAGGGCAGCCCATTCATTGTTGCCACGCATTTCAAGTACCCCCACTTGGGCAGCAGCAAAAACCGGGCTGCGATCCTCCAGCGCACATTCCTGTGTCGCACCCACACGGCCACGCACAATTAAGTTGTTAGGTGAGCCGCTCTTCTTGCCCCATTAATGGTCGTTAGTTAGTAGCGCGGCACAGGGTCCCTTCTCCACCGGGGCCCGTTTCCAATCCGATCGGTCCGGTCGATAAGTGCGTTGCGTAGAAACGACTTCATCATGCTCATTTAGCCCCGGGATGTAGCGCCTCGTCTTTTTGGCCGAGCGATTATGCCCCAGCCTCGGCGACAGGCCCTGCCCCTGGCCGGTGGTGTCCGAAAATCACGAGCGAGCGAAATGGACGCAAACGCTTCGTTTCCTCATCCATCGGTTTGCGCGCTGACTCCTGCGGCAGTGCGGCACATCCGTCCCGTCATTAGGAGTGCTTTCCGGGGCGCTCTTCGGGCGCGCAGCCTATTAAAAAAGACAAACGGCCAGTCGGACCGCGCGAAGGACCCACCATAAAGAGGCTGCTCGGAAGTCCCTTCGCCCGGTTTGGGTTTCTACATTTTTTTTTGCCAGGTAAATCTTTGCCAGGCTCCGCCACGGTAAACGGTCTTCTGTGGCCCGTAATGTGGCTTGCTCTCCGTTTCGTTTCCGCTGGCGGTGTTTCTCGTTTCTCGTCCTTGTCCTGACCGGCTTCGATGGACCGGCGGCGCTGGCTCCGAATTGTGACGCAAAACCCCCGGCGAAGGAACCGGTGATGTTGACCATAAAAAGCGTCCTCGGCCGACGCCATCGCCACCTTTTTGCCGTCCGAAGTCCCGTTTGCCGATTTCAACACCCATCGTGCCACCGCGGCTTGAGGTCCTGGTCCCGTCCAGGTGGTGGAACGTCGGTGTTCCTGCGGCTCTCTCTGGTGGTGGTGGTGGGGCCCTCCTTTCGGCTCTCCACGAGTCATTGTGTTCTGCTGAGCTGAGACGTCGGACGGCTCATGCGGCTCGACGGTAGCCCGCCTGACGCGAACCCGGGGTTAGAAATGATTGTCTGCAACTTTTCGCTCCGGTAGCCCAGACCGGAAGGAGGTTCGCTCCTGTGGATCAGTTACCCCTTTCTGGCGTCTTCAAGGAGAGCAAACCACTCTTTCCTCGGCACGCTTCCAGAGGGGATCATTATTCGACTTCCCTGCGCCATCAAACGTAGCTCCTTCCGCAAGGCACCAGGGGAATGCACCGCAGGACGTGGGCCACCTTTCGTGCGTTTCGATTCGATCTGACGGACGGACGATGGTCCCCCCGGAGTAGCGCAACATCTGACGCGCAGGTTCGTTGTTGGAAGTTACTGACTCATAACAAATTGCTCCACAACTAGCTCAACCGGAGCGCCAGGGCACACTTCCTTCTTTCGGTGCGGGTCGCAGCGGGGACGGCAAAAAAACGTGAAGCAACGAACGAACGAGGGCAGAACTAATTTGTTGACATCTTAAGAAAGTGCTTCTGAAACAATGTGCCTGAGGCTGTCGGCAGCGGCGGTCCCTTCCGATCGTAACACGCCGAACACGATCGTCATCCTTCGCCCATCTGGCATCTGGTGGGGCCGTGGTAATGATGGCGTCTGGTGTACGTAGCCCGGCGGTTGACTCCTACTTTCTCGAAAACCATCAGCCTCGGATCGCTGATCTCGTTTGCTAGACGATCAACACTTGTTGATAGTCTAGGGGGTTTCCAGATGCGATACACCAAACGAGAGGCTTTTGTTTTAGCATTTCACACCGATGGGAAGAACGCACATCAATGCGCTATCTCTAATGCATCCTTTCCCGTAATTGTCTTCTCATGGTACGTCTCATCTAGCTCGCTGCTAGAATCGGGTTTGCCGGGTACTTGAGATTTTACCGACACCGGTTTCGGTACCCGGCGGCTGTTTTCCGACTTTTGCGTCTCCGGTACGATGTGGCCCCTGGGGGAGGGTGTTTTTGGTGCTTCTCAAACGACAGAGAAAGGCGAACGCATTCCGTTTGAAGTGCCTCGATCGACTTTTGGGCAGACCACGGGTAGAGAAATGTTGGTCCGTTAGGTCAGGTCTTTTACAACGGCGTCCAGGCACTACGTAAAACTCCACGTGAGCTCTCACATGAGCCGGTCCTGGTCCTAGAGCTGGTCCTCCCTCGTGTCAACTTTCCCGGCCACACGGGCGTGAATGTGATGACAATGCCGTGCGATCCTCATTCAAACGCCATTCGAAAGTCAGTATGGGTTCGTGTTTTTATTGTGGCACTCGAGGCCTTCCAAAGGATCTCCAGGACCAAGCTTATCGGTCAAGGTTGTCAAGCCGCGCCGTGTCCTGCCGTGGCGGTACCTGAAACGGATCGGCATGGGATGAGAATGCTAAGGAAACCGACCGGGACATAATTATGTAGACCTCTTGAGTAGAAAATATTTCACACTTCTAATGCTGATGCCCACGGCAAGTTCTGGGGTCGCTGCCAAGCCGCACATACGCTCACACACGCGCCCGGACTCTAATATGCAGAACACATTTCGACGACGTCGCCTGACCTTGAGGATGTGTTTCACTGAACTCCACTTCGCGGCTCGCCACTCCACCCGAGGGGCTCAGGGCGCGATTTGCCTCCAGTTCGCGATCGCTTCTATCTCCCTGTGTGCCTGTGTTCGTTGGGGATATTTTATTATTTTATTTAGTGTTTTTTTTCTGCTCTGCCCGTTGCCGCCGCTTGCGCGTTTCCTTTCCGCGGCCAACACTAACTAATCAATCCACATGGCGGCGGATGTCTTGGAATGGAATGGCTCGGGTGCGATAGATAGTGGTCAACGGCGCACCGCACACACTTTGCGCTTCACACATTGTTGGAGAGCGGAACACTTGACACCCGACGATCAGCCGGGGCTCGGTGGTGGCCGTAAAACGTGATAGAGAGATAAAGTAATTTAAAACAGCGCTCGAGGCTGGGGCTGAGTTCCGCGTAACAGAAATCCACCCTTTTTACGACGCTCCTTCACGCACGGTTCAAGCGCGGGTTTGCTCCTGGGCCCGGACGATAGGTGCGCCACGTCACGCGAGCGCGAAGCCCTAGAGGATTACAAAATCATTCCGGGGGTCAAGCAAAAAGCGGCCCGTGGTGCCCTTCGCCAGGAGTAGCTCAGCACAAATCGGTTTGATATCTAATAACCACTTGAATTTGCGACCCCCCACCACCCCCCCTCACAGACGGTGGAGGAGATGTTGAGCCAGCCGGCGGACAGGAACACTTCAATTCGATGGAGCTGAAAAACTTCTAACACGCGTGCGTTTTTTTTTTTTTTCGCCACTCCGTAGCCTTGTCCAGCCGAGGTTTTTGGGCTCGTGTATGGCCATTATTGCGTTAAACGGAACGCAAGGTTGTTGACTGGGGCACGGGCCCCAGCATCCCCCTGGCCGGCCGCGCTCCTTCACCCGCCCGCCGGTACCTGCTGTGTGGGAAACGATTTCCGAATTTATGAATGGTGCGGCAAAAAATTAACATATCTTACGACCGACCGACCGTCCCGCCGGACCCTACCTAGATCCTGCGTCGCACGCGGGGTGGCACGCAACATTGGGCATCGGTGGATGGTGGATCCTTAGCCGGTGGTCGTCGCTTTGTTTACAAATCGCCCCTCGCGGCCCTCCACCGAGGCCTTTCCGAGGCCACGACCGCATCGTCTTAATGATCGTGCTCGCGTCGCGGTTTAGCGGCGATCGCACGCACACAGGCGTACCGGCACATCCGCTCGCGAGATTCACCCA
Organism: Anopheles bellator; assembly: GCF_943735745.2. Classification (NCBI taxonomy): domain Eukaryota; kingdom Metazoa; phylum Arthropoda; class Insecta; order Diptera; family Culicidae; genus Anopheles; species Anopheles bellator. The sequence goes on along the minus strand of NC_071285.1, from coordinate 15,404,417 downwards.
GCGGATCGGTGACGGAGAAAATGCCCGGTCCAAGTGAGTCCTGATCACCAGCAACACGAATTAGGATGACCGTTTTGCCGTGTTGGTTCGGACACTCTAATTGAATCTAATAATTATCTGCCCGTTCTTCGGCCCGTTCCCTGGTGATCTGTTTGACCTGATCGGTATGATCTTGGTGAGATCGGTGTGATTGTTCGTTGTAGTAACGAATAGGTTACAAACAATTAGGGTCGTACGTACTGTGATGAGGGCTATCGTTGGGAAGCGGGAACTCGGTCGCAAATTGTTATCGCAAAAAATTATCCAAATCACGCTGTCACTGAATGTATGCATAAAGTTGGAAACCGAGCCAAAATATCAAACGGTTCGTTGCTGCACAGCGCGCACATTAAAGCATTTCTGCACATTCCAAATAGTAAAAATGTCTCCAAATAGAAAAAAAGGCCTTAACAAGGCTTCGGATCGATGTATTTCGGATCGTCATTAAACATCTAATTTAGTTATTATTGTTGCTTTTTGCTTTCGATGATTTTGCTTTCGATGATTTTGCATTCGATGATTTTGCATTCGATGATTTCCAAGCACGAAACGAGAGAGAGAGAGAGAGACGGAGCAACTTTATTCTCCCTTTCTCACTCTGCGTTCCCATGGTGTTGGTGCAAACCAGGCCAGGGTCAGGTTTGTCATCAGGTTTGAAGGTTCAAAGTGACGTTCAAAACGGTTGGGATTCTCAGGAAACAGCAGACACCTTTTTCTTTCTTAACTTTTCCAACCAACCGCTGCTGCGCGAACACCGTTAAAATTAAAATTCGAGCAAGAACGAATAAGAAAATTTGAGAACTTCTCGTCGCTCAAGCTCGCTACAAAAGGTGTTTGTTTGACTGAAAACTGCAACAAGAGATGAAAGAAGCTTCAGGCTCAACACCTCTGTAATCTAGATAATAACAACAATCCACCGCGCAGTGTCGTTAGTTTAACTGTTAGTGGCCCGAAACACGCTGATCTGCCTTACCTAGTGAAGTCACTTTTGCCAAGTGCCGGTATTATCCGTCGAACAATAGCACCGATATCCGGGTGCCGGGAGATTACGGTATCAGCGCCCGGAAGGCTAGTGATTGTGAGGAAAAAGTGTTGCCGAAAACGTTGTCCACCACACGCAGAGTGTAATAATGGGAATCGGAAGGAAGTAGATCGACAGCGGTTCCTTCCGGCCAGTCACCCAATTTGCGCACACCGGATGCGGACGGGCTGATAGTGCCGATCGGGGTACGGCAATATCGCTCGCTGGGATTGCAACGAATATGAAGGAATTTTCGACGACGTAATTCGGTCTAGACCCGTGTCTAGTGTGCGTGCGCTCCACGACAGCACATTTGTTGCGACGTTTCCGACATTGGACAGGTAAGTCCCCTCACCGCCGGGTGCCATCGGGGGTCGGAGCCGGGGTTTTAAAACCCCGTGGCCGTGCACACAAATACGCTCGCACCTCACGGTCAGCCGGCCGGCCGGCCGGCGCCGAATACAAAGTGTCAACGAGCTGCGGGCGCACTTCGACACGTCGAGTCGCGATCCGGTGGAATCGGTACGCACGCGCGCCCCGTTTCCGTCCGATCCAGACACGCGTGAGACGGGGTGGTCGCACCGCAGGAAGGTAAAAATCCGCCACGAAAAACAATACAAGAGCCGCTTTTTGTTGTTGCTTTCTGCGTGATCGGCTCTCGCTCACCCCGTTCGTGCGTCGTGGAATACATCGAGTGTGTGGAGTGTTTTTGCTCGTGGGCCTAAGGTAGGAGGTGGCGGTGTGGCCACGACACCGGCTTTTGTATGCGACTCGCCAGCAGTAGTAGTAGTAGTGCGGTCCCATTTTCGGTCCGTCAATTTGGTGCCGGCCCGACCCAGAACGGCTCTCCGGGGCCCATCTCGCTCTGATAGCGCACCGATAGCGCGGCGCCCGAACACGAATCCGACCGAAACCGGACGAGCTGAAAATTGCCCGAGCCCCATGATTCAGAGTAACGGGACTTTTTTGAAAACGCCATTGTCCCGTGTGATCGACCGGCCCCGTGTCCTTGTGTCTATTGTGGCCCCGTCCTGTTTCCCATGCTCTTCGTTCCGTTCTCTCTGTCTAGCTTCTGACTAATCGGCACACACATTCCATATACTCCACAGCACAGGCAACGAAGCTGCAAAATTGGACTTTGGAGTTTGGCGGATCTGTCTGTTCCGAGGGAGAGTACGATCGGTGGTGAAATCATTTGCCCGTGGACGTCAGCCGCGACACCACACACAAGAGCCCCACAGGAGTGACCGGAATCCTTCGGATAAGGGCTTAGTAACAACGAGTGATTTTTGTGAGATCGAGTAAAAAAAAAAACTATCGCGAAGAAGTTCCCCACAATTTCTCGCGAAAAAGACTGAAAGGGACAGAACAGTGAGCCTGTGTCAGACGGAGTGAGTAGCAAAAAGTGAACAGTGTGCCCGCGCGTGTGTATGCGTTGAGCTCAGCGCCCGCGGACGTGCCTGAGCCCGACGTTCGAGGAAGAAAAAAGAAACAATCACACTGCTGTGGATTGCAAAGGCGAAAAACGCAATTTTCGGCCATCTTTTAGTGTCCCCCGGTAGTGTGTCCCTCTGCTGTAACCACCATGGCACCGCAAGCTGAAACGGGAACGACCGTGGTGGAGGGCAACGTGGCCGCCACAGCCGTGACTTCCGCCGCCGTTGGTGGCCCGGGGATGGCCGGCGCCACCACGCCCGCCCTGCCCGGTCCCACGCCCGCCCAGTCCGGTATCAATCAGCTGTCCTGCGAAGAGAGCATGTACGAGGAGACGGGCAGCCGGTTGGCGGAACCGGACCACCATATGATCACCGACGACCGTGTCATCCGGAACCTGCTGTTACTGCAGCGGCTCACGATACCGGAGTGCAACTACTTCCAGGAAAAGCAGCAGGACGTGAAGCCCCACATGCGCAAGATCGTCACCACGTGGATGCTGGAGGTAAGGGGGGGACGCTCAGGGGCACACGGGGACGGCTTTCTTTCCTTGCAGCTCTGCCATCCGATGTTGTTGCAGGTTCCCTTTAAAATTTAAAACCCACAGCACGCGGTGCACGGCGTAAAAACTCCCACCCATCGCGCCCTCAATCGGACAGACCGTGGCCGTCTCTCGGATTCGCGCAGAAGTTAGATACGGGATGGTTTATTTATTAGTTTTATTTTCGCGCTTCGGCTGCTTCGGTGCGCCGTGTTTTTGACTTATTTGGTTGCCTCTTGTAGGATGGACCCAACCGGGTGCGGGCCCAAGAGGTGGTGCGGTGGGCGCGAGAGCACGGTTTTAAAGAGCTCCGCGGGAGCATTGACTCTTGCGTTACGCCGGTTGCGTACACGCGCACACAGGCTGACCATGTAAACCGCGAACCCCCGGCCGTCTGCCTGCCCGTGGCCGTGGCTCTGTGTGCGAATTTTCGGCAATCCTTCTCTCCTTCTTGCTCTCTGCCTCTGGGGGCTTCTAATAACATTGCTTCTTATCTTTCTCTTTTTGTGCTCGTGATCGTCGCCGGCCGGCCGGCATTGTTCCACCACTACCACCACCCATCATGACGACGTGATCATCATCATCGCTTTCCGGCCGATCGTGGGATGGTGACACGCGCCCCATCACGACGATCACGGGTGGCCGTCACGCCGTCATCCACAACAACAACCGTCCCAGGTTTGCGATGAGCAAAAGTGCGAAGAGCAGACCTTTCCGCTGGCCGTGAATTTCTTCGACCGCTTCCTGTGCGTCCTGCGGATCAATCGCTACCACCTGCAGCTGCTCGGATGTTGCGCCCTGCTGCTGGCATCGAAAATTCGCCAGTGTCAGCCATTAACGGTCGATGTGCTGAGTGCCTACACCGACCATGCGGTTTCACCGGATCAGATAAGGGTAAGTGTCGTCCCTCCACTCCCAGCCAGCCCTGTGGGGGCCACCGCGAACATATTGGGTGCTCACATAAGTGTGTGTCCCACAGAGCTCTTCGGTTTCTGGTTGCCCTCTCGGGAACTTTCGTATGTGGCTGACACGCTTGGATGTGTGTTTTGTATGTACTTGGCGAGCGGGGCCAACCTCCTCCACCATCTATATGTATAATGTGCACATACATAATGCGTTTATTTTTGCTCCTTCTGCATTCCTTCCGCGACCTGATCGCCGTCGCCGTCTGTTGGGGCTCGCGAATTCTCCGCACCACTCGCGGCCGGCCACCCCGTTCGGTTTGGAGAGTTCCAGCACACGACTTTGGTTCTCAGCATTCTTTAAAGAGATTCTTTTTTTTTTTTGGGGTGGTATGTTTGCAAATTGACTCTACCCGCGCGAAGTTGCGCGATCGCGCACTTCTCTCTGTGTGTGCGTGCGGCGGTAGACAAAGTGGCGTAAGTGATGGCGAAAAGAGGAAATGGCGAAAAATAGCAGAAAATAGCGAAAAAATTAGAACCGGCCACATATACACCATAGCAGCTATAACGCAGGTCAAGTGAGCAGTGGCGCGGTTCGCAGGCCTTTTTTTGCGTAGCACTTTGTGTGGCCTCCCAATCTTCACTGTTGGGACTCGCATTTATTTTCCTTTTTCGCTTCATTTCGTTCCGCCCCTGGGCCTGCGCCTGTATGCGTGCGTGCGTGTGTTCGGAAGTGGGGCCTTAAATCATGATGATGTCTGCCTGCCCACTTCTGCGCACCGAATTCGACCAATTTTGCAATCGCGAAAAAATCGATCCCGCCACGGATCGCGGATTTGCGGTTGGAGAGAAACCACACAATTGTTTCCAGTGGCCCGAGCGAAACGAATCACAACTCGCGGTGATCGTTGTGTGGATGGAACTATAAATTATTGTCGGACTCGGAATCGATCGCGCCAAACACCACGGTGCGTAAGGCACGCGAAATTGAGTTCGGTTCAGTGGGAAGAGACTAATAGGGGGCTGGGAAGGTCCGAAGAACTTCCAGCAGACGGGTTATATCATGCTTCCGGTTGGTGAGCTGGGGAAAAGCAGAACACGCGCCACGCCGAGATCCGATCGTGTTGGAAGAAATGAAAATTTCTCCTTCTGTAATTAATATCCCGTGAAGGGCAGAAGGTCCCCATCCTGTCTCCCGGATTATCTCCCGGTGTTGGCATGTGACTCTGGCCACAGTTAGCCCCGGCCTCTCTCGAAGGTTTCGGTGAAGATCCTGCTCGTTTGTACCGTACCGTTTTGCAACCCTCGGGCGCGCGAGCATCATCGTCGCCAATTTGCTAGATAATTGGTGAAAACTACCATCAGACGGTCCGGCCACCAATTTGTGGCACCTTCCGTCGGTGGAACGCACTCGAGAAGGATGGAGGAGCGATCGTCAACGGACCGGAACCGAGGAAACGATCTCTTTGCTCGTCAAGTGGGGTGGCCCCAGAAGAGATATACGGAAGGGGGGATAAAGGGGAGCCACCTCTTGGCCAGTGGTTGTGTTTGTGTGCGTCGCGGTGATACGGATTCGCGCAACACGCAAGCAACATAAAAAGCGATGGGCACCAACCACCACCCCCCCAGGGGTGTAGGGGATATGGTCATCGGTGTAACGACGTCACCTTGAGGGGGGGCCTTAAAGGGGTGGTGGTGGCTGCTACACACCTCAGGAAGCAAGGAAGGAAATAATAATAAGCTCTCGCCTGCTGACCAAATAGTGTGGCGACCCCACGGTCACTACACTCTCCCTCTCTCGCTCTGTGGGGCCAGCGGATTTGTAGAACCGACGGGGCGATGGCGGGTGGGATTATGGTGTGTGGCCATTTAAAAACCACACACTCTTCGCTTTTCCCTCCTCTCCAAGCGCCATTTAAATACCGCCCCGTCGCCCCAGACACGGTACCCAACTAAAGCTCAGCGAGGAGCGGCTCTCTCCGTCTTCTAGGATGGGTGGGTGTGCTGCTGACCGCGCGCCCCACGCGGCCTACCCCAGGAAGGAGGAAAGTTAATGCCGTTCAACTCTCGCTCGCTGGCGGTGCATTTAAAAACCACCACACTTGGCCCTCCGTGTAGGCTCCGTCTGAAGGAAGTCTGTCTGTGGGATATGGGTATTATGGGTGTGCGTTCTTGCGAAAAGATGACGTCCGCGCCACTCACTCATTGACGCAAACGTGCGCATAAAATTTGCAAACGGCCACACCAAATTCTCTCACACCGCGCACCGCGGGTCAGGGCCCTCTAGCTCTCTAGCTACGGGATGCTGTCGTCTGGAGAGCACCGTCTGCTTCTGCTGGGCCATCATCTTTTTTGCAGAACAAGAACCGGAGAACAGAACAAACGTTGAAATCCGACCATATTTCCCACGCTTCCGCGGCGCAAAAGACGGCGCCGCACTGCTGCTGCTGCTGTGGTCTGGTGTGTTGGCCAAATTAGGATGGACAGACTCTGAGGCTCTCCCTCTCTCGCTCTCTGGTGGTGGTTTGCTGTGTGTCCTAAAATGGGCTTAATTAAACAAATCCTGCTGCTGCTGCTGCAGTTCGTTTGCAAAATTCTCCCCCCAGGGGAAAGGCTCTCTCTCCCGACCCTGACTCGACGACCGGAAAGCGAGCGGGGCAGTGGAAAGTGTCACGAAACGTGTCTGTGCGCCATCATCTCATTTTGCGTGCGGTCTCCTTTTTTGCGGCCGCCACCGGATGTCTGACGCCCGCTAATCCATCATCGTGCTGCGTGCCCGAAACGGGGCCCAAAACGGGGCCCAAAACGACGGAATTTTCTGGTGGTGGTCCCGAAAGGATGGCGCACACACAGGTTGCCTGCGCATAAACATCCTGCGCGGGCGCGCGCGCGTCCTTCGGCCCCGACCCCCGGGTAATACGATATCAATCAAAACCAATTAAGCGCAAAATTTTCTTCGCTCTGGACATCGCCCACACCCAACGGGAGGACACACGGAGGGGGGCCCGTATTGTGTCAGCAGCATCAGCGAGGGGAGGACATTATTTTGGGCGATTCGGAACTCGTGCCCTCGTGTGTCATCCTGCTCCCGGCCACACCCGCAAGGAGCGCGCAACCGGATGAAGACAGGCGGCGGCGACGATCACGGGCGCGCTGCCGTATCCATCTTCATCAGAGAGCGTGTGGCGCGCGGCGGGTGATCTCGGTAGAAGCGCCAATTTTGCGCCGGATCCCCCCCCTCGCCCAAACAAATTCACTTGCAGTTTCGAAGGTACCGGGGGTGGGCGAAACCGGGGGGCGCGATCGGTCGGTCCCTCTGTGTTCTCACTCTCGGGGTCTGCGGGAAGGCAAAAATGATTTACATTTATTGTGTTGCCGGGCTCTGTGGGGCGTGGTGGTGGTGGTGGCGGCAGCGAACGCCCATTCTTCTTCGGTAACGCCACGCCACGCCAGCTTCTCCGCGGTTCCCCTTTCCCACCAACCACCCTTCTGAGCCAGTGTGCGTGCGTTGGAGCCCCAGCGATCTTCCAAGCAGAGCTGCCGGGTCCGCCGCGCTCTGGTACTTTTCTCAATGAAAAGAGCGGGACGGAGAAGGAAGCGTAAAATCTGGCGCGCTTCAACAGGCAGTTGCGCCAACCCGGCCCCGTTCCCCCCGCCGGTTCCGATCCCCGGTGATGTTTTATTGCAAACGCTCTAAACGCTCCTCATTTTAGGGGTTCCCGCTTCTTCAAGAGGCTTCTCCGATGCTGATGGTGCTGCGCCCTCCACGGCCACGAAAATAACAACACCTACTAATTGGGCATTAGGATTTGTAGCCTTGTGCTTGTTATGTGGCCCCGTGGGGAGCCCCGTGTTGCGATGTTTAGTGTATCGTCTTTCAAACTCCCCCCACCGGGGACGAGGTCACCACCACCAACCCAGCGCGCACCGGATGTGGTGATGCTCGGGCTCGTTCTGAAGAATTTGAAACCTGATTCAGACGGAGCCGCGCAGCACCAGCCCCCGTCGCAAGATCCTTGTAGTTGGCTCGCGCACAATCTGTGCCGCGCTAATCTGTATCCGCAAGATCTGTACCGCGCCCCCATGATCACTAGTCTCCTGTTGCCGGCTCCTTTCGACCTTCCTTTCGCGCGGCGGCGACGGCGGCAGCAGCTCGCGCAAAGTTCGTGATGAAGCGCTCGAATTTCGGCAGCGCGCTCTGGAATCTTGACCCCGTCTGTCCTTTCTGGCGATCGCCGCGGTCCGGTTTTGTTGCGGATCTCTCCCCCCGGCTCCAAAGTATCCTGTGTCGTGTCCCCCCCCAAGGAGAGGTAGTTTGGTTCCTTTCTTCCTTTCGGTGGTGAACCCTTTCGACCAACAGGCCCGATCTCTAACGATCGGGCTTCTCTCTGTGGTCTCCTCTTGCTCTTTGTGGTTGGTCTCTTCTGCGGTGTGTGGCGCAAAGGACCACCGGAGCATAGTTTTGTCCGCGGCCTCGCGGGAAACACAACCACCTTCGGTGAAGGAGCAGATCCTCACACATATACACGGGTACCACCTTCCAGACATCGACGGCGCGATGGTGGTGCACTCTCTCCAACGCAGATTCCAATGCACCCGGGGTGGGGTAGTGGTGGAACCCGGGTCGCGGCGGCCACCCGGTATGTGTCGAGTGTTGTGTGATCAGCACTGTGTGATGGAGAGGCAGGCTGCAAGGCGACGGCCAAGCGCGCGCGCGCGCGCGCAAAAACACACAACAAACACAATGCCTTGTTGGCCAGGCCACTGCCGCCGTGTGGTGACACCACCAGACATACCGGGAACCCCCCCAAAACCACCCTCCCCCCCCCACACCAAAGCCAGACGGACAGACGGGGACAGAAAGAGAAAGGTGCCCGTCGTCGTCGTCGGGGCCGCGCAAGCGAATTAGAGAGCGATTCCTTCCCGTGGGGCGCGGAGAGGACACCGCCCGAGATTCGCGCGCAAAGGAGATGGAGCCAAGCCCGCGCATCAGGTTCTGGCGCGATCGCGCGCGCAAAATTCTGGAACTGTCACGGGGAGAGAGCGAGAGAGTGTAGCGAGCCCCACCAGAAATTCCTTTCGTCTGTTTCCCAGAAAGACCAGGGAAAGACCATAAAAAATACAAAACTCCAGAATGAATTGGCCGTGGATGGGCTTGGCGGTGACGGCAGAGGACGGAGAGAGAGAGATGGTGGTAGGACACAAGCACGCACGTTGGTGGAAGTGTGACAGAAGATCGAGGATTCCAGAGGCGCGCACGCATCCCGACCGAATCCCGGAGCGCCCGGAGTTAAACTGGGCATCTTCTTTCGCGCAGGCACTTGTTCTTTCTCTCCCTCTCTCGGTCGACCACTGCCTGCCCTGTCCTGTCCTGTGTGCGTTGTGACCGTTTCCTTGCCATTCCACAGCGCGCGCGGTATGCTCCTTGGCTCTCCCTGGCCAGTGCGTGTGCTCACTCGCCCGGGAGTCCTCTCGCTGATCCTCGCCGCCGCCGTCGCCACCGCCGCCGCGACCAGAGAAGATCCTGAAAAATGAGTTTACAACATTTTCACACGTTATTCAATCGGTTTGAGGACGAACGGGGGACGCAGAGACGGTGGCGGCGGCGGTTGGGTGAAGGCTGGGCTTCCTTTGGACCGTTCCGCGATCCATCGTGTGTTGTTTTACTGTTCGTTATTTCGTTGTTTGCTGCTGCGCCTTGTCTCTCTCTCTCTCTCTCTCTGTCCGTTCCTTCTCCGTTGGTCGGTCATCCGGTTTTGGCCTTTTAAAAAAATAAAATATGTGCCTCCTTCTTGTTGTTGCCTTGTTGCTGAGTTGTTGGTTGTGATAGTTTTTGTGCCTTTTTTGCGTACTTTACTCGCTTTTTGGCTGCTGGCTCGTCTTCTTCTTCTTCACCCTTCGCCGGCTTCTTCGCCGCCGAGAAGTGGTTCTGTCGGTGCGCCTTTTTGGCGCGTTCTCTTTGCCTCCTTTACCTTCGGGTTTCTTGCCGGTGTCTGGTGTGTTGTTTGCCGATCTGCGCACACTTCTTCTTCACGCTCCGCGCGCTGTTGTTTTGGTGCTGCAGCATTCCCTCTCCGTCTCTGTCCCGATCGTGTCGATCCTGCTGATCCTCTGGCTGCTGTAGTTTTTTTTCCGTTTCGGTCCTCGGTCGCGCGGTATCTTTTGGTATTCCGAAGAAGGCGAGGATCGTTTTCCAGTTAGAAGTTCGCTCTTTAAATGGACTCGCCTTTGGTCGCTGCGCGCTGCATGCGCCGCTGTCCCCGTGGAAGGATTTTTTCGGTTTCGCACACATACACGACGCAGGCCACAAGGGCCCGGTGGGCCCTTCCGTTGTCTCCTCATTCACATCTTCTGTTTAATGTTTAATGTTTAAGGTCGAGCTCTCGTGGGGGGAGAGAACAGCAAAGAGATTCACCCCAAAAAATTCGGAACGAAATTTCGCAACGAAAAAGAAGGCAAGGAAGACGGCGGGGTCGGCTCGATAAAAATGTGAATGAAGAGCCAGAACCCCATGAGCTGAGCGTGCGCGCGACTTCTTCTCGTGAGGATCATCCTCGTCGTTGTCGTCGCCATCGTCACGGTGGTAAAGAATTGAAGGTTAGAACGCGAAGATAAGACGTTCGGCCGACGGAACGGGGCACAGGATGTGTGCGACGCCGTGATGGCACTTTGAATGAATCTTTCGGCATCGGCGCGCGAGAAGAGATGTCTCAACTCTCTCTGCCTCCATCGGCCTTAAAGGCGGCCCCAAACGAAAGAGGTTGGCAATCGGGCGGGGTGAATTCTCTTATCGCCAGCAGCATCCGAATGTGTGTGTTGGTGGTGGCCATTTTATGGGCCACCACACACAGAGGCCCCTTTTTTTACGATTTCCACGAAGTCTGTTCGGGGGTCTCCACGAAGAAGAAATTCAAGTCTTTGGCGCCGAAAATGCTATGACGCCTTCGCCTCATTTGCTTTGCTCCTTTTGGCGGGACAGAAACGGCAAAGGAGAACCGCAAGGGGTAGAACCCCCAGCCAGTGCTTCTCCAGCCCACCACCGCCACCACCACCACCGGCAATGGAATGTCGTCTCTCCCGTGTGTTCTCACTTTTTTGGCGGTCGGTTTGCGTGCTAAACCGCCCGCCCGCCACCCGCAGCCCGTTACGGCGGCGCGCGGTTCCTGTGGGAAGATCACGGGAGTGAAAGAGAGATCGAAATCTCGGTGAAAGAACACACCATCCCGGCGGTGGTGCTGATATGTCCTGTGGTGGGGAGTTTCTCGGCCTGGACCGCCGTGGGCTCGCTCCCCGAAAAAGGAAGACCTCCTCGGTGGCGGTGGTGTGGAACTTGTTGCCGTTGCCGGTTGGCTCCTTCGCCGATTCGTGTGTGTGCGTTGGCCTTTATAGGGCCCTCCGGCGGCCCTCCTTGGGAACCGGAGCGAGCGCCGGCCCTGCTGGTCCTGGGCGCTGCGACCGTGTTACCTGTTATCTGGCCGAGAGATCATCAATCAAATCGCAACGGAGCAACGGACCGCGCGCGGCCACTTGAGAACGAAGCTTTTTAATTTTTCCTTAAACATTGTCCTTTACAGTTTCTCGCCCCCTACGAGATCGCCGCATTCTGCGCCTGGTGCTGGTGCTGGTGGTGGTGGTGGTGATCTGTTGCCTGGTGGCTTTTGCACCTTTGTCTGCGTTTCGGCAGGGTCCGACTCCGAAAAAAGGGCGCCCCGCGGGTGTGCGGGCGCAGAATTTGATCGGTCGGCGGCGGCGTCAGGATGCCGCCTGAGTGCCCTGTGTGTGACCGACCCGGTCCGAAAAATCGAATTTCTCGACCGTATCGAAAGGAGCACCACCGGACACACGATGGCGCAGAAGGAAACGGTGGACCTCTCCTTGTGGTGGGACCGTTTCAGTTTTTGCTTGCGCGCACCACTTTGGCCCCTTTTTTTTGCTCCTTACACACCCCCGAAGAGTTGGTCAGTCGAGGAAGGTGCGCACAAAAGGAGGAGCTGCCTGCGCATTCCCTTTAGCGCCTTCCCTGAAGGATGGAAGACCATTTGAAGGAGCGCCGCAAAACAAAAAATGGAACAAAAACACGATCTCTTGAGAATCACGCACGGCGCGGCGAGCTGTTCTCTGTTGCTCTGCTCTAGGGCCCCAGGAAGCTGTGTGGCAGAAGGGGGCGGCCCTGTTAGCTTTTGTATGTCCAAAATAGCAGCGCGCCCGGCGATTTATTTTTAAAAGGCGCTGGGCTTCTTCTTCTGCCGAGGACGCCGCCGGGTGCTGGGCGCTCGGCGATGATTTGGTTAAATTCTCTGATTTCCGTTGCTATAAGGATATCTTCCCACAGCGGCACACTCGTTAATCGGGATGTGGCGCGGCGGGAAGGACAGAACAGCGGGAGAGACCGTCCGCGGACACGCAGCGCAAAGAATGGGCCTTCATAATCATTAGGAGAGCCCCGGCACTCCAACAACAACGACGACGACGACGAGTTGCTGAGGAGGGATGATTTGGATTCAGCGATTATGAAACTTCCTTTTCATTATGGTTTTTTGCCGTACGGAGAGAGCCGTTCGACAGGTTCCAATCGCGCGCGCGAACAAGACGCAAAAAGGCAAAGTGGCGGTCGATCCTCGGACTCGGACGCTTGATCGGCCCACAGCATCCTTGAGGAAAGGGTGGTGTTTGGTAGCCACTAATCCCGCGTGCCGCCGCCATGAATGCGCAATGAGGCGCAAATAGGTCCAGCAAACAATTCATCATCAGCCAAAGCCGCGACCCGACTCTCGTTCCTGGGAAACAACATGGCTATTTGCTTCCCGGGTTCCCTGGCCCGCGGACACAAGGAAGCGGCGCAGGGCATAGGGATCAAGGACGACACTAAAAGTGTCCGCAAGCCGCGCAGGATACGACGGTGCGCGATGACCGACACGACGCGCCCGAACCCCCGTACATGATCGTAGGAAGGAAAAACAAAGGAGTGTCCTCGGCCCAGAGCGAGCGACAGAGAGACACTCCCAGGGTCGAGAAGATATTAATCAATCAAAACCCTCCGGAGAGGCGACGGGACTGATGGTGGCCACCGCTGCTGTAAAAGAGGATGCTGTGGCCAAACGGCAGGAGGGTCCGTTCGGGGACCGGGACCAAACCCCCGGGACAGCACCCTGTCCTGTGGGGTGAGCATTCGATTTATTACGGCCTATAATTTTGCGGTCAGTCACAGACAACGGCGAGGGACCTCACCACTCGATCCGCGCGCTCCGGGTTGTTACAACATATTTGCATAACCTCAATTGACCGATGCCGATGCGGCAAGACACGAGACGTGAACAACCATTAAAAGGCGCAACGTATAAAACGGCATCGCGCGCCGCTGCTGCACCCGGGAAGAAAAGGAACCCCAACGACGTCGTTCAAACAATTTAACGGTTTTTCCCCCTGCAGTCACCATTCCGTCAGTGGGCCGCGCAGACAGAGAAGTCGTGTGGCCTAGGATTACGATTACGATCGTGGTGCGCTAGAGCGCCACATGCTCCTCGGGGGGCCGGGACGCGCCTTCGCACGCGCGCGCGTTTCACGATCGACGGGGCACGAAATTTATGCAACAGAAAACCGTGCTCCTTCTTCGCGTGGTCCTTGAGCCCCCCATCAAGGAGGAGGACAGTGCATCCTTATTGGCTAAGCCACGTTCCAGAATAAATTTACGGTGTTGCGTCGACTAGGGTCTTAAAGAATTAATTATGGTTTATTGTTCTCCGTTCGTTAAAAAAGTAAAGGCCGTGTGCAGATGGCTCGTGTGTCACGAAAGTTGGCACATGGCGGACGCACGCGCATGATGTCCTTAAAACGGGTGTAATGTTCCAGTTTTATTAATAGCTTCGTTTTTTTTTCTCTCTCGCAGAGCTGGGAGTTGCTGTTGATCAGCAAACTCGAGTGGAACATCAACGCCGTGACGGCCTACGACTACGTCGATCACATCCTGGAGCGTGTGAAGTGGGGCTCGGACGACTCCCGGCTGCGCGAGCACGCGCACACGCTCATCCACGTCTGCAATACGGGTAAGTAGTGTGATCCTTTCGTTTATCTGATCGTCGCTTACGCGGACAGGGACCTCATAATTAGCACGACTAGGTGTGCATTTCACGAGGTTCTCCCCCCTATAGGACATCCTTTTTCCGTGTTATCTCCGTTCGAAAACGGACAATTTGCCAACTGTCGCAGTGCTGAAGTTTGTGACAGACTTCTCGCAATCGAATGTGTCGCCCGGTTTAGGGAACGCTCACCTTTTGGGTCTCTTTTTTCGAGTTTTTATTGTAGAGTTCGCCGGATGATGCAGTTGTTCGGGTCCGCGCACCGCACAATTGATTCGTCAAACTCGGGACACCGAGAGCAGGGTGATGAACGTCGTTCAGAGATGGCAGAAAGAGTGTATTCCCCGGTGCGCACCCCATTTATTGTTGGCTGGATCCTCTGGGGCGCACAGCAGAGAGGTCCCTAATTCGAGGTCATTTTCATAAAATTCCTCTCTGCAAGTCGTCGCGACGACCGACCGACCGTCCGACCGTTTATTGCTCTATCAAGAACCAAGGCGCGCCCGGCCAAGCTGGATATTTGATTTTATTGCCACAGCCACAGAGCCAACCCAACATCATCCATCCGTCCCACCGTTCGTCGTGGTCGTCTCACCGGCCGATCCTTCGCGCAAATGCCAACGGCGAGAGCGGAGCACTCTGGCATCTTTTAACGGCTCTCCGCGGTGTGGTGCCGCGCCGGTGTAACAGCGCCAAACGGCGCGAAGGACCAGCCGTCGATCGGCCGGCGACGACGACGGCGAGGACAATTATTCTTCGATTTCAATGCCAAAGCCACCGCGCTCACGACGACGACCAAGACGGACGGTTTTGTGGTGGAGGGTAGTTATGCTGTTGCTGGCTGCCTCGCTCTCTCGCTGTGTGTCGAGAGCCAACCCCATTCCTTCGGGCGGAATCGCACGGCACGACCGGCGATGGAATCTCAATCCCTCCCCCCGGCTTGCTCTGTCGCTCGGCCATCTCGTTCCGCCCCGCGCTCTTGGTGGTACCGTGCAGATTCGGGGATATTTAAATTCAAGGTTACCGCGCGGTGCGCGAGAAGAAGCCGCGTTTTAAGAGCACAGCGAACCCGGCCGATGCTTGAACAGGAGGACCGCGATGGGGTTGTTGCGGAAGCGGGCCAGATTCCTTCTCCGGCGGCGGTGTGTGTGCGTGTCTCCGTTAGGGTATGTTAGGTAAGCGCGCGGCCACCGCAGCAGGGACACGTTCTCCGAGCACGGCTTTCGGCGGCAATAGAGAGCCACCTATCAAAGAGAGGAGCCGCACGGGGACCCCATCGTGCTGTGGATCGCCTCTCCAACCGAAAGAGGGGTTGCTTTTGCGGACTTGAGGGACGACAAAAGAGAACCCTGTGCGCATTGATGTGCGCGCGCGCTCGTTCGTCTTGTTGTTAATGTTAAGAAATTAAATCGCCGCGCCACGGCCAGAACCAAACCAGAACCAGGATTCCGGTTCTTCCGGGAGGGGGGTTGCGTTGTGTGTGTTCGCCCCCCGTTAGAAAAGGGTGTGTATTTTGCGTGTACGAAATTTGCAAACCCAAGAAGAGGGCACGCTTCTTGGCACTCCTCTGGCACACAAGATCCTTTTCGGAAAAGACGCGAAACGAGGACGCAGCAGGACTGGAGTAACGCAACGAAACGAGCTCTCGCGGACACGAACATCTGCCGTTCGCTTGCGTTTCTTTTTCTTGTCGTCCTTTTTTCTGGTCCTTTTGCCGTGTCCTTTTGCTCTGCTTGTTCTGTGTGTCCGGTTCGGGTCCCGGTTCCATTCCGATACACAAGCCCCGGCTAGCAGCAGGCCCCGATCGATGGGTCCTTGAGCTTCGGCGGCTACTGCCCCACCAGTTGCTGCGGCGCTCTCTGGGGTGATATCAAACATCTGCCGCAATACACGCCCGGGTCCAAGGATCCGACGGGGTCCATTCGTTTCCGAGGTGTGTCCTGCGTGTATCGGAATCCTGCGATACATTGCTGGCGCGGGGTTGAACGAACGAACGAACGAATGTTCGTAACACATTAAACAGGCGCAGCCCTCAGAATCGTCGTTACTCACGTGCCCTGACAGGTTGTTGCGCCTGCTGCTGCTGGTTGCGCGTAGTCCTCGAGCGAAAGAGGTGTCTTGTGGCTCCTCCGTGTTGTGTCCGTGCGGGTCACGCACGAGGGTGCGCAGGTGTGTGCGCACTGTGCTGCAACGGACACCACCTTCCGGCGGACGGCACGGTGTCCTTAATTGACCGGGTCACTTATTTGTGTGCCCTATCGCGACACCTCGATCGCCCGAGTGCCCACCCGGTGCAGAGAAATTTATGTTAATTTCCGGTCTTTCCCCACCACCTATCTTCTAATGACTTCCTCGGGGGTCCTAAGTCCTTCTCTGCGTGCTGATGGGGGTAGCCAGCTCCAGGCAGGCCAAGAGGCGGCACAGTGTCAACGGCCAAGCGGGGGGACTTCTGAACGGGTTCTGTCAACTTGAGGGCTGTCGGCCGCGGCGGGGCGAGGTCTGTGTGGTACTTGAACCTGCTGCTGCTGCTGCTGAAGGGTGACTTGGTTTTTCGATGCTGTTTCGAAAGTATACGGCGCGCAACACATGCCACCACCATAAACGGTTCCGAGCCGCGCGTTCCCCGAGGGTCATTTTCCGCGTTGGGAAGTGCCAGGTTTTCCTTTTATGATGCCTTTCCTTGCCGCCCCGCGGTACTTCTTTTTCTTCGTCCTCGTCGCTCGCGAGTTATTAAAAACGCGTGGTCGAAGGGCTTCCTGAACTCCTCCCGCCAGCCAGCCAGCCAGCCAGAACGCCAGAACGCCAGTTCCTTAAACAGAGGCAGTCGTCCCCAGAAAGTATCGGGGTCTGGTGGTCCTGCTGGTGGTGGTGGCGCCGACACCCCACAGCGCCGACTCGTGGTCGTCGTGGCAGCGGTGGCGGATGTTGACTTTTTGATTCTTGGGACCCCCTCCGGGTGTTGTCTCCCCTTTTCTTCAAATCTTCCTCCGCTGTAATTGATCGTTGAACCTGGACGAATGTCAATGGACGAAAAATAACCACCACACGTCACCACCTTCGCACAAGGTGAGATCTTATCGATCTTCGCCAGTTCCGGCTCCTCTAGAATGGTGTGTGGTGTGGTGATAAGTACGTCGTCGCCGCTGCCGGGGGTGCCTTACTTATATTTGTACTTGTCCGCCATCATATCAGGAAATGGATTACGCCCCGTACCTATACCGTGGGACCGCAGAGTGTAGGGTCTGTGTGGGGACGAGAGGTCATCAGCTGCTGCTGCTCCGACAGAGACAAATCCTTCTCTTCGGGCGTCTTCAGTAGTCCAGCCGCGGACCTCCAGACTAAGCGTCTCTCTAGGCACACCGGCCTAGCAATCAATGGTCTCGTTTGCGTCACCGACGGGCACCGTTTACCATTTTATCGTAAGACGGACGACGCAGCTGTTTACGATGATCTCCCCAACTCTATTCTCAGGCGCGACAGACTGTGGCATTTGTTGGTGCCCAGGAAGAACACTAGCAATAAGAGCGCTATCCTTCAAAGAGACCACCAAACCGTCGAAGAGGGTCCGGCACTGGCAGCCGCAACCGGTTTTGTTTGTGCGCCCCCTGTGCCTTGGGTTTGACTAAATTTAGCAACTTTTGCAATTCATGCTGGAATGATGGCCCGTTGTAAACGGACTCTGTTTGTGATTTGGTTTAAAAATCTGGGACAGTCTTTCGGGAAGCGGCCACAACTCTTCGAGCGCCCGGGGAATGTCGTTTGCCGACCGGGAGACCAAACTTGAAAGAAGTCCCTCCGAGTCCTGTTTCGCATCGGACGGGGTGTCCCCCCGTCATGTGAGTGCTCGTTTTGGTTAATGAAACCTTCCCGGCTCGCAGTTCAGGTTTTGCTGCTCGCTGCGCCGTGAAGTGTCCGGAGAATGCGGCACGACCTTTTGCTGCCGGTCATGGTGAGGTATCGCATACCAGCCGCTCTGAGAACATTATGAGACTGGCCAGTAGTTAGTGTCGTTGTCGTCCACCCCAAATTGGTTTATCAATTATTGGCAGGCATATCGTCGTATAATATTGGCAACATTGTTGCACGCTTCCCGACCGAGAGCTCTCTCAGGTTACGCGGCGATCATTATGATATGGTGGCCCCCGGCAGTAGCAACAGCGTAGGGCCGTTAAGATTTCCATCTCCAGATCTCCAGATTTGAATAAATGTCACAACCGCCGATCAACGACGAATGGACTGGCTGGCCCGTCAGGAGACGGCCCCCTATCTGGGTAGATATCTTACGATCGGGTGGATGTGACACACCGTTTGCGGAAGAAGAAAAACTCGTTCCTCCTCTCCTAAAGCGGATTCGTCCTTTGTGGAAAAACATCCCGCAACAATGTTGCTGTAGGCCCGAGAATCCGTTACATCTTGGGACGTGGAACGAGATTAGGCTGGCTGGTGGTGGTGGTGTGGTGGGACCCTTCGAAAGGACACAGGGACCGGCAATTTATTACCGGCTTTCCCGGCCTGCCGGTCGGCCACGCATCCTTTTTGGGGTGGGTACTACATCCCGGCTGGTGGTGGGACACCGCATGATCAATAAATTAATTACTCCCGAGGTTGTTTCCCGTCCCGTCGAGAGAGTGCGAGTACCGCCGAAAATCTTGTTTTGGGTTATAAAGCTTCCAACCACTTACACCCTTTCGGATCGGCCGTGGATCGGGTGTCCCTTGGAGCGGTGGTTTCCCTGGGCCAACGTCTTACGGTTTCTCAATTCATAAATCTTATCCCTGTCCGACCCGGTTCGATGCAGTTTTCTATACCATCCGCACATCACACCTGGGTGTCCGGAAAAGCTGCTTCTTCGGGACAGCCCAACCCCAGCCATGTGGAAATCGGAGAAAATTAATTAGAAAAAGTTACGAAGGGAAAACACTCCATCATTTCGAGCGAAATTGCGCACACTCACCACCCTTCGAGGGATCGAACATATTTTCTTTCCAGTCACACGCTGCGATCAAATTTTATTACCCCCCCAAAGAAAAAAAAAGGAGGAATCGTCTCCGGAGAAAGCGGATCGGTCGAAAGGAGAGGCCCTCTTGAGTTGGCAGAACGTGCAGAAAAAGAAAGTCCTTTCCGAAGTGTGGCTGTCGGTGTGTGGGGTCCGGGGGTCCGTATGGAATGTCCTTTTTCTCTCTAAACCCCCGGCTCTCCGAAGCGTAATGATAATCCAAATCAAAATCAATCGCTCCTGAATGCCGGTTTTATGAGGCGCGCATCCCTTCTGCGTATGAAGCGCGCTGCGCTTTCTTCGTTACAGTCCGTTGCGCCAGGAAGATTGAGGTGCGGCCGTTATTGTGTGGAGAGGCCCAAAAAAAGCACCTCTTCGCGTGACTAGCTTTCTCCAGATTCATTCCGAAGGATCCGTTTCGATCCTTTTCTCATCCCGTGCAGCGCGTGTTTTCTGTTTTTTAAATACTAGAAAAAACATTAAAGGAATCGTAACGAATAATAGGTTGGGTTAGGTGTGTCATCGTCCTGAACCAAAAAAAAAACGTGAAAGAAATTTAAATCACTCTTGTGAAGTTTTTCAATATCAAATAGATTATAGGAAACGTGCATGAGGCCGCGGGGACTGTTTTCTTTTGGCACAACATGCTTCGGAGGGCGAGCATTGAAAGATCTGCCCATAAAAACCACACCTGCGTGGATTCGTGAATAGAGCGGAAGGGAAGGCAGACCATGTCTCGCGCGTACGATTTGTGATGATGGCCGTGCGATGCAGAAACGACTTTTTTCTCGCGCCAACCCGGGGGACCCCTTCCCGATTCGTGTGCCTGCTTTTAAAGAGGAAGGCTGGCGGGCTGGTTCCGTATCCGAGGAATCAGGGCAGCCCCAGACGACGGACGGGCGACCGGAAAGCGCAACAAGATCCTTCTTAATTATTTCCGATTTAAAATCACGTCCAACGGCTGGCCGGGTCGGGTCGGGCCGGGCACACTCGGAAAGGAGAGACCTCCTTGACGAGACGACCTCCCTGTGCTTGACTCTCCGCGCAAGGATCGAATAACTTCTGCGCGCGGCTGGCTGCAAATAATAATGCCCTCCGCAACAGCGAGAGAGGAGGTGCTGTGGTGCACTATTGGGGAGGGCGATAATTTTGTCGAGCCCGCTGCGTGCATTTATTTGATGAGCGTGCGCGCGCGCACCGTATTGTTTATGCGCGATCGTACGCCGGCGCGACATGCTGCAGCTTGCTGGTGCGTCGTCGTCGTCGTCATGTTCCAGTTGCGCAGTCGGTGCACCTTTCGATCATCGTTTCGCGTTGACATCCTTCCATTCCTGTGTGCGGCCCCTTGTGTCCCCGCGAAGTCGTCCTTCCTTTTGGTGTGGCGCGCGAAGGCCATTTGTCTTCTGCTCGGCCGCGGCCGTCGTTTCACTTTCAAGCAATTACACACTATCGATGTCCACTTATCGGTTTCTAGTTTTATGCGCAGCAGCATAAGACGGTGGGAGCAGGCTTGGGGAGGTGTCCCTCCATGATGTGTGGCCCATGATCATGGTGGCGCGACGCTGAGCTGCCTTGAAATAACAGAAACCAGAGCACGTGTTCGACAAGCCAGACGATGTCCTGTCCCTCGCGCCCCAAAAAAAGAGTCCCTCACTTTGAAGACATTGACGGGGGGCGCGCGACGTTCCGTCTGTCCGGTGGCCATTTAAACCGCTCACGTTCCACTAGTTTTCATTTTCGGTTGATGTATGCACATAAATAATTAAAATAGCGAGCGTTCAAGAAACAATTCCTTTATGTGCACACTGTCTGTTGTCTGATGATGCTCGCTGGTCGTTTAAGTGCGTGCGGGTTAATAAGAAAACACACCCCTATGCAGCGAGAGAGATGGACAGAGGAAGGCCAAGAATCCTTCAACGCGCACTCCCGTTTTATGCTGGATGGACACCAACCGCTCTAGGCTCTAGGGGCTCTGGAGAGCCACCGAGAAAAGGTGGCTTCCATGTTGGCTTTCTTTTCCTCGGTCCGCAACACCAAGGGTATGCTTCGAGTTTCCTGTTACGCATTGCGCTTGACCCGGAGATCGACTTTCCTGGAAGGACAGTGGTGTGTCTGCAACGGTCGGGATGAGGTGTACCTGCCTGTTGGCCGCTCTGAGGCTGCCTGCATGATGCACCGACGGCCGTCGGCTAAATCACCGTGTCAGTCAGCTCTCCTTCCCACAATCGATGGGTATTTTCCCATCATTTGCCCCAGACGCTGCTCCGCTGCGAGAAAGCATTCACTCCTGCGTTTTATGCTAATTGGAATCGGCTGCTCCGCTCATAAACGAGTTGGACGCGCGCGCCCCTTTTGAAGTTTCTTGGGTCGAATGCCTCCTCAATATCCTTTTTCTTATACACCTCTCTTAAAATCTGCGAATTTGTGCTGTGCTGTGCGGGTCTTTTTTTTTTGCTGTCGGTGTCGGCAAACTGTCATGTTCTGTGTGTCCCCTAATCGAAAATCGGCAACGCGCGGCACGGCGCCTTCGAAGACCGTCATAAAATTAACCCTTCTCACCGAACACCGAAAGGTCGCCTGCGTGTGTGCGTCGAATTCGCTCGAGGGCCAATATTTACAAATATTATAATTTTGTTGTGCGCGCCATTAACTGGCTGGCTAATCGAAAATCCGTTGCCGGGTGCCCGTCCTGTCCCATCCCGTCCCGGCGTCGACTCGTCGATCGTGATTTGGGCCGAGATTTATTTCCGAAACCTTTATGCAAAAACGACCGACCTCCTCTCCCGGGTGGTGGTCTGACTGACGGGTTTATTATAATTATTTTTCTTTCAAAGCCATGGCGGGGTGGGCTCCAGAGGGGGCAGGCTTCGTGTGTTCTCGAGGCGAATCCAGTCGGTGTTCTCCTCTAATCTTTTATTAGTTTCCGTGTCCGCGCTGGTGGTTCCACTCTCTCTCGGAGAGGAGATCGAGATCGGGCTGGACTGCGAAACAAGTTGGCCTTCAAGAAGGTAGCCGCCGTCGCAGAAAGAGCCCTCGAAGTCGTCGTCGCCGCGAGGCCAAGGCCCCAGACGCACACGCGCTCAGCGGTGGAGAGTGAGATAGCCTTGGGTGCGCATAACAAGAAGGGGTTCACAAATAGATTTATGGTGTGTGTGGCGATGGATTTAGTAGGACTCTTTGCGTTGGGTCGGCATTCAGGTCGTCTGATGTCGAACGCCGGGGAGAGATACCCACTGCGCTAAATGGACAGGATGCAAATCGCTCGTGCGAACCCCGTGCCACGCGTGAATCCTTTTGCTCCTTCGGTGCGAAATTGTGTTCGTGCTCACCCGAGACGCAAGACGTAACCGTTTCCTGCAGCAAAAACAAGGGGATAACCGTTGCGCGCGCGCTCTGTGGTCCTTTTCTCGGTTTCTGGTTCTCCTTCGGGTCGGGGATGCGGTTCCTTCCTCGCCTCGACTGTAACGACTTTTCGGGTGGTCTGCAACACTCACTTTCGGTGCGCAGGTCTTTGTTGGTCTTGGCTGAACTTTCCAGCGCGGCACCACGGATCGAATCTGTGCGATTCGAAACGGAATCCGGAAATTCTGCTCGCTTTACCTACCTCTGGGTGGTGCGGGTTTTTCCCCGAATCGTCCGTTTTATTTGTGTGCTACCTTTTTGTTGTGCTGTTTCGGGTTCGGGAAAATGGCCAGAGCGCCTGGGGATTAGATTTATGGAATCTCGCTCTAAAGAGGATGTGCAAAGGATGGTGAGGAGAGTACCCCAAGTACCAGCGCCCAGCAATGGCTGCCGATGCCGAATCACCAGAACCACCATTTCCATTGGGGTCCTTCGCCATCTAATTAGGATTTCTTCTTCGAAGGTGTTTGATTAAAGCGTTTCGTTCGCCGGGAGCGCGCAGATGTTGATTTGTAGTAGTCGTCCTCCTGCCTATAGCAATCCTTAAGGCGCAGGCGTTCCACCCCAAGCGCAGCCGGTCACAACCCTCCGACACGTATGAAAAGCCATCGACGTAAATAATAACAATCGTCCTCGGGGGCTTTTTGCGGGAGGAGTAGGACCTCCTGTACGCGGTGCTGAGAGAGGACGGACGGGGAGAGTTTTATGACTTGAACACCGGTACCTTTACCTTCTTTTGCCGGCGCACCGTCGCCAACTCCCCAGATAAGGAGAAGGACTTGGGCTGGAGGGAAATTCGTAAATTAAACGAGACGCGCGCGCGCGCGATCCTTTGTGTGTAAAATGCGTCGCCGTGTCGAGGGTGACCCAAGGAGCCCTCGCGCAAGGATTGGCGTTTTCTTCCGCCCTTCAGTTGGAAACGCGTCAACCGATGGCACGTCGTCGTACAAACAGTTGTGTTGGCGTCCGATTATGGTTCTGATCGTTGATTATTATTATACCTCCGCTCTTTCAATGGAACTGCCGCCGCCAGGTGGTGAAGACGTTACAGGCACACCCGCCCGCCCGGCTGCAGCAGACCGGGCCGCCCAGCCAGGACAGGACGACAATGATGTCGTCGTCGTAATGCAACTCTAATGCCGTGCCTTGTGCTACACTTTCCCGAGCTTATCGAACTGGAAACCTTCTTCGCCTTCACCTTTGCCCGGGGACCCCTTGTAACCTGGGGTGCTGGTGTCAGGGAAGATCCTTTTCCTAGTGTGGATGGATCGCCGCGTCTTCGTAGGACACGGTTCACCACGCGTGTCGCGCAATGTCTCTGCAGCCGCGCGTCGTACTATTAGACCATCTGGCGGTCTCCTTGCGCGATCTCTCTCTCTCTCTCCGTCTGAGATGTGGAGAGAGAGAGAGGTGTACGACCATCGTTTTGATCAATCGGGCAAGATAACCGTTTGTATTTCTTCCTTTTTTTTGCGGTACTTCCGACCGACTTTTCGTTACTTCCGTCCGCGCGTACCTGAGCGGTGAAAAAGGTTGTACAGGAAGCAGTTTTTTCCTTCCCACTGGGGCCCACCACAAGGAGGGCCCTTTTCCACACATGGCACAAATGACACCAATTTGAAGAGTTTCCTTATAATACTTTTTTGTTACATATTCAAAGGGGCCAAATGCGTTCCTCTTAACGCGCGCTGTGCTTCTCGAACCATGACCCGGCCGAAGACGGAACCCGTACAACCCGTAATTAGCGGTAGCGCGTCTAGGTTCAACCAGAATCCGAAGAAGAAGTGGTTGCATTTGTTGATGACGGCGGCCGGCCCCAAAACCTGGCTTCGGGGGCTCTCGTTTGAGCGAGATTGCAATTTGTGTTTCTTCGTGGCTTGTGCCAGTAATTGGTGAACGCAATTCGCTCGAGGCACCCCCAGGACGAGTCTGTGAGAGAGAGGTCCTCTGTGGATGTTAATGCGCGCCGCCTCCTCCCGAAAAGATTGGCGCCTTGGGCTCACGTCGTTCCTGTTCCTTAACAGCCGAATATGAGTTAGCCTCTCCGGCGGATCACGGAGCACGCCGCCGCCTGGTGCAGGTGCAGCCAAAAAGGACCCACGACTGGCTTGTGACTCCTAACTAGCGCAGTCCAGTCGTCGTCGTTCGAGATAATAACCCTTAGTCCCGTTTATTTCGACATCCTCTCTCGTAAAGCATTTGTGCTTCGCTGCGATGCAATCGAGCGCCGCCGCTTCCCTCAAAACCGAGGCAGGTGGTTGGTGGATGCTTTGCTTTTGCCGTGGCGTGGCAGGTGAGAGATGATCGCCTCACTTAGGCGCAGGGATATGCACTGGCGACGGGAGCTGATGAACACCCATCGGCGGCGACGGCGGCGGCGGCGGATGCAGCGTTGCTGCTCCGGGCCGGGCGACCCCAAAATGGTCAAAACAAAGTGAAAACAAAAATAAAAACTCAACAACCACGAGGACGACGAGGACCACCACCGACAGGTGCACGGCGTGAGTGATGATGGCCATACGGCGGACGAAGCAAACCTACGTTTCTCTCTCTTATGCTGTGCATCGACGTCGTCACACAGGCACCGGCTCAACGCACTTCGGAATGGAGAAATCCTTGATCGCGTTTCGTTCGATTGATATGCTGCACCACAGCAAGACGGAGGCGCGCGTTGCACATGGCGTTTCGTCCCGGGGAAAGGATGTAGCTCTCGCCGTTTGCTTGCTGGGGCAGATTGTTTGTAAACAAAGTGCTGGTTTGCGCCAAAAAGAAGTGGGGAACTGGCTCTGGCCAGCGATATGGGAGCACTACTTTTCAGGTTTTCTCAAAACACAGCAGCAGCAGCGGACGGTTGCTGCCTCCTGGCAGGAAGGAAGGACATTTAAACGCCACTCCCCACAGCCGCGCACCGGATCGTTTCGCGTGGATGGTGCGAATTTATGTTTCACTAGAAAACACCTGGCTGGCGTGTGTGGTGCTGCGGTCTGCACGCTGCGCCGCGCAAAAAACACGCGACGCGATGTGGAGATGGAAGGATCGAGGATCATTGGAATGAGCAGCGGCAGGATTACTACACGGCTGACAAGAAGAGACACGATCATTGGCGATGGCAGCTGCTGGCCGTGTGATGCGCCGCGATGCTGGCACTGCCGGCCGCGCATAGCAGAAGCCTGCGCAAAAGGTGTTTTTAAAACCACCACTTCGTAGTGGTGGTGGCGTGCCATGTGTATCACCCCTTTAAAAAAGGCCACATGCTGCTTCGCGACCACCGATAACCGGATATCATTTAAATGCCTTCGATTTCTGAGTGCGATTTTGCAATCGATCAGGTCGCGGCCGGCGGCTACCTTTTGGCTTTTGGTTGCAGCTTGCTCTGGGCACACTATCTCTGCGTGTTCGTCGGACAGGATAAGATAGCCCGAAGCAATCGAGAGCGCCGTCTGCACTCCCTTTTGGGGCCCGTTGTCTTCATGAGTCATATCGGCGGCGTGGCGACTGTGCCGCAGCGTAATTGGAGGCAGTGGCATATTGGGTGTGCATTTAACATTCTACAAACATATGCTCTGCCAGACGGCGGCGGCCAGTTTCTCTTCGATGCACCTCTGTTGTAAACACACCGAAATGTGTTCCACTTTTTGCTGCTCTACTATGTTGCAATTACGAATGTAAAAAGAGATCCTCCGAGTGTTTCTTGTGCCGAACCCCGAAACGGAGATGCTGTTGATTGACCGGGCTCTGGGGTCTTTTAATAACACAACGGAACGGAGCGCACTGTGTTTTGTTTGCATTAGGCTTTGTTGTGCACACACTGCCTTTTCCCCGGGAGGATGTTACAATGCGAAAGAGATCATAAAGTTAACAGAGGAACGATCCTGCAAGGATGTGCACTGCAATCAATCGATTGCATCCGCTTCTTCACATCCCATTGGCGAAGAAGAACATCCTCTCTAATGATACGTTACCGAATGTTGTAAATGTTGATCCTTTCAGCGGAAGATTTTGTTTCCATCCATCCCAAATATTTATTGCGCGACTGGGGAACGTTGTGCTGTGCGCGCGCGCCTCTCACTAGGAAATAGAGAAGCGCAGCAAAACAGGAAGGAAAAAAGGGCCCAAAGCTGAAAAGGGAGCGCGCAGATTTTCGATTTTTATGACTTTTTATGGACCACCGTTGTTTCAGATTTCGTTTTCCTGAAAACACGCACAACGAGAGCAGCGTTGTTACACAAACTGCGGCAAACCATTATCAAAATGGTACCCTGAAACAGAAGGTAAACAATCGAAACGGAACGACGAGCGCTTAAGGCTTTTGCGGAGCGAAAAGAAGGTCACGCACGCAATCCGAATGTTGCACGCACGGGGTACCGATCCGATCGGTTATTTATTTACCCTTTAATTGCGGACGCATAGACACACCACCAAACCATTCCATTAAAAAGGGGTCGTCGATCATCATCGTTTAGTTTTGCGTTTATTTTTATTATCAACCGCACATGTGGGGGCCCACACAACATCCGCCATGTTTGAGGCAGAAATATTTCGACAAGGATTGAACAAACGACCCGGGCATCTCTTTGCATCATTCCGAAAGGATGTTGAATTGTAAATGCGCTCCCGGCATCGACCCGCGACAGTGCGACGAGTTTCCGATTCGAATAAGTGCAACCTCTCCGCCTTTCAAACAAAGCTGCTCCGTATTCTGGTGCTCTGCGCCTTAAACGACGCAAATGCATCAACATCCGGTCGGCCAGTCGTCGGCCGGTCGCTGCAGCACACAATGGTTTGTTGAGTTGTTTGGGATGTTTTGGAATAAGAACGGCACAAGCGAAGAGTGCGAGGAAGGAGACTCTGTCCTCGGGCCTAGGCAAAGGAAAAATTTATGATCCTTCGGTTTTTGCTGGGCCTGGGTTCTTTCCTCGAAACGACGGGAGTTGCGAAAGCGGCGGCAGCAGCAGGCAGAAACATGAGAAACGAAAGATGGACGCCGCCGCTGCAGTCTTCGGGCTCTCGCTGAAGGCCCCTGTGTGGCAGATGAAGAAGAAAAGTGGATGACGGAATAAGGGAGAAAGATCATCGTTTATCCTCACGATGTTGTGCGCCTTTGCTGTTGAGTGTGGGATGGTGGTGGTTCAGTGCAGAAGAAATTGCACGGAAAAGAAGGATGTGTGTACCCTCGGGGTCATCCCGGTGCCTACCTGGGAGTCCTTGTAAACAGAACGCAGGCTATCCTAAGAAAACAGACGGGGAAGGGCTTTGAGGGAGCCCTGGGTTGATTATTCTCTTCATCTCATCAAGATCTGCGCCGCGTGAGCTTTTTGCTTAGAAAATAGAAAAAGGTTTCTTGAAACAGGCAACACATTCGTGACCAACGAAGCGGCGATACTAATAAACACGTTTTCTTTCTGTTTCACAGAGCACATCTTCATACAAGTGGAACCTTCCCTGCTCGCCGTGGCCTGTATCGCGTCGGCCACCCGCGGCCTGAACGTGTCGACGAAGCTCGAAGTCGGCCGCGACCTCTGCCGACTAACGACGCACGATCTCGCCGATATCGATGTCATCGTCAAAGTCATCGAGGAGATTGTGGCCCGCGAAATTGCCGACAAGCAGTGCCAACAGCAACAGCAACAGGCGGCCGCCCAGCAGCAGCAGCTTGCCGCCGGGAGCAGCAGTTGCAAGGAGCAGTATCAGCAGGCCCCACAAAAGCTGTCCTCGGCGAGCGCCAACACCGCCCCTCAGCAGCAGCAACCGGAAACGCCGACCGATGTACAGTTCATCTTCTTCTAGTGCTCCCAAACGCAAACAGCCCGGCGGCGCCCTGGCGCCTTGAAGAGCGAGAATACGCGACGCAGCGCCCCGAAAGGGGGGCTGCTTCCGGCGTTACTGTGTGCACCCAGTCATTTGATAGTGTGTTCCATGCTTTTGGCCAGAACCGCAAGCACCACCACCAGGCCATCAGAATCATCGCCCTTCGGTCCAACGGGGCTTATTACCCGAAACGCTTATTGAGAGAGAAAGAGAGAAGGAAAGAAGGAGGTAGAGAGGAGATGGAGACGAACCAATCCGATCCGATCCGATCGACCGAGAAGGAGAGAGTCAGATCACCAAAAATATCAAAGAATTCCCCGCAAAAATGGTGTCTACGTGTCGTACGTGTCTCCTCACTCCTCCTTCACGTTGTTTGCAACCGAGAGTTAAGTAGTTTGATAAGGCTTATCCAGTAATCCTTCATCGATCGGATGGATCCCCCTTGTACATATAATTTACTACGAAGTGGTGTGGTGCACACTGAGAAGGCGCCCGACGAACGATTTCTCGTATTTGCACTCCTTGTTCTACTTTTGTACTATAATTCACTCTTTCTTTACTCCTAGTGTAAGAGTTGCGGTTTTTTCTTATCTTTTTTTTGCATTTTGGTGTTCAATTCTATGGAAATGTTAAAAGAATTAAACTGCGAGAGTCGGGAGAAAGAAGAACACTCCTATTCGACTACGCTGAGAAGTGGCCCATATTTCCGTTACTAAGTATGTGGACCGTTCTTATCGCCTCCTGGTTTTACTGCTCGGTTCCCGGCGGCGGCGTGCTCGACGCACGATGGGCACTCACGACGCGATCGTGGCCCGCGATGTTTGCGATAACGCAACAATGTAAAAAGATAGTTTTATTGGCACGTTTCAAAAGTAGCGCCCTCGGCAGAGTGAAAGAGAGTGAGAGAGAGATGAGAAAACAGTAGAGCGAAAGTAAACACAAGCAAACTCACGAGGCACCGAGCCAGGGAGATAGCGTTTAAAGAGACACCCGATCGAAGGCGAAAGGCGGCCACCCGCTCGCCCGGCCCGGCCCGGCGGCCGTATGTGAGGCAGCAGAACCGGCCGGCCAGGCGAAATCAGCAGGCAGGCAGTAGTGAGAATCGTGGGGAAGAAGAAAAATGATAAGACGTTGGCATTTTTTTTTACTTGTTGCTCTGTTCTCCTTCCCGACGCCGCCATCGGCTGATAACGAAGGTGTTGCGGATATCCGTGACGAGCGCCAGTCGCGCACATTCAGCTCTCCTCGCGTCCGTCTCACTGCGTGTCGCGCGCGCACTGTAAATATTAGTCTTATCTGCGGCGAGACAAGTACACGGAGACCCCCGTAAACGACGTCATCAATCAGCGAGAGCGAGTTGCCAGCAGCGGAGAGAAGGGAACGGCAGCACACAACGATTAGATTCTTTTGCTCTTGTCTTTTTACCATTTTCTATACTTTGCATCGTTTGTTGAATTTGCTGTTTTCTTTCATTATTATTCATTTCATTTTTACAAGATTCCTCTTCCTCGCATAACTTGTGCTCATTTTCTATTCATTTACACATTTTTCTTTCTTGCGTACACGCAGCTAGAAGTTTTCCCTTTTGCTATATACAAAATAACATACTATGTACAAAAAAAACCCCGAAAACGGTTGGAATTAAATCTTTGGATGTATTTGTTAAGGAAGAAACATTAAAACTCTCCTGAAAACATATCAATGGCCACATACCAATATTACCAAACATTGACGACATTGACCACGTTTTGAAGATCAGTTAGTAGTAAATGGTTCTTCGCCATGCGTTAATCATTTCTTCGTTAAAATACGCACACGATGCGCGCGCACTTTGAAGGCCGGTGCGGCCGCAAGGAGGCCACCGACTATAACGCGGTGCGCAAGCTGCAATGTGTCGCATGTCGCATGTCGTTTACGGTAAAGTGGTGTGTCGTACAAACGTAGTTCGAGCTTACCATTTTACCTTAGTCTCTCCATTCACCTCAACTCGCTCCTCCGACCGCGGTGCTTTAATTAGTTAAACGATTTCGTAAGCAACACCAGCGGGAAGAGTGTGACAAAACAATATGAAAATGCATCTAATAGTTGAAGTCATCCTTCGAATGAAGGCAAAGAAGAGAAACACGAACTTGATGAAGCTCATCAGGTGTGTCTAACGCTCCGACGCTAATGACCCCAAAACGGCAACACTAATGCTAAACATGAAGAAATGAAGCGTGTGAAGCAAGATATTTACTACAAAATGATTACTAAAATGCAACGAACCTATACAAAGACGGACTGAAGTAGCCAACGAAAGCGTAGAAAGCGCAAACGAAGCGCGTTGAAGAATTGAAACTGGAACAGGTGTGCTGTGGAGAGTGCGTTAAGTTTTTAGATTGTAACTGTTTTTTGCCAAAGATGTACCGGATATAAGGTGTAGGGTGTAGGCAACAGGCGCGATTGACAGAGAAAGAGCGCGTGCGCGAAAGATCAGTGAACTGGAAAAAGGGTGAAAGTGGAGAAAAGGATGACAAAGACTCGGAATTAATTAAAATGTGAAATGTATTAAAATCGCCCCATAATTCCTACATTTATCACAATTACAATTACACTTCATATAACTAAAATGGAACGAACCATACTTGCAACCCTACTTATTAGTAGTTAGGAATTACAGTTAAATCAAACGCTCGAGCGATGCCATCACAGCAAAAACATATGTATTGTTAGGGTGCTAGGGCTGTAAGGTTTCTTTGTGTGCTGCGCATTCCGACGCACGCTCGCTTGCGGTGCGGGCGCATCCAGTAAACCAAGGATTGAATTCAACCCCCCCAACACACTCCCGGTAGGGCCTGGTAGCAGTTCAAGAGTTCTCCTCTTCTAAACGCATATGGGCTTCTTTTGCGATGGACACTACTCTCTCCATGGAGCGAGTAGCCCGTGTGGAGTTTCTAGTCTCCCATCGGGCGCCTCCCCAGGTGGCGGATAGGGGAATGCCTCCACAATCTGGGTGGTACTGATGAAATGAAATAGTCAGGGCGGACCAAAAACTAGATTGGGCGGCAGGCTAACCACCTTCCCCCGTAAAACAAGCACAGTTCAGGAACGAATATCAAAGCTTATAAAAGCGTAAACATGGACAAGAAGGGGTTCACACCTCTGCCCGATACCTCTGCATTCATTCAAGTTAACGTACTATTCTATCCATTGGTTGTATCACACATGAATGCTCCGCGATCCTCCGGACAACGGCGCATACAGCAGTGAAAGTAGAGAAAAGGATAAGAAGACCCTGAAATGTGAAATGTATTTAAATCACCCAATGTTATCGACATTTACTACTACTACAATTACACTGCATATCACTACAATGTAACGAAGCATACTAGCAGCATAATGGTTTGAAGCATACTAGCAGCATAGATTTCGAAGCATACAGCATAGCTACAGATTACTTTCTTTTACTGTTTCCCATTACTGTACGACGATCTCATTAATACGAAGGACCTAGGGCTAGTTGAGGGCGCGGCGTGTGCATCTCTTGCCCGTCGCATCTTACGTTGAACTTTACATGCATTAAAAAGATTAAACATTGCATTTATTAGCCATTTTTCAAAACATAGCTCACAGTGTAAGGGTGCTTCGAGCGAGGTGAGGAGTTTGTCAAGATTGAGACATCCACAAGAGGAATATCGATCCTGTGGGCCGCAAAACGGCACCAGAAAAGCATGTGCGCCCGCTTACGGAAACCCTCTTAACTACTTAAGAAAGGAAGGAAGTTTGAAGAAAAAAAACAACTTAAAGTTAGTAACTGAACTTTTTTGATAAACGTTTTTGTCGAGTTACAGTTTTGACGCATTTTTCTACTTTCCATCTTTTTTGTTAATCTAGTCTTAAATAAGAGAATTTATAATTATTTATACGACGGCGTAACACGTGTTTACGTGACGTGCGCGTTACATCAATACCAAAATTGTCCGCACGATGGAAGTGGAGGAAGTGGCGATACTACACAGCGTGTTTTCGAGTCTATAAGAGGGGTGCGTTGGGGGTTTTGCATTGAAGAACTGTCCTGGCTAAGCACACTATTGGGCCAGCAGCAGCACTGGGTAATTACTAGGAAATAGAAATTGCGGACGCGCTCCCAGATTGCGCTCGTCAAGAGACACATTGTTTTGTTACAAGAACTGACAAGGAATGACGGTACACGAACTGGCACCATTTTTAAGTTTACGCGTGCTACTCCTTTAGGGAATTAGAAGAGAATCAAAACTGGATTCCTAAAACAACACAACGAAATACCACCACGATTCGATTTTCGAGTCATCGAGATATCGGTACGATTCGTGTTGCAGGTTGAACTTAGTTTGTTAAGGCAATAAAACAGTAAAACAGTTAGCTTCAGTTAAAGGTCGTCATAAAGCTATAGCTTAAAGGTTCATAAAGGCGTTAAAGTTAAAGTTGTTGGTGCGCTTTCAGCTCGAGTGTTTTAGTTGTTTAGTTTAGTGTTTAGCTAGGGCTTTAGAGAGTGAGTGTCTAATTTTCGTAAGTGAAACAATGAAAAATAAAAAAATTGTTGAAAAAAACGAGGCCTGTTCGATCGATCTTTGGGAATAATAATTATTAGTTATTACCTATCAACTCTTATCTGCAGTTTGGCATTAATCGGACATGCCGAAAACGTTACGTTGCGCTTCGTCTGGCCCCGCAGTGTTGTTCGTTCTTTCTCACTAAAAATATATGAATGAAAATTACATCGAAAAAAAAGAGTTTCGTCAAGTTGTAACCGTAGAAGATTGGAATTGAGATTGGGAACTGTTGTGAAACATTTCAAACCCAAGTTCCTTCTTCAAGTTCTTTGTTTTTTCTTCGTTTTGGAAATGCAAGATTTTGACTAAGAATGAAGATATTGAATAAGAGCAAGATTTCTATTTTCTATTATTTCGCTTATTTTATTTTTATTTCACTTTATCTTTATTGAATTATTTCAATTGAATTGAATTATTACAATTATTTGAATTTTGTTGTCACATTTGTGTGTTGCGTAACGCGTAACGCGGAACTGTCTCTTGACAGTTTCGATCAAAATTGTAGCAATAACAATAACGCTAATTCCAAGAGAACGGTTGTATTTTTGCGGCTTAAATCATGTTAAGTTTAAACAGCTAAAATAGAGCGGTCTAGAAGAATGTCTAGACATACCGATAGAAGCTTCCGGGTACCGGTCGGCGTTCCTGCAAAACCCAGGAAATGGCTGACACCGTTAAACAGCCGACCGGGGCCTCCCGCAAGCCCCTCCGTGTTTCGAACGCCGGTCGCCATTCGCACAACGAAACGCAAAGATGAATCCAAAGTGGCCCAGCTTATGGAGCTGGACAATACGATGCTCAACGCGGTCGACTTGGATGGCATCGAGAGGCAAGTCAAACCTGTGGCCCGACTGACACCGCCAGCGACTGATTCGAGTGCCAAGTTTAAACGGTCGCTTTCAATGGGAGGTAGACACTCGCAGAAGCCTATGGTTCGAACAAACGTTTCATGCTTGATTCCAACATTTTAGCAGAACCGAAACTGCGGCCCAGCTCTCCGAAGCGACGTAAATCGACGGCCGGTGGACGAAAGATACTTGTGCTTCAGATGAGTATGGATGGAAAAGCGTCGAGCGATGATGATTCCGGCAACGGAAACAGTGGCCCGGGTGGGTCTTCAACGGATGGTCTCGATAGGCGAAGCCACTATCGCGAATCACAAACGTGTGCTGGCCTCGGACTTGATGACGATGATGATGAGCTGCTAGACTTGATACCGTGCGGGCAGAAAGATCCAGGGGCCAACGTTACACTCGACACGGAAGATATCATTCGGGAGAAAATGCGCAAGCTTAGCGGGGCAGGCCGTAACGTCACGCTCTTCGGCAGCCAGCTACGGGAGCACGAAGCGTTCGAGGTGTTTACGAATCAAGCCATCTTCTCGCAGTACATGCGCCTCGACCAGTCGGTGGTGGCCGAGAGTAACGAGAAATTAGAGGTTATACGCGCATCACAGCACCAGCAAGGAACGGGGAACGATGCTCATCCCTCGCAAGCGTTCGCCGATGCCAACGAACAGCTCCTGCAGCAGGTGAGCGACGTGCAACGGATTTTCGCAAACTGCGAGCGAACCCTGCTCGACATGACCAACATCGATCAGCTGTTGCACGAAACAGTGAACAGTTCCCCGAAACTACCCAACTCACTGGCGGCCATAAACTGGGATGAAGAGATCGCTCCCCCTCGATCGGAACCCGTGTCCGTTAAACCCTCTGCCAATCCGCGCCTGTCGTCGCTCTTCCTAGAGAAGGGTCCATTTTTCGGGCTTCCGCAAACGGTTCGGCGCATTTTGCGTGACTTTCGTGGCATCGACGAACTGTACGATTGGCAACGGGAGTGCCTTGCCTTGCCGGCGGTTCAGGAGCGGCGCAACCTCATCTACGCCCTACCCACGAGCGGCGGCAAAACGCTCGTGGCCGAGATTCTCATGTTGCGTGAAGTGCTGTGTCGTTTGCGGAATGTAATCTTTGTCGTTCCGTACGTTTCTCTCGCCCAGGAGAAAATCATCGCCCTGAGCCCGTTCTCGGTCGAGCTGAACTTTCTGCTGGAGGAGTATAGCGGTGGGAAAGGCCAATGTCCTCCCCGGAGACGGCGCAAGAAGAACACGATTTTCGTGTGCACGATCGAGAAGTCGCTGCTGCTGTTGGATTCCCTCATCGAGGTGGGTCGTGCGAACGAGATCGGACTCATAGTGATCGATGAGCTACACATGATCGGTGAATCGAGACGAGGTGCCTCTTTGGAGATGCTAATCACGAAAACGCAGGCGTTGCGGGCCGGCATTCAGATCGTCGGGATGAGCGCAACGATCGGCAACCTCGGTGAGGTGGCTCGGTTCATGTTGGCGGACGTTTATTGCCGTGACTTCCGACCGGTCGAACTGAAGGAGTATGTCAAGTGTGGCGAGGAGTTATACGAAGTGCGTGGCCAAGCGGAGCGCTCCGAGCAAGTGTTTGGCGATAAGCGCCAATTGCGATTCGACTACTCGAATGAACTGCGACGCATCGATCCTGACGGTATCATCGGCTTGATCCTGGAGGTGATCCCCGAACGGTCCTGTCTCTTATTCTGTCCCACGAAGCGTATGTGCGAGAATTTGTGCGCCATGCTAGCGAACCACCTTCCGGCGACACTTGCCACGCATCGGGCGGAGGAGAAAGCCACGATCATCAAATCGCTTCAGGATGATGGTTCGGTAGCGCCGGTCTTGCCACAGTCGTTACGCGTCGGTGTCGCATACCACCACGCAGGGCTTACGCAAGACGAACGGCGCACGATTGAGGACGCATTCCGGGCCGGAGTTCTTTCGCTGATCGTATGCACCTCGACACTGGCTGCGGGCGTCAACCTGCCGGCACAGCGTGTCATCATCCGTTCACCGTACATTGGCAATAGCTTCCTGACGCTCAGTCGGTACAAGCAGATGGTAGGTCGGGCGGGACGTGCCGGATTCGGTGAAACGGGCGATGCCATTCTCGTATGTGCCCAGCGAGACATTCCGCAGGTTTGTGAGATGCTGTGCTCACCGATGGATATGGCAGAGTCGGCTCTAATGGAGGGTGAGCGAGCCCAATTCAAGTCTCTCATACTCAGTGCGATCGGGTTGGACATATGCGGGACACGTGACGCACTCCAGACGCTCGTCGGTAGCACGTTGCTCAGTCAACAGGCGACCCGTCGACAGCTCGATTTGGCGGCGATCACAGACGAAACGATCACACAGCTGTACCAGGGGAATGCGATCAAAGCGCGGCACGATAGCTGTTTGCGTAATCCTCCCAATGTGGTCGTGCAAATCAATACGGCAGAGCTCGAGGCAGCCCAAAGTCCGCAGCGTGTGTCACGCCTGTACGACGAAGGCTGCGATGAATCGACAAAGGCCCCGACGTTCATCCGCGTCCACAAGGATCCTTCTCAACCGGGGAAGTTGATTAAAACGATCGAACGAAGCAGTCCTCTGGAGGTTAACCGACTCGGGAAGGCCGCCATCCGGGCCGGGTTCGACATGGAGAAGGCGGTCCGGTACTACGACGAGATGCGAACCTTCGGCAAACGGCTGAGCGTTGTTGATGAGTACGATCTGTTCTATCTGATCCTGCTAGAAGATGGCCGCGAGTTGCACTTCAAAACGGATGATTTAATCATTCTGGTAAGCGTGGCGTCCTTTCGTCGTTTCCCTCTAATCGACTCTAATCGTTTGTTCCAGATTAACCAACTAACGAACGAGGAGCTCCGCGTGGCCGAACGATACCACATTACCAACGTGCTGATCGCCAAGATTCTTACGCGGCGCATCATCCCGGAAGCTTCGCAGTCCACCGTGGTGCGCTTCTTTCGAGTGCTGATCGTGCACGAATTGTGGCGCCAACAAAGTGTGCAGGACGTGGCTCAAAAATACCACGTAAGCGCGGGTTCGATTCAGACACTGATGAATTCAACGGGAGGCTCCGCGTACAGTTTGTTGCGAATGTGCGAAGAAATCCCGGAGCTGTGGGCGTTCAAACATCTGCTCACCGGTATGATCGAGCGGTTGACGCATTGCTGCAAGCTCGAACTAATGCCACTGATGGAGCTACCGTCAGTGAAGCTGGTACGTATCGGACAATTGTGCATTAAAGTACCAACTAATAGTTTGATTTTCTAGGGACGCGCGAAACAGTTGTACCGTGCCGGATATACCTCGCTGGCCTCGATCGCCCGTGCCAAGTCGAAGGAGTTGGTAGAAACGATCGAACACTTGAACTATCGTACGGCGAATCACTTGATACTCAGTGCGAAGGTGAGTCAAATGTTCTTCATAGAATATGCTCCTCAAGAGCCCTCTACGCTACCAACCGTCAGGTGGAACTTTCTTTCGAGGTTTACATTTTCCCGAATTTTGCAACGATTTGCTTGCAGGCTAAACTAATGGAACAAGTTGACGCACTTCGTGAGCAAGCGGAGGAATATTTATCGCAGCTGAATCCTTAGACGACGCTATCGGCGAACTGTGTTCAATCCTGGCTATCCTCTCCGTTAGATGGAGAGAGGATCAGTGTACGGTATAGGATAGGGTAGATAGGACATTTTTTCTACTTCTCAAACAAGCATTAACTCAAAGTTGACGCTTACAAGCGGCTGTGGATCTGCTTCGCGAAGCTCACCGATGGCGCGAGATCCTGTCGGCAATCCTAGAATTTGATTGTTGGTAATGAATTAGAGCTTGTTTTGGCAAAGCTCAGGAGCCCAGTGAATATTTTGGGGGCAATATGAATATTTATTTTTCTTTTTCTTTTCTGCATTTACAATAAACGTTGTTATCTTCATAACACAAGCAGTAAACAGGTTATATCGTTATCTTAAGTACTAGCACTAATCGCCTTTGACACGTGACACGTCGGTCGTCCGTACACATTACGTTTATGTTTTCTTTTAGAGCCTCAAACAGCTGATCCGATCCGATTTACTTCCGTGGCCGGAACTCTACAAACACGCCTTTCTCGCTTCGCATCCCGGCAAAACCTTTTGCAATCTTCAGCGGTACCTGTGTGTTGGGCGTGCGCTCAAACGAAAACGCCAGCAGCATGTAGTAAACGATGGCTTTCACCTCCATCAGGGCGAACCGAGATCCGATGCAGTTGCGTGGACCAATACCGAACGGCAGGTAAGCGCCAGGGTTGATTTTGTCGCGGTTTTCTTCATTGAAGCGCTCCGGGTCGAACTTGTTCGGGTTCGGGTAGTAACGAGGGTCGTGATGCAATCCGGAGATTGGCAGGAAAATCACGGTGCCCTTGTCGATGGTAAACTTAAGGCCTTCGCCATCATCCACAACGTAGTCCCGGATACACTCGCGATCGGTGGCCGGCGCCGGAGACCACATACGCAGCGCTTCCGACACGACCATATCCATGTAACGCATCTTGTTGACGGCATCGTACGTGAGCGGTCCGTCTCCGAGTGATTCTTTCGTTTCAAGAACCTCCTGATACAGCTTGTCCTGCACGTCCCGGTTAATGGTCAGCTCGTGCGACAGGAACGTCAGACACGTCGACACGGTATCGAACCCGGCGAGGAAAAAGATCAAGCACTGCGCCACCATTTCCATTTCCGTCATGTCAAGCCCCTTCTCACCGGTGTGCGTCTGGCCAACCTCAGACTCCAGGACGGTCGCGAAGCCGGTTGCCTGTTCGGCAGCCTCCTGCTGGTACTTGAGCGCACCCTTGCGGGCCTGCATCAGCAGGTTCACCATATCCGGACGCACGATCCCGTGTGCATCTCGCGTTCGCACCGTGTCGCGGATGATCTCCGTGAAGTAGTGGCTCTGCTCCCTGTCGAACACATCGATGCCGATCTTGGCCATCAACTTTGGCATCAGACGGAGTAGAAACACCTTTACCAGAACGCTCGTCCGATTGAATGCCATCATTTTCGTGCCGTTCGTGTAGAAATCGTTATCGGCGTTACGCAATGAGTCCACCTTGATGCCGAAGGCGCACGTCGCAATGACGTCGTTCGTGAATCGCGTGAAAACGTCCTTCATCTCATGCTCCTGTGGTCCACCCTTGTTTCGGACCTCGCCCTGATAGTACTTCACCATGTTCGTGCTACACTCGACGATCAGGTCGAACATCTGGCGCATTTTGCTACCGGTGAAAGCCGGACTAAGCGTAGCGCGCATATCGCGCCACTTCTGATCCTGCAGCGCGATCAACGTTTTACCGAACAGCGTAGTGGAGTTTGGATCGTCCGACGACCCGAACGCTTGCCGGTGGTTGACGAAGTAATCGAAGTCCTTTACCGTGATCCGCTTGATCAGCTCCGGATCGCGCACCACAAATACTGGCGTGATCGTGTCGAACATGCCAAACACCCTACACAAGAAGGAGAGGGACAAAGCACAGGTGAGCGTGGCCCATTTTACTACTTAACACAACCCGTTCGTTCACACTTACTTTACGGTCGGGAATTTATTGTATACATCCATGATAAAGTCATGGAACGAGGTCTTTTTCAACATAAGACGACGCGTGCTACCGAAGAGCGGCTCCACCGCCAACGACGGTATCGGCTTGTCGTGGAAGTATTTGTTGTTCTTCGTCAGGTAGTAATACACCGTGGCGAGGATCGCCAGGAACGGCAACAGGTACGTCAGATCAACCTCCATGTTGGGTCACGATGCAAAGCCGTGGATGTGACCAATTCAACTCGCAGTCCTACCGCAAAACGAACACGAACGCGAACTTCTGACGAAAACGGAGCTCCTATTGCGTTCCCAAATTAACCGCAACTGAAACCGGACCGCGTCAAGGCTGAACGTTTTATAGTGTGGAATTGTTCCGTCCGCTTGATGGTGTTGTGTTAATGATTTACCAAAACGATTAGATAAACGTTGGACGGCACTGGGGGAATGGTGGGGGACGGAATCCCCGGTCAGGTGGAAGCGTCTCACGGCGCGGGGGAGGCGCGGCCTAATGCGTGAGAGCGATGAGCAAAGAGTATGTAAAAAGCCAACAAGCTGGAGTCTGGGCAAAAAACGAGTTTGATTGGTTGACTGGCGGCGTGACGAATGAGTTTTCGAATCGCGTTCGCGTCTGAAATTGGCAACCTCATGCTGTGGTCGATGGAAGGTGCGTGTTGTTGTTTGAAGATGTCTACTTGCTATTTACGTCGCGATAGGACGCGATCTCCGGCCGGTGGGTGATATCACCTGGGGCATCATTAGAAGGGTGGAAAGGGCATAGCACCACTGGTCTGGTTATGGCCCAAAGATCAATGGGATCAGCATCGATTGATGATAGGACCATAATCCATTAGGCAACAAACGGCGGTTCATTCAACTCTAGTTTAAAAGTCTTTCGACTTTTAAGACTTAAGAATTCCTTTCAATTTGTACTGATAAACTGATTGAATGATTTGCAAGCATTCGGACATGATTCGTCATTACTTTTGTTCGACGGTTTTCGGTCTTCGCAACGTGTTCTCACTTTGCTTATCTATCGCCGATAGCATTGCGCCGTTGGATTGTTTTAAATTGTGCCAAAAAAGGGGGACCATGTTCGTTCTCAGCTGATAGACGCGACGTACGCCTTATATGGCCGTGATAAGTGTGGCACGGAAAAGATACACCTATGCTGTCTATCGGCCGGCAAAACACACCCTGCGGGACACGATGTTTGGCTTCGTTCGTTGTGTGTTGCATCAGATGTCTGTCCATTTCGCAAGATGCTCGTTTGCATTTCTAGTTTTGATGAAACTACTACTACAAAGTGATTTCTAACTCTAATTATGGTATATTCTGGTATAACTATTAATTATGGTATATTAATATTTTATTCGATCACAACACAATTTACATACTAACCTAGGGCCTGTCGGTGTAGCTTAGCTTTCCTCCTTTGATAAGATTAATGAAACTGCTGTGGATCTGCTGCAAATGTGGGAAAAAAACTTAATGAACACATTTGTGAAAGTTATATATTCTTTTGCCTCAACGTAAATATAAGCCCAACCATTTGCAGATTACCAACTAAAGGGTGGTCAGATGGCGGTACGTTCTAGAACCGCATTTCTCAATGTAACGCAAGCATAGCTTGGTGAGCTGTGGGATTAGTGGTTCCATCTTCTTTTTTCATGCATTTCTACTGTGCTGTACCAACAATGTGAGCTTCAAATTGATTTTGAGAACTTTCTCTGAATTATTTGAAGTACCTTGGATTCAGCTTTGATTGTCTTAGGCCACTATAAACCATTTACAAAGGTCTTAATTATCTTTTCACATTTCATTGCAACACTACTTATGCGTACTTTTTCGAGGTAAGTATTTATTCAACGTGGAGTCGAAGTATTTTAAACTCTTGCATTTTATTGTGATTTTTGACTACCAGTGTTAGGTCGCGCTCGTCGTCTCTGAATCATTCTGAGCATAGTAGCCCTTGAATACCGCGACTGCGTTCAAAAGTGACATTCAGTGCAAATAATTTGCAATTGCAACGTGTGCTTCTTAACGGGTAAAGTTCTGTCGCACAGCTTTATTTTTGTTGTACTTGTTTACTAAAGTTTTTTGTTATTTTTCAGTTATCTCCAGATTCTTTTTGAACAGACAGAAGCTCTGAGCTACGTTTGCCGATTATTTGAGGTGAGTAGCATAAGATGATACCAGCATACTTTCATTAATTTCTGGTTGTTCCAGGCTCACAATCCTGCTGGGAGCTAGTAATCAAAGTACACTACAAACAGCAGTGTGCAGCGCCCAATGTTCCCATTTCCCTCACTTTTCCTGAAAGCGATTGTCACACCGAAGACACCGGGCGGCCGAATCACATGAGTTTGTGTGTGGCCCAACAAAGTTATGCTCGCTGGGCCGGTGTGGTTGTGTGCGATCCGGACGATCGCAGAAACCATACCAATGCTGCCCATCACAGCAACCCACACACAAACAGGGCGGAGGTGGCCAGAAAGAGACGGCGCATTGTATGTATGCGTCACGACCGTGCGAACAAGGAAAGAACGCAACGGAAAGCGAGCATAGTTCCAAAGAGCATGATCTGCGCGGCGCAGTGTTGGTGTTATGTGGCGGTTCTGTGTTGGTGTGTACCGGGCAGGCCAAACTTCCAGCCAGAAGCACGAAGGCGACGAAGACATGGTGCGCGTAGGAAATGGCAAAAGGCAATCGCGGGACGCATCAACCGCTCCAACACTCCAACAGTTGAAACGAGTCCGTCCGCCGAGTTCCGCGTCGTGCCGCGTGCGCATCGAGTCTGATTTCGTCACGTCGGAGGTAGCGGGTTGTGGTGTGGACACAGTAGTGCAGCAAATAGATTAGCTTCCCGGAGAAGAAATCCAAGAACCCTGCGCCGTCTGGGCAGTCTAATCGGGGATCGAGTGTCTAGAAACCGTGTCCCAAGTGTGTGTCGGGTGTGGATGAACGACGAGAACCGATCCAGAGAACCGCGATCCGCGTTCACGATCTCGGCTGCATTCAGCATTTTGGCGGAAGTCATAAAGTCCACCTACGTGGTGCGGGTGGAGTTTCCAAACACGGTCTTCCGCCTACGGAACGGTCGTCCGTCAAAAACGCGTATGGTAACCTCGACCGCGCTTGGAAGTGCGTTTCGAAAGATTCAACGACCCCACCGCGGACCTGATCCTCGGTCGGAGATCAGCGTGCGCGCCCAGCATACGGGATTGGTTCGGGTGCGGCCCAAGTGCAATAATAGGTCGGCTCCGTATCAGCAGTGCGTAGCGTCCCCGTTTGAATCCAGCACGGCACGCGCGAAGTGCGGCTTATCTGCTCGTCGCAGGCAGTTACACTTCTCGCGGGAGTGATCGTTTGCCCAACGGCGCGAGGATCCTTTCCCTGCGTGCTAGTATGGTCCGGTCCGTGAAGTGCTGGTGCGCTACAAAAAACCGGGTTAGTGGAAGTTGAAGCCAGACAAAGAAGGTTAACTGACGCAGGCACGGCCAGAGTTCCATTATTTGGGCGAAGCAACCAACGTGGGTGGGTGATGCGTTTTTGGGCGATCGACGTCAAGCTGCAGTTTGTGCGTGTTCTGTGCTGGGCATTGTGCGTATTCGGTCCCCCCCCGCTGGTCCGCTGAAGTCTTGCTGCGTGGAGTCGTTTACGAGCTGCGCCATCGGAAAGTTGTATCGATTGATCGCGTTTGATCGTCCAAATCGGATCGCGCATTGTGTGCATACGTGTGCGCCGTTCGTCGTGTATTCGGGGTGTGTGCATTCCGGTCCCGAACCGGGCCTTTCGGTCATCCGGTCCCGAGCGAAGATCGCGATCTTCATTAACGGGATTTAATCGTCGGTGGCTCGAGTGCGAAAAAGTCCCTATCGGTGGGTTCTGATATCGAAGGGCAATTCCAGAGATCCGTCATCCAAGTCGTATTAGGAACCGTGGTAAGTGAAGATTTGGGTTAAGGAAAGCTTAGGAGACTTAGTAGCATCAGCATTACCACTACCATCATGGCGCGATGCGCTCGAATCGGCCGAAAAAAAAACAGAAGAAAACATCAGAAGCCGTCCGGGAGAAACCATGCGCGCGGCTTTGAACCGGTTTATGCAGAATCAACGGCGGTGATGGGATTGGCCCGCGGGGTTGTAGCCATCGTCTTGTCGCAGCACCACGACGGCAAACAAACCGTCCCGTGGCAAAAGGGCATCTAAAACAGTGCCACTCTCTTCTCCGACAAAGGGCCTCGGAATCTACCTGGGCGCCGGTTTGCCAATTCTGCCCGGCAAACGGGACGGGCAGCCGGGATTCTGGGCCAAATTATTGGTCAACAAAATGGGCAACAACACTCCGGTCCGCGCTTGTGTATGCGAAAAGCATCCAAACATGGCCGGCCGGTAGACAATTGCTTCTCACGGGTCCGGACATACCGCACCACGAGCCACCGGGTTGTTAAACTTCTAAGGCCCCGGCCAGCCAGCCACAGCGGAGAACTGTTATGTGCGAGACGAGAGGAATGCCTTTATGTACGCGAGCCCACCAGGTGCGGGGTGGTAAGCACCGGCAATCGTTGTTTCGTTTTATTAAACCCGCACCCGGCTGTCGGGAGCTGTGAGAGACCGTACTCCATTTGTCTAAGCCCACTGGGCCCGCATCTACACGCCTCACCTCGCCTAACGGGGAAAAGTTCGAGCGTGTTTCGAGCGTCTTTCCGGCCTGGCCCGCGGACCCGGCGGAGCATAAACAATCAACGGGCTACGCGCGGAATTAGCAGCGGCGTAAACGCGGAAACCAGGTCAATGAATGCGCGAGAGGCCAACGAAGTCGATTTGCGGCCCGTTCTGGTTGGGACCTGGGACATTCTGGTTAAACTGCCACCTGCGTACCCTGCAGGCTAGCCCTACCGAAGGTGACCGTTCTTCTCTCCCTTTCTCGGTCCCGTGCTCTCTCCGAAAGCCCCCCCCGGGGCTCAGTCGCCCAGTCGAAGTAAAAGTTTTTAATCATACGCCGGCCGATTGCGGGAAATTAAGACGATAGAATCTAACGGCCTCGCCTGTGCCGGGGGCGCCCGGTGGAATGTAAAGCGTAATGGAAATTAATGTCACTGCTGCTGTGGCCGGCTCTGGGTCACTCTGGACGGAGAGGGCGCTAATTAAATGGCACACCGGAGGACCGGCCTTCAACAAATTTCCGCGTACCTAATAAGGTCAGGCGCACAAGTGAGTGACTCGGGAGGCTG
Source organism: Anopheles bellator (assembly GCF_943735745.2). NCBI lineage: Eukaryota > Metazoa > Arthropoda > Insecta > Diptera > Culicidae > Anopheles > Anopheles bellator. The sequence continues at coordinate 15,359,952 of NC_071285.1, read as the reverse complement.
ACTCTAACGGGTCCTGCGGTCGCACGGACGCGGTAAAACTCTCTCCTATCCATCAAGTGGATTGTCATCATCATCGCCTGCATCATCATCATCATCTCCGTGTGCCTCTTGACGTGTCACCCGGTCGCCTCTCACAGTATTGATCGTCGTGGTGGCCGTTAGTGGCTACTTAGAGCGCCATCACCGGTCGATCGGCACCACCGGGCCCCTTAGGACAAGGGGGCGGCTCGGGAGGTTCGCAGGAAGTCTTCATTGCCCTCGGGGCGCAATCGGTGCCATAAATGCTCACACATCGTGCCCCCCTCACGCTGGGTCATTAAACAGCAAAGCCTCCGCTCGGGGGGAAAAAGGTTGACCACTGTGTTTGGATCGGAGGTCGGAAAAAGTAATCCTACGGACCGCACAAAACCGCATACTGTGGAGCTTTCCCGCCATAAAGCCGCATTTGCAAGGCGCTTCGAGCCTCGCCAACTGTAAATTTGAGCCACTTTGAGGGATGGTGTTTTTTCGGTACTCGGCGCGCCCGTTTCTTGCCATTCAGATTATGGTTCCCCGCCGTGCCGACTTCGTACCACGGACCGAACTAGGCCACCTGGCGGAACCGGGTTTATGATGCGCGGAGCGAAAACAGACCCCGCTCGGCTGCCGTGAAAGGTGGCCGGGGATGATAAGGCTTGATTTACGTGCCGTGGGTGCACAATCCGCACCATCCTGGCCACCGGCACCGGTGGCTCACGATTTTCTCCCTTCGGCTCAAGAGAAATAGGAGAAACTGAAACCCGAAAGGAACCGTAACTTCTGCACTTCTTGTGAAGGTTGGTCGTTAAGTGCATTTGTGGCGGTTAATTGCCCGAGCTAGGGGACCCACTCAGGAGAGTCACGGCGAGGTGATTTGTTTGGCGAATTATTTATTATTACCCCATTCGTACACCTTCAACTGGCGGTCAACTAAATTACGTGCTTTTTAAGTGGCGTTCAGGGCGTTTACAATATGAAGTGGAGAAGCTAATAGAAGGTGGCCGTGTTGGTTCTTCGATCTTATCAATGGGGTTTTATACAGTTGTGCGTAGACCGTCTGAATGTATTACAGGAGTTTGTAATAGATAACTCCCAGCTGGTCTCACCAACTGCCCTAAAGCGCGTTCCTTACCGTAAAACCTTTCACTGTGATTTAGGAAAAAAAACTTTTATATACTCACTTTAACGGCACAACTGCATTACAGCTGACACTATTAGCACAACTTACTTAACTTAAAAGAAGAGTTCGCTCTAGTTATTGCAGGAGGTATTGCAGAATGTTTGGCAAAAACAAATTAAAGTGTATCATTTAAACCCGTTAATCGGCCCGCTAGATAGCCTAACCATTAATCTTAATATCCATCGCGCCATCACCGTTACCCCATTGTAAACGGAGCGGACAACAGAGTTTCGGGTTTTTGCAAACTCTACCACCCAATGTTTTGTCACCACTGCCGAAAAACGTGAAAAAACGAAGAAACACATCTGTCACCCGGCAGAAAGTTTAACAGTTTTCGCGCGCCACGCTGCGACACCCCCCCAAGGACGCCGCTTTTCTTTCGCCCCAATACTTTACCTAACCTGCTTATTGCGTTGGGACGCCAACCCAGCACGCGTACTACGCAAGAAACACGTTGTTGCGGTGACCGTTTTTTTTGTTGTGCCTCTTCGGACGCGCTTTTCAGGGCGTTTGGCGTTGCAGTGTGACGTTTCGCGCGTGCAGCCCAAATAAATTTCAAGGTTTCCCAGGGTGAGCGGGTGAGCAAGAGGGAGAGAGTTTTGCGTAATTGCAGTTTTGGGTGTTTTTGTTCACAGCAAAAGGGGGGGATCCCCGTTGTTGGGAAGTTGCTCCACCCCAGGTTGGCGGTTCCTTCTTGCGCGGTGTAGTCGTGAACTTGCCAAACACGATACAAAATTAGCCGAAAAACCGTCTTTTCGCGCCACGACGACGCACTGGCGACGACATTCTTCACGCCATTTACCCACCGGCCATTAGCGGGCAAGCAGATCGGATTTCAATGAGCCTCGATTTTTGCGCTCCCTTCAAAGAACTCGGTGGCGGCGGTGACGCATACCCGATTCTTGTGGCCCGATCGTATGTCGTGACGCATGGCTTGCCGTGACTCAATCGGGCTCCTCAACATTCACCCGGATGGCTGCGTGCCGGGGTCGCATTTTTGGGGGGCGCTCTACGCCTTTAATGGGGCGGCTGTGGTCGAACAACGTTTTCGTGGCTAAAATCCTTTCCGAATCTGGCGTAGTGAAAGTGAGCAGATAGAATCCCTGCCTCGGTTTTCTAACTATTCGGTACATTCTTCAGGGATCTTCTTGTTTTTTGTTTTGTTCCGACCTCTTGCCAACCGCAGTCCCCGCAACCCTGCACCCTGGTGGTGGCCTGCGAAAATCCTCTCCAAAAGCGGCTTACGCTTAAAAAGGAAAGGATGTTCACCCGGGCGGGAAGCCTATCGAGGGTGAAAAGGAAAAACCTCAAGCAAACTAAAACCGGCTTGGCCGAAGAATGGCGAAAAATGGTCACTCGAAAAAGGGGAAACAAAAACCCGCAGCCCGCGGAGTGAAATCTTTGGCCGCTCGCCGGGCCGGGTACCGTTACACGTAAGCTTCCCCCGGTCGGAGGCGAGCGGAGGCCGGCTTTCTGCTCCAGTCGTTTGGCGCGGCGGCTTGTCTTTACGGGGAAGGTTTTATACTTTTTCCCGGCCCGCACGTATCCGCCCGCCGGCAGCCGGTGTTTATGACCCGTGACGGCATAAACCCCCGGGGGGAGACGGGGGGCTTGGGGACAGCTCCGCACACGCGTGCGTGGCTTTTCCCGCACGCGGTCCTCGGTTCCAGCCGGGAGGCCGCGAAACCGAACCATAATCCATAAGGTGTAACGTTGTGAGTCTCGTTTCTTCTTCTGACCGCGTTCGTTGTGGTTGGCCATTTCCTCCCTCATTTGGCACCCGCTGATGTTCTGCTCAATTTCCGCTGTTCATTAGGGGCCGGCGATGAAAAGGGCGATGTAACGTGTGCCTCCAGAACGCCTACCAACCTGCCGCGAACTGAAACGAGAGAGCGCCCAAGAAGGTTCGTCGCTTACGCGCGCGTGGCAATCGTTCGCCCGTATGCCACGTTGCGCCGCGCACTCCGGAACCGAATGGGCGCGGGAGCAACGTCGAGGGCCGTCCTCGGGGCCATCGTTCTGAGCACTTACCACTCCACGGCAGCCCCCGGTGATGGTAACATTTTAGCCTTCAGCTGTTGGTTATGTTGTTGGAACAAACGAAAACGTTGCAACACGCAGCAGAACTCGAACCGACTCGCTTCTGGTGGCCACACCGGCTGGGCGGCCGGGTGAAACAGTTTCCTGTTATGGTTCAGCGACTCCAGCCGGGGAGGGCCACTGCCAGCCTTTGCTCTCGCGCTTGGTATTGAGTTTCGATTTGCGCTCTCTTTCGAAAAGGCCGGCCTTTGAAGAGTGAAACGGCCACCCCCGCCGTGGAGGTGGGCTCCTCCAGTTTCACTTGCAAAGGACGCCGAAAATGGAAAACCGAACCCGCCTCTCGCTAATAAGGCGCGGGTGTGGCGTTTTCCATTTTCTGCACTCAGTCGGATCCGTGTCATAAATGGCACCGGCTCTCGTACGGTGCAAAAGTGAATGATCGATGCATTTGTTGGGCCGCAAGTGGCCACGATGGCGGCGGGCGGTGGCGGTGGGCCCATTACAATCGATCATTATTCAGCACCATCCTTCCGGCCAGGCCCACCACCGCATGTAATGAAAATTGAAAACGAAATTGATGGCGTTTCGAAAGAAAAGCATCTCGCGCTGGAAAACGCACCCGACCGCGATTGGCGCGATTTCCGGCGGGCGAACCATTAATTGTGCCAATAATGTGAGTCAGTTTTTCGATGATCTCCTAGTGCCGTTTTTTCTCCTCTCTCGCCGCCACCGTTGCAGTCAGCTGTAATGTTGATCTTCGGAGTTTCGTAAATAAGTCTCTTGATTGCGATTTCGATTTTTCGTTCCTTCAGCCCGACGTTGGGTTGGGTGGGTCTCTGGGAGGCAGATGATTGATGGGATCTCTCATACATAGGCATTTTGGCGGCGTGGCGGCACTGTCCAAACATTCGGCCCGCAATTTTGGGGCCGCTGGGGCGCAGCTGACGTGAAATGCTGTGATCGATGCTGCGGCCGAAGCTGCCGCGATTTCTAGCTCAATGACCCCTGACGGAGGGAGGGTGGTGCCACCCGAAACTGGCAAGTGGTAGAAACTGGCCATGATTTAAACATGATCCCCCGAAAGAAAGGCCGCAGCGTGTTATCGTGGCGAATTGGCAAACAAAATTCCATTTTCTCATGTACTGCTTTCCGAGTTTACTTAAGTTACTTACGCCCCCCGCCCATTAAGCCTCGGGACCTCCGGTGTCTAAATGCAGCGAAATGCGAGGTTTAAGCAAATCTTTGTCTCCAGTGCGCTCCACTTTCGTGATAATTAATCCCTCACTCCGTTTGCTTTCTATTTCCGGTCCGGCCAGCAGGTGGCCAGCGGCGGCGTCGAGGACACACGGAAATGACCGCAGCCAACGTGCCCACGAATGTTGCACCGGTACGCGAAGCAGCAGCCAGCGAAGTAGCAAAAGTAGCGCCAGGTTACTAACAGCCACCACGATCCCCGGTCCCCATGGCGTCGTGCGGTGGCTCAAACACGGCGGTGGACCATTGGGTGGATGTTGGCGATCCGTCCGCCAATCATCTGACGAGTTCACAGGCAACAGCCAAAAGTGTAGCCGTCCGGCCGGATGATGACGATGGGACCCTGGCGAGGCCACCGAAGGTGTCAGATGAGTGCGAAACGGGCCGGCCGACGGACCGATCGACCGATCGAGGGCCGCCAGTGATGGGTAACGGCCACGTGGTTAGCCGACTGTCCGGTGGCGGCGGTAGGAGTGCCGAGGAGCGCGCCGAAGTGGCCCGTAGTCTACTGTACGAGCAGAACATGTGCACGTTCGAGAACTTTTGCGAACGCCGGAACAGCCAGCAACGGTTGGGGCAGGCTGACCAGGAGACCGAGGAGCACAGATCCGACCGGCAGGACGCACAGGACGCATCCGATGGGCTGGGAAACTTTTGTACGCTGCGGAGGATGCGGCGCCAGCAGGAGCCGGTCGCTGCCGGCGGCTACTGGACGCTGAAGCGCAAAAAGCTACAGCTGAACCGAAAGTTTGTCGAAAGCTTCCTGGAGGACCCGAACGCGCAGGTGGCCGACTATCTGTCGGAGTTGGACGCGTACCTGGACGAGATCGATGACGTTGCGGAGGAGGAGGACGACGAGAGTGACGGTTGTTCCACGGGTGTATCGGAGGCGCCCGAAGACGAGGAACCGAGCGTGGTCCGTGACAGTGAAGAAGTGGCCGGTCAGGATGAAAGTTTACAGTATTATCAGACTCGTGGTGCCGACGACAGTGCAGTGCAGCCCGACGCTGGTGGCACCACCGGCGATCGCGTCGTGTTCGGTGATATTAAACACTTCTGTACGCTGCCGAAACAGAAGCGGTCGCAGGTGCTGAGCGCGTTCAAGAGGGGTGCCTCGCTGCGCAGGACATTCGTGGCCCCAACCAGTGACAGTGTGGTCCCGGTCCGGAAGGAGCCGGACATCGTGCCGGAGGAGCAAAGTGAAGCCGTAGCTGGTAAGTTCCGCATTTCGTAGATTAACAACATGTTTAGAGTTTTTTTTAGTTTTGTCACCCGCATTCGGACTTGGCGCACGCCGCTTATAAGGACAAAGGTCGCTGCGCATATTGGTGTTTTTTCGCACTATGTCGATGGGATCTAGATGCGTGTGGCTTCCAATGACTGTTCTAAACATTTTAGACGTGCAATTCATTGTCTTGAAGCGATTTTGTCAGACCAAAGAAGGCTTTGAATCGAACAAACAAGTCGTGGATCAGAAACACTGTTGGTTGACACCTGTGAAGCTCCTCGAAATGGAACCGGTGGCCGTAGAACAAGCCGACCAAGAGCTGTCCGATCTGCAGGCGGAACTCGAAGACCACCGGCTGTCCATCGCCGAAAGCGACACCATTCTGGCTGCACTCGAGGCAAAGGTGACGGAGCAACGTCAGCAGCACCAAGTTCCGCTCCGATTCGAGCAGTTCCGAACGTTCTGCCACGGCGTGATACAAAAGTGTGAAACGGCGACGGCCAAGATGCGGTTCGAGACCCGATCGCTGGCCCGACAGAACACCCACTTCCGACCGTTGATCGAACGGAAGCGTGAAGCCGTCGGCAGTGATGCACTTCGTGTGCACTTGGAAAGTTTTGAGCTCGAGCGGCTCGCCGGTGAGCGAGAACTACGGAAGGCCTTGGCCACCGACCGCGAACTGCGGATGCTCGGGGCGGTGGTGAAACGTGAAACGTTGCAGGATCAGGTGGCCCTCTTCGACGCCACGCAGCAGCACATCCGAGCGCAGCAGGCCGTCGATAGCGAGCTGGCATTGCTGCAAGAGTGGCACACGAAAATCGAGCAGACCGAGCGGGAGATTGCTCAACTCGAACAGGAGAACGAGAGATTGCGCCAGGAATTGCACAGCCTGCTCCAACGGGTATCGGGTACTGGCGTAGAGCTATCCCGGGAACCCACCTTGGAACGCCGCATTAAGGAAGCGATCTTGCAAAGAGTCGTCGCGTCGTATGGTATAACCGGCCCGTAAATTGATAGATAATTCGGTTAAACCCAATTGACCCAAATTAATCGTCGTCGAGCCGAGCGGGCGACAGCGGGAGCCACACATAATTCAATAAAAATGAGCATTCATCAGTCTCACGAGCTTCGCATAATGGGCACACGGCAATACTAATGGTGTTGGGTCCCCTTCAGCGAGCATGCAAAATGCGAGCCAACGCGCGTGCCAGCGACCCACACGAAAATTCCCGAAGTCCGCGCGTCCCCAAGCTAATATTTAATCTTTGAACTTTGAGAGTCAACACACAACGCGACCGCGACACTTATCTGGCGACCCAGTGTGGGGGTCCCAACGAGGCGTGCGAGTTGATTCTATTAGCTGTCATCCGCTGGCATCGTGCCGGGTCGGGTTGGGGCCGAGACATGTGGTATGTAACGCGCGGTTTGGCGCGGATCTTGATCTTGCGCCAAGAACCGCCTTTATTGGCGGTAGGCCGGCGATCCGGCTCTAATGTGAACGACATTTTGTTCGAGGTCTCTGAGCCCTGAGTTCGTGGCACGGAACCACGGCTCGGCGCAGAAACAATGGTGTGTACCGTTGCGCTTGCAAATGAGTCACGGCTGACGATCGCCGAGCGCACCGCCCCGAGCACCGTTACAACTGTTTGCGTAAATGTCAATTTTGTTGGCACGAGCGCTCGAAATGGGACGGAATGCTTTCGGGACGGTCGGTCGGGCAAATAGCAACATCGAAATGGCCACCGCAGCTGTACGGAACAATAGTAGAGGTGTAGCGATGAGGCAAACTTCTTCATTCCGACGATCGTTGCAAGAAGATACTGGGCCCGTATCTGATCGCCGTACCGTTGATCGGTGATGGCTTTGCCCCGCAGCAGTATCGAGCAGGTCTTTTGATGAGATTGACGCGGGTCTCTTGTGCGTCATATCCGTATCAGTAACTCTAGGTACCGCTGGTTACATAATCGAGCAAGCCGACTAGCTGACGATGCTGATAGGCAGGGTGCGGAATCAGGCCGCTAATTGAACCGCCTCTTGACTGAACGAGTGATCCGCGCTGAGTGGTTTGACTCGCTTCCGGGGCTCACTTGGCGCTAACACTTGCGGTGCGCGTTGGAATATAACTTGGTAGCACCCTGATACTCGCCTCGATGGAGAACGTTTGAGAATGGAATAAGGCAGCCAGTTTGGATAAATGCATTTTTATTACTTCGATTCGTGCCTGGTAGAGGCCAAGATAAAACTTGAGTGAGTGGTGCGATCAGGGACCTCAACCAGACAGCAGACTTCTTGGTCTAAACTCGATCTGAATACCCTTTTCCAGTCCAAGCCCCATGAATCCCTTGGCCAACGGTGGTGGAACCTGTGTTTCGGCGCATCGTTCGAACGAAAACTCCAACAGCAGATGGTAGATGATGGCCTTTACCTCCATCAGCGCGAACCGCGAGCCGATACAGTTACGTGGCCCAATCCCGAATGGCAGATAGGTGCCGGGTATAATGTTGTCCCTAGCCGTTTCCCCGAAACGCTCCGGATCGAACCGGTCCGGATCGGGATAGTAGCGCGGGTCGTGGTGGATGCCACTGATTGGAATGAACACGACCGTCCCCTTGTCGATGGTGAACTCGGTACCGTCGTCGCCGATGGACAACACGTAGTCCCGCGTGCAAAGTCGATCGACAAACGGGGCCGACGACCACTTGCGAAGCGACTCCGACACCACCATGTCCATGTATTTCATGCGCTGCAGGACATCGTAGGTGAGCGGCTTACCGTTGAGAGACTGGCGGGTAGCTAGGGCTTCGGCGTGAAGCTTCTCCTGCACGCCCGGGTTCAGAGCTAGCTCGTACGAAAGAAACGCCAGGCTGGCGGAGACTCCATCGAATCCGGCCAGGAAGAAGATTAAACACTGGGCCACCAGCTCCATGTCGCTGATCGGTCGGCGGTCGCCGATGTCCGTGCGGCCCACTTCTGACTCCTGCACTGTGGCGAACCCCTCATCGCTTCGGTCTTCTTCCTGCTGCTCGCCGTGCTTCAGCGTTCCCTGTTGGGCGCGCATCAGCAGGTGAACCATATCCGGTCGCACGATCCCATCCGCCTTCCGACGACGTACCGTTTCCTGGATGATGCTCCCGAAGAACCGGGTTTGCTGGCGGTCGAACAGATCCACCTCCAGTCGTTCCATCAGCCAGGGGACCATGCTGTAGCCGATCGCCTTCACGATCACTCCGATGCGGTTGAAGTTGACCAACTGTTTGCCGTTGGCGAAGAATGCATTGCTGGCGTCGCGGAACGAGTCCACCTTCAGCCCAAACGCACACGTCGCTATGACGTCGTTGGCAAAGCGCGCAAACACTTCCTTCATCTCATACACCCGGCCGGCATCGCTGGATTGCTGCCGAAAGTGCTGCACCATCTGCACGCTGCATTCGGTGATGAGGTCGAACATCTGGCGCATCTTGGTCCCGGTGAAGGCCGGACTGAGCGTGGCCCGCATCTGGCGCCACTGGCCGTCGGTGAGCGCGAACAGTGTTTTCGCAAACAAGGCGTCCGAGTCGGGGTCCGTGTTGCGCCCGAACATGGGCCGGTGGTTCACGAAATGGTCAAAGTCCTTGATGGCGATCCGCTTGATTAGCTCCGGATCGCGCACCACAAACACCGGCGTCCGGAAGTCGAACATCCCGAACACTCTGGCCAGAACAGGAGCAGAGGCAGATAATCGAACGGGTCCTGTTCTGTTCTAACTCGTTTCTCGTTCTTACTTACTTCTCCTGTGGGAACCGGTCGTAGATGGAGCGTATGAATTCGGTCGAGGACACTTGCTTGAGCAGCAACTGGCGCACGTTGCCAAACAGTGGCTCGGGTGCTAGGTGCGGAATCGGTTTGCCATCGAAGTACCGGTTGTTCCTCGTGAGGTACGCGTACACCCGATACACCAGCAGGACCCCGACGGTCGAAAGTAGGAACCAAAGCTCCATCGTCATTGCACCGGGCTCCTTCACTACAAGACTCCTTAATTTCCGGACCTGAGCTGGAATGAAACAAAATGGAAATGAATCTTCGTGTTGAAACGGGGGCAATGGCCACTGTACACCACCTAGAATAGACAACCCGAATTTTTTGTCTGGACGCTCGGGAAACTCTCTTAACAGTTAAACATTGACTGTCCGATGAGAGCCACTAAAGATCATCCTTTTGCGCCCCAGAAGTTCCAGATTTAAAGATTTAGTCATCCGTAAAACGAAAAGGAAGGTAGTTTCGTTTGCAAAAAAGACATTTTATTCCAGATTGCTTAAGCAGGATACAGGCACCGAACGGCGACTTGCTACTTTCTAGCGACCAGTCTCAGATAGACTCCGCTTTCGGCCTTCAGCGTGGTGAATCCTTTGGCAAGCCGCATCGGGACCGGTGTTCGGTCGGTGCGCTCAAACCGAAAGCTCAGCAGCAGCTGGTAGACGATGGCCTTCACCTCCATCAGTGCGAACCGCGAGCCGATACAGTTGCGTGGCCCAATACCGAACGGCAGGTACGCCCCCGGGTGGATCTGGTGCCGGTTCTCCTCACTGAACCGTTCCGGATCGAAGCGATCCGGGTCGGGATAGTACCGCGGGTCATGCTGCAACCCGGCGACGGGGATTGACACGTTGGCACCCTTCGGTATGGTGATCGCGGGCTGATCTCCTTCGGCCGGCAGGACATACTCGCGCGAACACAGCCGATCGGTGGCCGGCGACGGTGGCCACTTGCGCAGCGTCTCCGACACCACCATGTCCATGAAGCGCATCCGCTGGAGGGCATCGTACGTGAGCGACTGTCCGTCGAGGGCTTCGTGCGTGCGGAGAATCTCCTCGTACAGCCGGTCCTGCAGATCCGGGGCGATGGCCAGCTCGTACACGAGGAACGTCAAGCACGTCGCGGTCGTGTCGAACCCGGCGACGAAGAAAATCAAACACTGCGCCACCATCTCTACCTCGGTGAGTGCGGCGGGTGCTTTGCCGTGGCCGACGGCCGACTCACGGGCCGTGGCGAATCCCTCCGGTTCTTCGTGCTCCGGCTCCGGCTGGTGGCGGAGCGTGCCCTTGCCGGCCTGCATCAGCAGGTGCACCATGTCCGGCCGGACGATTCCGTGCCGTTCGCGGGCCGCCACCGATTGGCGGAGCGCGTCCGTGAAGAATGCGACGTGCTGGCGGTCGAAAAGGTCCACCTGCAGGCGGGCCATCAGAGAGGGGAACACCTGGTAGGCCATCATCTTGAGGAAGACTTGCGGTCGGCTGAAGTTGGTGATATCTTTGCCGTAGCGGAAGAACTCGTTCTGTTCGTCACGGAACGAGTCCACCTGAATGCCGAAGGCGCACGTCGCAATCACGTCGTTCGTGAAGCGCACGAACACGTCCTTCAACTCGTACTCCTGGGCACCGCTGGCAACCTGCTGGCGGTAGTGCTGCACCATGCTGGTGCTACACTCGACGATCAGCTCGAACATCTGGCGCATCTTGCTGCCGGTGAACGCCGGGCTGAGCGTAGCGCGCATATCGCGCCACCGCTGGTCCGTCAGCGCGATCAGGATTTTCTGGAGCATCACGGGTGACGATGGGTTGTCGTTGTCGGTGTGAAAAATTGGCCGATGGTTGACGAAGTGATCGAAGTCCTTCACGGTGATCCGCTTGACCAGTTCCGGATCCCGGATGACGAACAGCGGGGTCAGCATCTCGAACATACCGAACACCCTGCGGACGATCAGAGATATGTCAGTCTCAGAGATAAGACGCCAGAGCTTCAATCAATCACCGTCTGCTTACCTTGCCCCGGGGAACCGTTCGTAGTTCCGGCGGATAAAGTCTTGGAACGAGACGCGCTTCAGCATCAGGCTTCGGGAGCTCCCGAACAGTGGCTCCACCGGCAGGCACGGAATGGCGTAGCTCCCGAAGAACCCATTGTTGCGGGTCAGGTACATGTACAGTGCCACCAGCACCGACACCAGCGGAATAACGTAAAGGAAGTTCAGCTCCATCGCGTGGTCTGAAAGATGTGTCACAAATTGGACGTCCACAGGATCAGCACTTCGAAGCGACGTCCCGTTAATTGGAAGCGAATGGGTTAATTAAACCGACGCCGACCCGTCGGGGACAGGTTCTATAACTCGCGCAAGGCGATAACGTTACTCGTAAAGCTATCCGCAAACAGCGAAAGATTGTGCGCGTATGTATAGAGTTCCATATCTACCGGGGGGGTTTATCATCGAAAGTGTCCCTCAACAGACCCCACCCTATTAAAGTGCCCGATTAATCAACCCACAAGACCACCTCCCGCTGATCAGAAACGCGCGCGATCGGGCATGATGAGTTGCGGTTTCGTTGTTAATTGGGTGGATTGTTCCATTGTTTCGCCCAGTGCTGATGAAAGATGACCCCCCCGGGTGCGGCCGAAGGCTATAATTAGCTCTATTCCTTCTGTTTTTATTTTTCGCACAGAATACCCAGTGATCTGTTGTCCGGTTCGGTTCGGTTCAGCTTCGCCCAGACGCCATGCTGTCGACGGCGCGTCTTATCGCATATCTTATCGCGCATCGTTCTTTTCCGCTTCGATTGATTCATCCTCGTGGATATGGAATTCGATTTTCGGGACCACAAAAGAGGCATTGACATTTATTATCGCTTTATTTGTTCAACTCCGGTCGGTCACTACTACACTAGCCCGCACTACTCGGCATTCGGCTGGGCCCTCGGTTTCAAGTGGATCCAATTGCCCTTCTCGGTCGCTAGCATGGCCGGATGATTTTTCAGCTTCAGCGGCACCTGCGAACGGGCGCAGCGCTCGAACGAGAAGCTCTTCAGCATGTGGTAGAGAATCGATTTCACCTCCATCAACGCGAACCGCGAGCCGATACAATTCCGCGGCCCAATCCCGAACGGCAGGTACGACCCGGGCACAATGTCACCGCGGTTCTCCTCGCTGAACCGCTCCGGATCGAAGCGGGTCGGGTTGGGGAAGTACCGCGGATCAAAGTGCAGGCCAGCGACCGGTATGAAGATGGTACGTCCCGCCTCGATCGGGAAGCGCAACCCAGCGCCGTCGTCGAATGTGTAGTCCCGGGTACAGTACCGCTCGACCGCCGGTGCCGGTGGCCAGATACGGAGCGACTCCGAGACCACCATGTCCATGTAACGCATCGACTGCACCGCATCGTACGTGAGCGGCCGCCCGCCGAGTGCCGCTTCCGTCTCGAGAATCTCCCGGTAGAGGCGCTCCTGCACGTCCGGGTTCACCATCAGCTCGTAGCACGTGAACCCGAGCGTCGTCGATACCGTATCGAAGCCGGCGAGGAAGAACAGGAAACACTGGGCCACCAGCTCCTTGTCCGTCCAGTGGCGCGTGCTAACGCTCTTGCCCACGCTCGACTCCTCGACGGTCGCGAACCCCGCATCATCACCCTTCGTCGCTTCCGGCTCGTCGGCGCCGTGGCGTAGCGCTCCCTTCTTCACCTGCATCAGCATCTGGATCATGTCGTTCCGCACGATGCCCTGCTCGTCGCGCACCCGCATATTGTCCAGGATCATGGCGCTAAAGTACCGGCTCATCCGCACGTCCATCATCTCGATCTTCAGCTTCATCGCCAGCTTCGGTGCCGTCATGAACAGCAGAAACTTGAGCCCGGCCCAGAAGTTGGTAAAATCGAGCAGCTTCTTGCCGCTCACGTAGAACATGTTCTCCGGGTCGGTGAATGAGTTCACCTCGATCCCAAACGCGACCGTTGCGATCACGTCGTTGGCGAAGCGCGAAAAAATATCCTTCATCTCGTACTCCTGGCTGGCGCCGGGTTGGCCCGTTTCCTTCACAAAGTGCTCCACCATACCCTGGCCGGCCTGGGACACGAGCGCGAACATCTGGCGCATCTTGGCCCCGGTGAACGCCGGGCTGAGCGTGGCCCGCATATCCCGCCACTTCTGGCCGCGCATCATGAACAGCGAGTTCAGGAACATCATCTCGGACCGCGCATAGTCTCGCTCGTCCTTCAGCAGTGGCGTGTGGTCGCTGAAATGGTCAAAGTCCTTCACGCCGATCTGCTTCACGCACTCGAGATCGCGCACCAGCAGATTCGGGGTCATCATATCGAACGCACCCATCAGCCTTCGGGAGGGGAGGGAGACGGAGAACCAACTAGAGTGAGGACTTCGTGGGGCTGACGCTGACAACAACAACTTACTTCGCATCCGGAAACGTGTTGTACAGCGCTTGGATGTGCTCGATCATGTTGCGCGTCCGGAAGAGCATCGGCGCGGAACTGCCGAGCAGGAAGGTGGGCTTCAGGTGCGGGTACGGTTTGTCGTTAAAGTACGCGTGTCTCCGGCGCACGTAATGATACACTAGCGCCACGATGGCGAGCAGCGCCGCCACCGTCACCAGATCGAGCGCCATCGCCGGCGGTTGTTGTGGGGCAACTGAAAGCAAACCGCGGCGGCGGAGATTGATTCTTCCTCTCGCCACACAATGCGAAAAGCACGCACACTCGGACGAAAGGACACTGGCGAGACTAAGGGGCGATAAGGGGCGCGTTGTAAACAAACCGACGTCCCACACGGAAGTGCGCAGATTACGCTTATCGGGCGCGGACACTCGAGACAGAGAATTCCCGCCGGTTGCCGGTTCCCTTTCCTTTGCTTCACTGCCCACTGTGTGGACTACTCGAGCGATACGATCCGGATCCGGATCCGGTTCCGTTGACGAGATTAACTTTTGCGACTGCGCGCCCCCAACTGAAGCTAGTGATTCCACTCGACCCACCCTCGGTTGGATGTCCTATTAATACACCTATCACATGCTCCAGACTATCAACGGATCGATTATTGCCATTCGTCACACAAATACAGACACAAACCGAGAGCGCCGAGCCCGGGCGGGGCGTTGTACGCAACAGGCGATGATCTCATTGTTGGACCAACATTCGCAAAGTCCACAAATCGGTTTCTATTGACCATTTTGGGGATTTTGGCGAATGTCTTGGGGCCGCTACGGGGGGGTGGTCACCATTTATTTGTCAATTCCCTCCCATCACACATGCTCCTCATGCTTACCGTGGAACGCGAGGAACGCTGCTGCTGCTGCGCGATGATGATGATGTGCGACCGCTTCGGGGAAGCAACGGTCAAAAACTAAACATCGGGGCCGGTTTTCGGTGTCCATTCCGGCGGCCTGCATAGCACACCACCAGCAAACATGTGGCGTGTGCGCGTTTGCGTCGGCGTTAATGTTGCGTATTGATGTGTGACCTTGGAGACCGTCGTGGCGTCGCGGCCGACGACCGGTAATTTTCGGGGTAGCGACGACGATGATATGATTTGAATATGCCGCTGTGAGTTAGCATTTATGGTGGCGTCTAAAACATTCTGGTTCGAGCCAGATATTCAGAGACCCCAACCTGATTGGTACATATGCCGACGTAGTTGGAACGAGTTGGATAATTATTCTACGCCCGGTAAACGCAAACCGCACATCGGGAATTAAAGAAGGGCCAGCTGTTTGTGGATATTACGTGTGTGGGTTCTTTTATTTTTATTTTTTCAAAACTCCTAATATGGTGATAAAGATACTCCTTCAGAAGTTGGCTAATAAGATCCTCTTTCTTCGTCTTCACGACGCTCGGGACTGGAACTCAAGCCATACGCCATGCTCGGTGGCAAACTGTGTGGCCGACTTTTTGAACTGCAAAGGAATCTGCGTCCTGGCACACGGAACCACCCGGAACTGCTTCAGCAGATAGTACAGGACGGCCTTGACTTCCATCAGCGCGAATCGGGATCCTGTGGGAGCGATTAAAAACAAAGGATACGAACCCTTTCGGTACATAAAGCCTAGCCTCGGTTCGTCACAGGTCTACATACCGATGCAGTTCCGGGGTCCAATACCGAAAGGTATGTAGGTGCCGGGCTGGATGTTTTTGCGGTTCTCCTCGCTGAACCGCTCCGGATCGAATCGCTCCGGATCGGTGTAGTACTTCGGATCGAAGTGCATACCGATGATGGAGATGAGCAGCACCATACCCTTTTCGATGGTGAATTTGGTCCCATCGCCATCCTCGTACTTGTAGTCTCGCACACACTCCCGGTTCACCATCACACCGATGGGCCACTTGCGCAGCGTCTCCGACACAACCATGTCCAGGTACCGCAGGGATTGTAGTTTTTCGTAGGAAATGTCCTCACCTTCGTCGCCCAGCGATGATTCCGCTTCGCGCAGCTCGACAAATAGCTTCTGCTGGATGTCCTCGGCGATCGCCAGCTCGTACAGAGCGAACGACATGGTCCAGGAGATGGTTTCGTAGCCGGCTACGAAGAAAAGAAAGGCCTGCGCCACTAGCTCGCTGTCGGTCCAGCGGCGATCGTGCGTCCGGCGGCCAATCTGCGACTCCTCGACCGTCGCAAACCCTTCCGCCGCCACCTGCGGCTCGTCCGCTTGCTGGTGCTTGAGGCTGCCCTTTTTCGCCTGCATCAGCAGCTCGATCATGTCCGGCCGGAAGATCTGCTGTTCGTCGCGTACGCGCATCGTCTCCGTGATGGTCCCGCGGAAGAACCGATCTTCCTCCTTCGACAGGAAGTCGATCTTCAGCCGCGCCATCAGCTTCGGGCAGACAGAAATGCCGAGTAGCTTCAGCGCCTTCCACACATTTTTCTGGTTCGCGATCGAGCGGCCCATGCTGATGAACTCGTTCTGCGGATCACGGAACGAGTCCACCTTGATGCCGAACGCGGCCGTCCCGATGACGTCATTAGCGAA